>NC_060119.1:789112372-789418424 GCF_021461395.2 Schistocerca americana
TCAACTCACCACATTCAATCTCAGAAGTAATTAACGCGCATCACCGTTACAGTATGTGTTTAAGGTAAACCTGATTTACACCGTCATAGAGACGCTACTAACGCCATTCTTATTAGACTGGGGTGAAATTTGGACTTCATCTTTCGGATGTAGAAACACACGTAACAACTTTCGATTGTGTCACGCAACTCCTTCCTTCTGTTGCTATTTTTTTCACCTCAGTGCATTAGTAGCGCCTGTTTGGTGTCAGTTGTCAGCTCCACATCTTGTAGGCGACTGCACTGCACCTTGGAAACATAAAGCGGCCGGCAGACGTGCGACAATTGTCTGTCTACATAAGGTGTCTGCCAAGCTACAATCGCTACAGTCTGTGTCCATCTCTACGTTGGCTATTTTCAGAATTCCGCAGATACATTCTTTGTCCTTTTATAGTGATCAACAGATGTTCAGCTGTAAAATTTGAAAGCTGAATTTAAAGCAAGCGGCGACGCTCTTCATGTTTTCACTCACATTTAATGGAAGCGTTGGTTAATAATCCGCAGAACTTACTATGCGACAAAAAAGAGATGCTAATGAGTTCAGTGATTGGAATTACACAGGAGCTAATTGGATAGCCGTGTGTCCGCTCTGGTATAGAGCAGAGCGCCAGTGTGTGGGATTCGCCAGTCTATCTTTCTGGTCATGACACAACCTTGGCGAACGTGGACAACTAAACTACAGCCTACATATATGAGGATGTGGTGAAACGTAAAGCCTCAGAATTTTTTGAGTGGGAACTCTTAAACGCTTTTTAAATGAAACAAATCTTATACATCTTCATTCTTAGCGTCTACGTATTTATTTCTTAACATAGTCACTCTGGCGCCGAACGCATTTCTGCCAGCTAGAAACCAGTTTGTTGACACCGTCACTGTGGAATATCAGATTTTGTTGGCGAATGCACATAATCCCTGCTTGCACCACTTCATAACTATGAAAGTAAAGTCCTCGAAGGTTTTTTTTTTTAAGTTTTGGAAAACCCGATGAGGCCAAGTTGGGACTGTATGGAGGATGGTTGATGATGGGTCGCAGCGCTCTTGCGTGATCTGGCATTGTCATGCTGGAATGCTGAAGGAGTCGGTGCGCCAGGCGTTGACGAGCTCTTAGAATTCGAAACTCGACTACAGCACGCTGTTTCTCACGCATCGACGTATATACGTAACCCGCCGACATGATACACGCAACAGTTCGGAATCCTCTGGCGGCTGCGGGCTGCAAATTTGTAGACTTGAAGAATAAAGATCTAGAATAGTAAAAACATTTGTTTTTATCTAAAAAGGGATAAGAGAACTCACACGAAAGTGTGAGAAGTATTACTTTTCAACACGGCATCGTAGTTCGAGGATGTCGCCTCTGACGGAGAGTAGCGATCTTCTGAGTCGGAAATATTGTTTCCCGAGGCCGTGAGTCACGGTACAGATAATAAGGCAGCGGAAACTCGCAGATACACTTCCAGATTCACAAGACGTTCCCAGGTTTCACTTGAGTACACCGTCCAAGAATTAAATTGAAGGTAATTCCCGTGCCGTGTTTCTGACAACGGTTTTCGTGAGGTTTCTCTTGGCTGTGGTGCAAAAGCCGGTACAGGAAACTCCTCCCAAACACAATTAGGACTTCCTCTGCTCCACTGTAGTTCCGCCCGTATTCTTTAATGAGTTATTACTTGCACCACCCATACTGCGTTTCTGGTTAAGGAACTGAAAGTAGTGATAATAAAAACTTGCACGCTATAAAGACAGCAATAGAAATCAGAAAACATGCAATAGAGAGGGTATTTAGAACAATAAAAACATATACACTAAAATACAGCCTCAACATTAATAAAACCGACGAACCGCAGGGACGGAGTCCTGACTGGAAATGGAAAGAAAAGTTCCTATGAACATGTGTCAGGAAATGGACGGCGTCCATGCTATCGCAGGTGACAGTGGTAGTAGCGGTTGTCATGTGGGATACAAATAATCCTACTTTGGCTTACACCATACTGTGGGCCACTTACCTGGAGCTTGTATTAGGATTCGTCTCAATATCCTATAGAAACTGGTCCTCCAAATCTGGCGTACGCACAGTCCACCGCCACCCTGCAATGTTGTTTGTCTGAAAGGACCCATAATCACACAAACGCCCAAATAGGGCTTGAAATGTTGTGTGATGTGGTTGGTGCCTGTGAGGATACTTGTGTTGGTGCAGCTGTGCTGCCTCTCTACCGTTTCCATCTGCATGCTGTATATAACCACCATCTAGGCTTGTCCCCGAAATGAATACCACACCATTCTGATGCTTACAATACGCTGTGTCAGTCACACAGCCTGCCACACACGAGGAACACAGCGCACGCGGTCAGAGGAACTTTCATTCGTCAGCGCCATCAACGGTGGCAACGATGCATTTCCGGACACTTGTTCTTGGAACCTTTTTCACTCGATTGCCAGTCAGACATCTGTCTTAGCAGTCTGTCGGACTTATTAATGTTCATCCTGTTTTTTGGTCCTGGAAGATAAAACTGAAAAACTATGAAAAAACGGTCACACCAGAATTACTCCATGCAGTAGAAGCACTTAAACTGACTACGAAGGGAAAACCCCAAGAATTAGAAAAAAAATTTAGATGAATCCTAAGGTAATTCTAGGACCAACGGCGGATCAAATTATATATTAATATCTAATAATAACTGTTTCAGAAAATTGAAACGTGAACAGATGTAATGAGAAAAAGGAAATTAAAATTCTATGTTTACATGCACAGACTGAGTAATGATTGAATAACAAAACAAATCCTTGACTCATTAATCAATTAAAAGTGCAATACCACTTGGCTGAGACGAGTAGGACGAGATACCGAAAATGTGGAAGTCGACAACGCAACAATAAGAAACAGAACATTTTTCGAAGAAGCAATAGAAAAGCCAAGCTTTCAAGATAGAAAGAAATTGAAAAAAATGGCTCTGAGCACTACGGGACTCAACTGCTGAGGTCATTAGTCCCCTAGAACTTAGAACTAGTTAAACCTAACTAACCTAAGGACATCACAAACATCTATGCCCGAGGCAGGATTCGAACCTGCGACCGTAGCGGTCTTGCGGTTCCAGACTGCAGCGCCTTTAACCGCACGGCCACTTCGGCCGACGAAAGAAATTGAAGAACGTGAAGAAAATGAACGTAAAAAGTGAAAAAACGAAGTCATCTAAGAATGAAAGACGTGTTGAACTAAATGAAACAAGGAAGCAAACACAATGTTTACTTATCCTATCCTCTAAAGGGGTTATTCAAAATTGAAATTAAAATGTCCGCCCTTCCTTCATCATGGAATCCCACATCCCGAGCGATAGCGGTCTGTAGTGGGTCTGCGTATTCGTGGAAGAATATGTCCACAATGAGAAGATGCTATTGTTTGGATGACAATCACTGCCAGACAGAAATTTTCGAATTGCCGATTTTTGCAGTAATTTCTGGAAGTAAATGCACACGCTACAGCAAAACATGCTGTTCGAAACAGTAGTGGGTACATCTGCAACTGGAACATTTTAGATTGATATATCATATCTTTGAACTCCGTAACGAATAAGAAGTTTCCGTGGTTGAAGCACTGAACTCACATAAGTTGGAGGAGTGTGTTCGTATCTTAATCTATACAGCCACATTCAGAAGTTCAAAGGTTACTCTTAACAGATTAAGGAAACAGTCCAGATGGTTCATTTGAACATAACACGCACGATCTGGCACGCAGTGCTTCTCCATTGTGAGTTTGTTCTCCGTCTCTAATGACATCACCGGCACGGATTTGTTTCTCATAAACTTCCTCTGCTCATACCGTACCGTAAGAACACCTACAATGCTTGTTTTCACACAATTTGAACTGAAATCGCGCTGTTACAAAGTATTCAAAGTATCTCACGGTTTTCCTACAATTTGTGTGTATTTTTCTTTATCATTTCTTTTACAGATTCGAACAGGTAATTCTTCAACGATCAGTTAGCAATACCAGTTTTTTTATTCTTGTTACATTACATGTAAAAAATTAATAATTTGTTCTACACCTACATCTTAATCTACGTACATACCGCGCAAATTAGGTTAATGTGTGTGGTGGTGGATACTCTATACCATACAAGTAATTTCCTTTGCTGTTTCACTCAGAAATAGAGCAAGGGACAAACGACTATCTGTATGACTCCTAATTTCTTATCTTCGTAGTCCTTACGCGAAATGTATGTCGGCGCCAGCGGAATCGTTCCACGGCCAGCTTCAAATGCCGGTTCTCTAAATTTCTTTATTAGCATTCCCCGAAAAGAATGTCACTTTCCCTCCAGGGTTTTCAATTTGTGTTCCCCACGCATCTCCGTAATAACTTGAATATTGATCGAACCAACCGGTAACAAATTTGGCAGCCTCCCTCTGAATTGGTTTGATGTCTTCCTTTAATCCGACCTAGTGCGTACCCCAAACAAGCGAGTAGTTCTCATGCATAGGTTGTCTCAGAGTCCTATATGCGGTATTACTTACAGATGAACCAAACTTTCCAAAAATTCTCCCAATAATCCCAAGTCGACAAATCGCCTTCCTTATCAAACTCTTCACATGCTAATTTCGTTTCATACCGCTTGCAATGTTATGTCCAGGTCTTTAAACGACGTCACTGTGTCAAGAATGAAACTAGTAATGCTGTATTCGGACACGACAGGTTTGTTTTTCCTACTCATCTCAATTAACTTACGTATTTATACATTTAGAGCGAGCTGCCATTCTTCGCACCAATTATAAACTTTGTGTAAGTCATCTTTCATCCTCCTACTCTAACTCAAAGACGACGCCTTACCGTACACCAAAGAATCATCAGCAAACAAAAGCAGACTGCTGCCCACCAAGGCCGCCATATCGTTTATGTACATAGAACATAGTAGCGGTTCTGTCAATCCTCCCTGAGGCACTCCTGTCTCTCATGATTGCTCGTTGTCGGGGACAACAGACTGAGTTCTATTACATAAGAAGTCTTCGAGCCACTCACATTCCTGACAATCTATTCGATATGCTCGCATCTTCGTTAAAAGTCTGCATTGGGGCATCGCATCAAATGTTTTTCAGAAATTATAAATATGGAAACTTCCTGTTGCCCTTCATCCATGGTTAGCAGTACAGCACGTGAAAATAAAGCAAGCTTAATTTCGCACGAGCGATATTTACAAAAACTGTGCTGATTCGTAGATCGAAGTTTTTCGATCTCAAGGATATTTATTGAATTCGATCTCGGAATATGTTCAAAGATTCTGTGGCAAACCGATCATAAGGATATTGGTCTGTAATTTTGCGGATCCGTCCTCCTATACCTTTCACATACAGGAGTCACCTGCGCTGTTTCCATTCGCTTGGGAGTTTGCACTGGGCGAGAGATTCGCTATAAATGTAAAATAAGAAAGGGTATGCCGTGGAGTACTTTTTGCAGAACCGAATTGGGATTCCATTCGGACCTGGCGATTTATTTGTTTACGACTCTCTCAGTTGTTTCTCTACGTCCATATGCAAGCCTGCACCCCTATCAAACGGCGGTATGTTTGTTCGAGTCTCCCACGTGAACGATCTCTCAAACAAGTAATTTAAAACTTTGGCTTTATCTTTGCTATCTTCTATTGCCACGCCAGACTGGTCAAAGGGTGACTGGATGGACGCCTTAGACGCGCTTAATGATTTTACATAGAACCACAATTTTTGTCAGTTTCTCGGCCACATTTTTTGCTACGATATGATGCTGGTAGCTGCTGTAAGCTTCACGTATAGATCTTTTTACAGGCGTACTTATTTCAACTGTCCTTTGCCTGCCATTATTTAAGTGTTCTCTATTGAACCGAGAGTGCAACAGCCCTTGCTTCCTCAGCATTTTTCGAATTTTGTTGTTAAACCACGTGTGTCTTTTCCATCCTTAATCCAGTTATTACGCACATATTTCTCCGGAGCACGATTTAAAATGAGTTTAAACAGTTCATAATTCCTCTACGTCCATATAAACTAAATGATGTAAGTTCATTGTCTAAGTGAGATGATAAAAACTGCTTATCTGCTCTTTCTAGTACGAACACTCTCCTAGCGTTCTTTACTGATTTATTAACTTCAGTAACTATAATCTGTATGACGACAACACGATCACTAATCCCTGTCGTAAATTGACGCCATGGTAAGGTCCGGCCTGTTTGTAGCCTACAAGGCCTAAAATATTTCCATTGCTTTTGGGCTACTGAACTAGCTGCTCAAGACAGTTTTCGTAAAAAAGTGCTTCGGAAGACTATACTCGGTAGGTTAAAGTCATCTCCAACTAGTTTTGCATGACCTGGGTATTTACGCGCTACTGACCTTATGTTTCCTTTAAATGACACTAAACCGGTCACAACAGAATAGTGTGGCCAAGAACATGCATCAGTTTTGGTTTCACATAAACCTGTTGTATATGACCAGAAAACTTCACTGCCACTCTCAATTTCGACCTCAACAGAGACAATATTTTTGTCAACTGCAATGAACACTCCCACTCTAATGGTGTCTCAGCGAGCGGTATGATTTTTCTATGAGCATATCGTCTGGTGAGTGTTCATCAGACTACCTGAGATCACCACATAACTTAAAAAACTCTGTTTGCACTCCACAAGCACGGTGCTACCCGAGCAGCTGCGTAGTGCACACCTGACCTATCAAGGTAAGTCCTACAATTCCATACCCGGTAACTCAGGTCCAAAAATCCTTAGCCAAGACCGTTAAAGAGTCGACGAATCGTTTGGCTGAGAGCCTCCTCTCGGCTCCAAACCGAAGGTCCATGATCAACTGAGAGAAAAATGCTGCAAATCGCGAGCTCTGATAGCACGCTGTGTCTAACAGCCTTCACCACTTGCACCAGCCGCCTGCGTGAACTGAGGATGGCCTCAGAACCTATGCAGTAGGAGTCGTCGCTGCCAACATGAGCCACAAGTTGCTGACGACTGTACCCTGCACGTTACATAGCCTAAGGCAAGGCCTCCTCCACATGTCAGGTGAGGCCTCCCAGCAGACTTACCGGGTGCACATTGGTTTTCTTTCGAGCACTGAACGCTATCTCCCAAAGAGGCTCCATAGAGAATGCTGGATCTCCTAATCACAAGAAAACCCCTGCCCCAGTTTGTCTGCTCGAACCCCGCTGAAAAAGGAGCCACATGTCCATTCATAGGGCGAAAGGGCGAGGCCAAACAATCAGTCTCCATTGGGCACCCGCTTCGAATGACGCGAACGCATTAACACCGACCACTGATCCTGTTGTGAGGGCAGGGTACACCAGAAGGTTCTTCGACAGCAGAGCATGTGGGCAAAACAAGCGACACCTGAGGTAACTCATGCGAAACAGTAGATTCTTCGCCATTCCTATACCCCAAGACAGCAGTCTGAAGGCGGCTCACTATAGCCAGAGTGCATTCAGCTGATCGCGAGAGGAAAGTAACTGTTGTCTCCATAAACTAAAAGTGATATCCACTGTTGCCATACATGAAAATTTGAAAATAAACTTGTCATTCTTATTTCAACTTTGATTCCTCTTCTTAGAGTTATGTAGTTATTAGGGCAAGGCAGTACTATGAGCAGTTGGTAATCATGCAGAAAATCCTATTGCCAAATCTTGAAACGTGAAAGTAGAGGGCTCAGTGCAACATTTGAACTACAAACAAATTTAACAGGTAATCTGAACTATTTTTACATTGATCACTAGTGCGGTACGTGTTTACATTATGTGTCCAATCCAGTTGTCTTTTTTCATCCTTGAACATTAATAAAGTCTCTTAAGTTAATCCGACAGTCATACTGATTTTTCCGCACATTGATCTACATATACATTCCTCAGGCCACTGTGCAGTGCATGGCTTACGGCACATCATGCCAGTATTACGAGAGCTATTTTTTTTTTCAAAGTTCGATCGGTCTAGAAATTAAAAGGGGAACTAAAAATCTTACGAAGCTTTGCGCAGATGTGTTGTCACCGTATACAATGTGCCTAAAAATCGCGTTACATCGCACGCTTAAGATTCTGAGCGCAGAGTGAGCACGTAAAGATACGTAGAACAATGTAGACTCCCGCCATATGTGTAGTGGGCACTGTCATTCGATGTCTTGACGCTGAGGAGTTCCCTCTGAGTCCAAGCAACCCACATAATCTGTTAAGCGTAACAGCAAAACCATTCTTCATGACAATGTTCGGGTGCACATCGCAGCTGCAATAAAGACGCTCCTGACCACGAGGACCACATTCTGGCACAGATAACGAGCTCTAGACAGGCGTAGAGAAAGTCACAGACGGCTGCCTTCTATGACAAAGATAATGGAAAGTTGGTACAACGTTACGACAGATGTCTAAGTTGGAGCTGCGGCTATGTACCTGAAAAATCTAGCTAAATGTTGCAAGGAAAACTTTTTATTTCCTCTGTGGTTTCTGTAAGGGGCAATCAAAATGTTTCCTTTTGAGTGCGTTGATGCGGCGTATATGCTACGTAGTGCGAGTTCTATGCAGGTGTATAAGCACCATCCGGTAGGCATGTGATTAGTGTGGCACCCGCGTCTTTCCGACGTGCGTACGGTAAACATGGAAACGTAAACTATATCAACGTTACTACCAAATGCACCAAAGTTTCGTAATTCTTTTCTTGACTGCCGAAGACAAACATTGGTGGATATCCGTTGGGGAATGAAGAATGTGTACCGGGCAGCATGTCTGTCGAACAATACTGTTGTGAAATGGTGCGCCAATTTCTGCGCTGGGTGCTGCTGCTTCATGATAACGTATGTCCGATATCGCAAATTCCGTACCGCAGAAGTTACACCACCTCAGGTAGGAGGCACTCGAGTACCCGCCCTATAGTCCCGATCTCTCCCCATGCGATTGTCACACCTTCGGTACCTTGAAGAATTCCTGGAAGAATCGAGTATTCCTTTCGGACGAGGTTGTGTAGCAGGCAGTTAAGGACTTCTTCACGCATGAGGTTACAGTGTTTTACCGAACTGGTATCTTCAACCTGATGCGTCCGTGGGATTATTGTCACAACACTCATGGCGATTTTGCCTGATTGCCATACTGATTCTGACTCTACAGCCATCGAACGGTGACTTATTGATCGCTCCTTGTATTTCACTTTATTCAACATGTAAACGTCACTACCGATATTCGGATTTAGGTTATGACACGTTCTATACGCCTGCCATCACTGGCGATGATGTGTCGCAGCCGAACAGCGAAATTCTGCATCACCCGCTGCAATGTTGGAACATCGAAGCTATCGATGACCTCCTGAGTGACTGTTTTCAGTTCAGCAATGGTTTTTGGGCTATTGCCGGCCGAAGTGGCCGTGCGGTTAAAGGCGCTGCAGTCTGGAACCGCAAGATCGCTACGGTCGCAGGTTCGAATCCTGCCTCGGGCATGGATGTTTGTGATGTCCTTAGGTTAGTTAGGTTTAACTAGTTCTAAGTTCTAGGGGGCTAATGACCTCAGCAGTTGCGTCCCATAGTGCTCAGAGCCATTTGACCATTTTTTTTGGGCTATTTCTGTATATTTTGTCTTATTACAGCCCCACAAAAAGAGCCACACGTGAATCTTCCTGGCAGATTAAAACTGTGTGCCGGACTGAGACTCGAACTCGGGACCTTTGCCTTTCGCGGGCAAGTGCTCCACCAACTGAGCTACCCAAGCACGACTCACGCCCCGTCCTCACAGCTTTACTTCTGCCAGTACATCGTCTCCTACCTTCCAAACTTAACAGAAGCTCTCCTGCGAACCGTGCAGAACTAGCACTCCTGAAAGAAAGGATATTGCGGAGACATGGCTTAGGCACAGCCTGGGGGATGTTTCCAGAATGAGAAGTTTCATATCAGCGCACACTCCGCTGCAGAGTGAAAATCTCATTCTGGAAACATCCCCCAGGCTGTGGCTAAGCCATGTCTCCGCAATATCCTTTCTTTCAGGAGTGCTAGTTCTGCAGGGTTCGCAGGAGAACTTCTGTAAAGTTTGGAGGGTAGGAGACGAGATACTGGCAGAAGTAAAGCTGTGAGGACGGGGCGTGAGTCGTGCTTGGGTAGCTCAGTTGGTAGAGCACTTGCCCGCGAAAGGCAAAGGTCCCGAGTTCGAGTCTCGGTCCGACACACAGTTTTAATCTGCCAGGAAGTTTCATATCAGCGCACACTCCGCTGCAGAGTGAAAATCTCATTCTGGAGAGCCACATGTGTTGAGATCCGAAGAATATGGCGGCCAATCGAGGTCCACGCAAGCGACATCTGGGTACCCTAGAGACAGAATACGGTCCCCAGCGTGCTCTTCCAGGACAGCAAATACTCGCCCGCTGCGATGGGTCGAGCTCCGTCTTGCATGAACCAAAAATGTCGAAATCAGGGTCAATTTGGATAATGAGAATGAAATGGGAATGAAAGCATCTTCGAAAACCTTGACGTACCGTTCGGTAGTCACTGTACCATCAATGAATATCGCACCGATTATTCCCTGACTGGACATTACACACCCTGTTGAGGGTGAAGAGATTTCCCGACCGCGAATTGCGCATTCTCAGTCTCTAAATGCGCTAATTTTGCTTATTGACGAAACCATCAATACGAAAGCGGGCTACGGCGCTAAACCAAATCGTATTAATTAGCGTCATTCCCCGAAGCCAACCGTGCAAACCGTTCAGAAGTTATGAATATTTTATTTCATGCCGGCCGGTGTGGCCGTGCGGTTCTGGGCGCTACAGTCTGGAGCCGAGCGACCGCTACGGTCGCAGGTTCGAATCCTGTCTTGGGCATGGATGTGTGTGATGTCCTTAGGTTAGTTAGGTTTAATTAGTTCTAAGTTCTAGGCGACTGATGACCTCAGAAGTTAAGTCGCATAGTGCTCAGAGCCATTTTTTTTTTTTATTTCATATAGTTCAGTAATTGTCACCCGTATGATGCTTAGGGAGGAAACAGACGGAGCAGTTCATGTACTCAGTGCAAATTGAAAATGGTAACCTCTAATATAATAATATAGTAAAATTACGATTTTCCTGTTTGGGTGCAAAATAAGAGTTCTAAGAACTTGGCGTCTGAAACAGTGCAGTAATACGCTGTAAATTTTCACGCACACACCTACTTGGTTAGCTATCACTCGCTATAAACGAAACACGTTTAGTAAGCTTTTAACCGTGCGAGGCGTAAGAGATGTATGGTTCCTACATAAATTTGGTAGTAATCAATACCACTGGCTTCGATTACGGCTAGTTCTTTTAATGGAACCTAGTACATAAAACTTAGGCTTGTCTGTGTATTTCATAAACTACGTAAACACGATTTCGAAGGATCAAAGGAGAACACAAAAGTCTGCAGACGGTAAAAATCTGTCGTTCGAAATAGTGTTGAAAAAATTACTTTACGAAATGATACACTAACAGTAGATGATATTTGCTATTATGAAGGCGAAGAAATGGACGATAGTGCAAGCGGGGACAGTATTAAATTCAGGCTAAAAATAGCGAAGAACGTGTGTCTCAACAACAGAAATTTGATCCATCCAGTTAAATGTATGTGTTAGGAAGTCTTTTCGGACGATATTTGTACGAAAGTGAAACCTTCGACGAGAAAATATCCACAGAGAAAGTGAACAGATGTTTTGTAAGTGTATTGCTGCAGAAGACTACTTTCGTCTGTTAAAAATCTTGTGGCCGAGCTGTTCTAGGCGCTACAAAAAAATGGCTCTGAGCACTATGGGACTTAACATCTATGGTCATCAGTCCCCTAGAACTTAGAACTACTTAAACCTAACTAACCTAAGGACAGCACACAACACCCAGCCATCACGAGGCAGGGAAAATCCCTGACCCCGCCGGGAATCGAACCCGGGAACCCGGGCGTGGGAAGCGAGAACGCTACGGCACGACCACGAGATGCGGGCTCTAGGCGCTACAGTCTGAAGCCCGCGCGACCGCTACGGTCGCAGATTCGAATCCTGCCTCGGGCATGGATGTGTGTGATGTCCTTAGGTTAGTTAGGTTTAACTAGTTCTAAGTTCTAGGGAACTGATGACCTCAGGAGTTAAGTCCCATAGTCCTCAGAGCAATTTGAACCATTCAATATCTTACATCTCTGAAAGTTCCTCACCGACTTCTTTGAAATTAGACGAAACGTTGCATTCGAATAAGTGCGTCTTTTAGTATACCTACCGGAACGCCATATATATACACTACTGGGCATTAAAATTGCTACACCAAGAAGAAATACAGATGATAAACGAGTTTTCATTGGACAAATATATTATACTAGTATTGACATGTGATTAAATTTTCACGCAATTTGGGCGCATAGATCGTGAGAAATCAGTACCGAGAACAACCAACTCTGGCCGTAATAACGGCCTTGATACGCCTGGGCATAGAGTCAAACAAAGCTTGGATGGCGTGTACAGGTACAGCTGCCCACGCAGCTTCAACACGATACCACAGTTGATTAAGAGTAGTGACTGGTGCCGGCCGTTGTGGCCGAGCGGTTCTAGGCGCTACAGTTTGGAACCGCGCGATCGCTACGCCCACAGGTTCGAGTCCTGTCTCGGGCATGGATGTGTGTGATGTCCTTAGGTTAGCTAGGTTTAAGTCGTTCTAAGTTCTAGGGGACAAATGACTTTAGTAGTTAAGACCTATCGTGCTCGGAGCCAGCCAGTAGTGACTGCCGTATTGTGAAGAGCCAGTTGCTCGGCCATCATTGACCAGACGTTTTCAATTGGTGAGAGATCTGGAGAATGTGCTGGCCAGGGCAGCCGTCGAACATTTTCCGTATCCAGAAAGGCCCGTACAGGACCTGCAACATGTGGTCGTGCATTATCCTGCTGAAATGTAGGGTTTCGTAGGGATCGAATGAAGGGTAGAACCACGAGTCTTAACACATCTGAAATGTAACGTCAAAGTGCCGTCAATGCGACCAAGAGGAGACCGAGACGTGTAACCAATGGCACCCCATACCATCACGCCGGGTGATACGTCAGTATAGTGATGACGAATACACGCTTCCAATGTGCGTTCACCGCGATGTCGCCAAACACGGATGCGACCATCATGATGCTGTAAACAGAACCTGCTTTCATCCGAAAAAATGACGTTTTGCCATTCGTGCACCCAGGTTCGTCGTTGAGTACACCATCGCAGGCGCTCCTGTCTGTGATGCAGCGTCAAAGGTAACCGCAGCCATGGTCTCCGAGCTGACAGTCCTTGCTGTCGAACTGTTGACTCAGGGATCGAGCCGTGGATGCACGATCCGTTACAGCCATGCGGATAAGATGCCTATCATCTCGACTGCTAGTGATACGAGGCCTTTGGGATCCAGCACGGCGTTCCGTATTACCCTCCTGAACCCACCGAATCCATATTCTGCTAACAGTCATTGGATCTCGACCAACGCGAGCAGCAATGTCGCGATACGATAAACTGCAATCGCGATAGGCTACAATCCGACTTTTATCAAAGTCGGAAACGTGATGGTACGCGTTTCTCCTCCTTACACCGGGCATCACAACAACATTTCACCAGGCAACGCCGGTCAACTGCTGTTTGTGTATGAGAAATCGGTTGGAAACTTTCCTCATGTCAGCACGTTGTAGATGTTGCCTCCGGCGCCAACCTTGTGTGAATGCTCTGAAAAGCTAATCATTTGTATATCACAGCGTCTTCTTTCTGTCTGTTAAATTTCGCGTCTGTAGCACGTCATTTTCGTGGTGTAGCAATTTTAATGGCCAGTAGTATATATATATATATATATATATATATATATATATATATATATATATATATATATATATATATATATATATATATATGGAACGCCGTGCTGGATCCCAAAGGCCTCGTATCACTAGCAGTCGAGATGACAGACGTATATAAGCGTGTATTCGAATGTACCACTGTGTGTCGGTGTCTAATATTGGGTGAGTTATGATTTTGTACAAAAGAACATTTGCTTTTTTATTTGTGTAGATTCCGTACGTTTCAAGCAATTTACTATCGCCGCATTAAGAGAGCTCTTTGTTACTCTCGGCTACCACTATCCCTTTGGCAGTCCCTGAAAATGTCCAACAACCTTCTTGAGTGCGACGATTCACTGCAGGAACATGTAAGGAATTATTGTCATGGGATTGGTAATGACGAAGGAGCATGTTTCAAAACCAGCGTGCGTCGCTTTTGTCGTTTATTTGAGACTGCGAAAAATTTGCCGTCTACCATCTTGTGTTGCCAGCTTGTATTCAAATAAGTAGAAAAAAAGAAAGAAAATGCTGTGAAGCCTGAAAATCTTTCCATGTTCAAGATATTTCATATGTTCTTATACAGCCGCATTTACAGAAAAAATTATATGGTGTGAGCGAGGACATCACAGCCAAGTGTAATTTCTAATAAGCGCATTTCACTTACGTACTTTCAAGTGATGGTAAGTAGCTTTGATGGTCTGAAGAACAAGGATGACAACGAAGATTACTGAGGTGCCGGAGATGACCGTGGCCAAGGAACAAACAGGGAACTACTGCGTGCTCGGCGAGAACTTATTTTATTTTCGTTGCAACAGAGTTCACCGGCACTCTTTCACTAGCCTCGTGAGAAAGGAAGGCGAAGGTTTAACGTTCCGTCAACAATGAGGTCATTTAAGAGGGCACAAAAACGTATCTGTAAAAATGTTCCAAATCTACAGTATGTGAATTAAATTCCATTCAGCTGTTGACTGAGGAGCAGTTGAAAACGGCTTTGACTTTCTGTAAAAATCATATTCAATGGGAGATCATTCACCCCTGACACACTCATAGTTGCCGTATGTAAGTTTATCAAGAATACATCTCATCCTTCCATCTTCTGCACTGCCAATGTACGACCAGAATTATAAAATAAGTAGGTATGACCAGACAGATGTTGTTTTGTGTGTAAACTATTTTCATCTGCAGACCAGTTTCTTTACATCGATATCCAGTATCGTAACACCAAGATCTCGCTTGATGTAGCAAATCAAAACAGTGCTTGAAACATCAACACCTAAAGTGTAATTAAAATAACATTTCGTGCCAAAGAATGAATTTGTCTTTGAGAAGAGTTCACATTCGCCGATGAAAACGAATTTGAGAATTCCGATCCTAATATAAATGTGAAACGAAGCTATATTTTCGTGCTTATCAGCACTAATCCCGGAAAGCACAAATTTATCGCGTGTGCTGCAATGGAAATGGCAGTCATTTTGGATTATACGTTAATACGGAGAGAGTGCGCAGGACGTTATCTGCTCATGTAGTCCAATTTCATCTGGAGCTACCGACGAAATAAAAAGAAAAGCTTAAACCAAGAACTTTTGTCCAGTGACCATGTTTCTGAAATGAACCGCTTTCAGTAACATAGACTACTTCAGCTGCGGTTGTTCTCAACAGAAAATTATTGGTGCTGCGTAACTGGGAGAAAACATTTCAGAGTAAACTAATAATCATTACTCTGACGCTAGAATGCTGTTTGTCACCACGAACTACGTAGAGAATATGACGCACGAACTTTTATTCAGTTTTATATTTTAGAGGAAAAGAAAGAGTTGATATGAGAGCTATTTAGTGTCGTCATAATTACATACAATATATCTGACCTGAAGAAATTTTATTATTGTTCTTCAAAAATGGTTGAAATGGCTCTGAGCACTAAGCGGCTTAACTTCTGAGGTCATCAGTCACCTAGAACTTAGAACTAATTAAACCTAACTAACCTAAGGAATTCACATACATCCATGCCCGAGGCAGGATTCGAACCTGCGACCGTAGCGGTCGCTCGGTTCCAGACTGTAGCGCCTAGAACCGCACGGCCACTCCGGCCGGCTATCAGTGCTCTGACAGTGTTAAAAAGTTTGGGTGGAAATCTATGCAATCAAATGCACTAGTGGTCCGTGCTACTTTCGGTATTAGTACACTCCTTCTTGTCCATAACACGCTAAATCGTATTTGACGGTTCTTTTTCAATCCGAGGTAAATAAACTAGCAGCTGTGATTGAATAATCGAGAGTATAAGAGAAGGCAGTGGCAGTAACTACCAATGAGGAAGTTTCAGTCATTTTACAGTCAATGAATATGTAGGTGCTACCGTAAATGTACCAGAACTACTTCACTTATGTTGTTACACGTCTCGAGCGTCAGCAAGAACGGCAGTAATGATAAGAAACACGCTAGAGAGCTTTTGAAAATAAAGGTGGTACTCAATTTATTGACTGCTGTTCAATTTATTTTTAAATTTAGTTTATCGTTTGGAATTTTTACTATCTGGTCATGGATCTTTCTATAAATATGTCGAAATTCAAATATCTAGTTTCGTTTCGTTGTCCTCGTTCTCTTCTGGAACTGGAGAGCACTTCTCCTTTTCTTTGCCTCGTGTCTTTGCCCCACATCGGTGCAGGGTCGTCATGGTTTCTTAAGGATATGGCATAATTCGTTTAAGGAGCGGCCGGATGCCTTTCCCATCCTGACGCTGTGATATGTCTCTTGTTTTAGGTGGCGAAGATACTGATTCCCGCCGGACGTTCAAACATCACCCGCGGTAACTCAATTTCGGTAAGAGTAAGGGGAGCCTGTATCGGGTGTGACACGAAAACTGAGCCGAGCAACGTCGGTCAACAAAAGGATACCACACGGCAGTGGTATGATGACGTACATGTGAATTTCGCTTCAGACTATCAGATGTTAGTGACCACATACCGACAGCGATACAAATCAGAAAAAGTGTGGTAATTAGATAGGAGTGTCGGGAACAGTTTACAGCTACCTGGGTTGAAGGTAAATCTATTACTCCACACGCGTCCTCTCACACTTCACAAACTCGCGGAAGCCTGTGAAGCAAAATATGTAACGAAAGTGTTGATTGGTAGAAACGTGTGTGCAGTAGTGAGAACAGTTTCTAGCACCAATCTTCGCGCCTTGGCTTACATCACTTTTGGCTGGATAGGTAACAATGCTTTATTCGTCCTGGTTATTGTTCAGCCCATTCAGTCGTTATTGCAACTTAACGAAGAAGACATGCTCCTCAGATGGGGCTGTAAGATCACATTCATTCTTTAAAGTGTTCAGAGAACGCCGTGATCATCTCGAATTCCGATCCTATTCACGATTGAACACTGCAAAAAAAAAAAAAAAAAAACGTCACGTCAAACACTATTTCACAAAATTACCTCTAATTATGCTGCCATTGTTACCCAATACAGTTGTTCCATTGTGTATGACTCAGTGATTATGACCGGAACACTACACAATCTGTACAGTACGAGCGTAAAGTTTTCACCTGTAGGACACCACGTCTCCACGATGTCCACTACTGTCGTCCTGCTGGTGTACGTCAGTACATCCGCCGTGCCTACGTGTTGCGGCGTGCGACTCTCGGCAACGCCAGTTGTGGGCGGCTAAACGCCGGTAAACGCTTAACGCAATAAGCGGAAGCGACCCTTTGTGCCCGAATATTGGGTCAAGCAGAACGCTGTTCCAGCCTCAGCAGCGAAGCCACTAACAGCGCTCTTTGTCCTGCCCAACACAACGTATTTTGCGCCGGCGGACGATATCCCCATGCTAAAGTTCAGAACCATACAGTCGATACAAAAGCAACCACGTATAATTTTCGGTCGGGAGCTAAACGAGGTAGTAATTACTCCAAAGGAGAAAGTATTCATCTGACATGAAACTTTCTGGCAGATTAAAACTGTGTTCCGGACCGAGACTCGAACTCGGGACCTTTGCCTTTTGCGGGAAAGAGCTCTATCAACAGAGCTACCCAAGTACGACTCATGAGGTACTGGCAGGAGTAAAGCTGTGAGGTCGGGGCGTCAGTCCTGCTTGGGTAGCTCAGGCATCCACCGCTTAATGTGGCACCTATTTCTCCATTAATGTACCACGTCACTAATTGTGTCATAGAACTCAGCTACGTTTGGGACGATCTTCCAGTCACCCGTCCTCTCCGTACTAAAGATTATTATCGTTTGGTTATGCTGTCCGACCCTTGCGGCCTCATGGTGTTACATCACCCTGACATTAACTGGCGAACGGTTGTGGATGTATGCATGCACCCTTTTCTCCGTCGTCTGTGTCTGCACTCTGGTATGTTTTAGTCTGTGGCGAATTCCCGACTAATAGTCGACTTTATCGCATAGAATTGGCCACCTCCCGACTCTTCCCTGACTGTCAGCTCGAACATACCGACGAACACCGTCTTACGTGCCCCTGAAACAAAACGTATGGCTCCTCATCCAACGAATCGTGGGCTTTTACCTCCATGCCCCGCCAACGACGGTAACCCCAGATTTCTTGTTGTTGCCCAAGACATTCTACTACCCTCTTGCTAAGCACCATACACTCATCTGATTTCGTGGACAGGCTTTAGAATACCTCTTTCAGAGTGGTCCGCATACAATCCTTGACTTCTGGTACAAAGTTGTGACCGCGCATAGCACCCTCTCCCGAAAACCACCTTTTTGCCGGATATCTCAGCAGCGTCTTCCTTGACCCCCTCAAAGTTGGGGTGTGCCATGCCTACCCGTCACATGATACAACACCCTTATCCACATTCTCATGCATCGAAAAAACAAGGAAGAAGAAAAATATGTTATATTTTGATACTTTGTTGTATTTAATGTTATTCTAATATTTATGTTTAACTGACAATCATTTGTATATGTTTAAATGGTACCTTGAAGAACTATGTATATTATACACATAGTGTTATTTTGTTCAATAAAGATTATTGCACCAAAAAAAAATGGTCAGAGCGACAGAATGTAAAAAAAAAAAAAAAAAAAAAAAAAAAAAAAAAAAAAAAAAAAAAAAAAAGTTGGTCGAGCGCTTGCCCGCGAAAGGCAAAGGTCCCGATTTCAAGTCTCGGTCCGTCACATAGTTTTAATCTGCCAGGAAGTTTCATATCAGCGCACACTCCGCTGCACAGTGAAAATCTCATTCTGGAAATATTCATCTGGCAGTTAACTGGTTTCTCTATTATGGGTTGGAGTCTGGTTGTAATAAGTAACAGTAACAGCTACTAATGATGATGATGATATTTTGTTTGTGGGGCGCTCAACTGCACGGTCATCAGCACCCGTACAAAGTCCCGGTGCTTACACAGTCCATTTTCCTCACAATTCAACCTAGATGCTGTCACAAATGATGAAGCTGATGATGACGCAATGACAAGAACAACACAAACACCCAGTCCCCCGGCAGAGAAAATATCCAACCCGGCCGGGAATCGAACCCGGGACCCCGTGATCCAGAGGCAGTAACGCTAGCCAGTAGACCACGAGCTGCGGACCTGGCGTCTGTCGAATTTTAATCTTCATATTGGTGTCCCTTGGACGTTTTCATGCAGTTTGGATGGTTGTTGGCAATTAGCAGCCGTGTGGAGTACATTTAGAACGTAGAAAATCAGTTATTTCGATTGTTTAGAGAGGACATCTTGATTTATCTGGATGTGGTTTGAAGTATATGACACAATCTAAATAACGTCTTCGACATTAAGCTGCTTTAAGCATATTGAATCGTGCCTAGTCGTAAAAAGTGGGATATCCAGAAAACCTGCTTTCTCGGATCACTAGACAACAATTCAAGGAAATCGTACTGGCAGTACTTAACTTTGAGAATTACATAGACATGACGCAAGCAAAAGGCGACAGGAAAAGTAAGAAATCTCTCCAGCAAAACAATTCTAAGTCCTTGCTAAACGAGTGCCTAATCTTGACTATGTTGTAGAACTGGGCCGCGGCCAGTCGGGAGCGGCGCTTATGCTCTCTTCATATAGAGGCCGCTGCTGTCACGTTGTCGTCCTGGAGACGGGTTGTCAGAGTGGAATTGGCTGACGTCTTGTTACAGCCCTCTCTGCTCTTTTGTTCCTGACTGGCGAGCCAGGGTCTGACTTTACGCCCTAATACAGCCTAGCGATGTAAGTCTGAGATACTGATCCACTACCCTGTTATAGCGAGGGAAACAGATTCGTTCATGATATGGACGGAGTACCAAGGCGACAATTATTTCGAATAGATCCACTGACATAGTTGTAAACATAACATAAAAATTATAGTGATGTTACTTCTTACGGAACGGATGATACAAGTGATTGCCTGTAACACGAATACACAACAGAAGGAATGTAAAGCAAATGTAGCCAAAAAACAGTAGCCTACTTGTAGAACGCCGATAAGGGAATCACTATGAACAGAGAAATTGGTTCAAGTAAATGATACATTACGAAGAGAAAATCACCTTATTTGTACCAAGTGACTCCAAAACCTTTCGTGACTGGATTAATAAAAAAGTAGAGAAAAGTTAAGATAAGATGGTGGTTTTAATGCCTTATGTATTCTACATAGTCCGACCCCCCGCCTGCCTCCAAATCGAATTTGGGTACAACGCACAGAACGTCCATACAACTTTCGGAAACTGTCAGAAAAGACTTTCTTTAGAATGTTGTTCTCGCACTTCAGACTGGGTTGAAAGTCTATTGGGTCGAAAGGCGTTGACCTTCATTCTGCACTTTGTCATGTTGTGGTAGGTTTGTACTGATAAAACCACCCGTGCTGATTTTTTTTCGGATAAGAACAGTCAGCCTTTTGCATTTTGATCAGAACGTGGAAGGCGTACAAGAGTCGTTATTTTTTTTCGGGCGACAATACGTTCCGCAAGAACAGTGCACACATTTTTCTCATCTTAAAAACATTCTGGAGAATGTGCTGAATATAATATCTGATTTACAGATATTGACCCATAGCAATTTGTGACACATCAACGTTGACACACTAAGGCCTCACATTCACAACTCATCACTGCCTGATCGTAACTGATTTGGAGAATGTCCATGTGCTGATTACAGTTGTTAGTTCAACCTGCCACCGTACTTAATGCACTAACGTCGCGTCGCTTATTTGCCAGAAATAAAATCAGTCTTGGAACTTTTCGAAAAGACGTGCATGTAGTCCCATCGCTCTCTGCCTCTCTCCATACACACACACACACACACACACACACACACACACACACACACACAGCACGCGTACGCACAAAATAAATACAAGAGCCAAATATAATTAAGCATGTATCCAAAAACACAGAATAAAGGAAAAGAGAGGCAGAACGGCACAGATATAAGCATACAAAAAAAGAAAACCGAATAAGCAAACACAAACACAGACATGGGTAGTTAATCCAATAAGCTTGAATCCGGTTAGATGGATTTTACGTAGCACAAAGAGAGAGAGTAGCAGCTGCCACATAGTGAAGCGGATGTGGCTGGAGCACTAGCAGCCTCTCATCATTACACAGTAACATAGTTTAGTTACTTCTGCCAAGAAGTGAATTCTACCAGTGTATTTTACTGCGTATGCTAATGTTTGTTAACTTACTCTAAGTTTTTTTTGGTGTAAATTCTAGTGAATTATCTTTCTGTGAACTGATAAACTAGAGACACAGTACTAGCAGAATTGAAATTGCACCCAACAGCTTCTTGAATTGGTGTTACATAAATTGTGATGCAGACAAAAACTGATTAAAGATGGACAAGGATTGCGCCTTTTCTGTACAGATGCAGGGAGAAATTCGCCCCTGTCCGTCAATAGCTTTGGGACACCTGAGCCAAATACTTCGGCACCTATGGAGCCTACAGCGTTCTCTGGCATCCCTGATGTCACTGCGTTTTCCGATTCGTACATCCCAGTCGATTGACATTTACCTGACAGTGGTTGGTGAACAGTGGAAATGGGGGGGGGGGGGGGAAGGGTGGAGGGGGAGGGGACGAGTACAAATCTCTGGCCGAAAGGCGAAAATGGGTACTGCCCGCAAGGCTGTCCCCTCGCGTCTCAAAAACTGATCTGAGGTATTACCCACAGCCAAAAGTGTACCTGAGCCCCAGCATAGATGCCTCTCCTGTTGCAACTGTGGCCGATTTTCCTGAAAGGTCGAACGTCAGCAGATGGTGGAATAGCTTGTCAGGGGAGCTCCAATGTTACGTAGGCGATGGAGGCCCTCTGGGAAATAGTGGGACAGCTGGGAAACAGGACCAATGTCTACTCCATTATCCTGCCAGGAGGTCTTACCAGAAACGTGGAGGATGCTCTGGCAGCAACGATTGCGCGCTGAGCGTAGTGGGTGCAGCTGAGTGCAAATCGTCGCGCATGCCGCCACGAATGACGCCTGCCTCCTTGGCTCAGTGGCCATCTTCGATTGCTGTAGGTGAAGGCAGCTAGCATCGCTCGTGGGCTGGAAGCAGAGCTATCGTTTTGCAGCGTCGTTCCCACAAGCGATTGCGATCCTCTGATTGGAGCCGAGTGGTGGCTTAAAACAGAGACTCAAACGGTTCTGCGACGATCTTGGATGCGGATTTCTCGACCTGCGCTATCGGGTGGCGAAATGTAGGGTCCGCCCTAAATAGGTCAGGCGTGCACTACGTGCAGAAAGCGGCTGCTACGGTAGCGCAGTATGTGTGCCGTGCATATGTGGGATTTTAATGCAGAAAAATCCCTCTACTGGCCCTATAACACTGGTTCTGAACCCACGTAGGGTAGTATTCGTCATAGTAGATTCAGAAAGTAAATGTTAGTATTGTATTAGTTAACCACAGGAGCGCCAATTGAAATGTCCGGAAATAGTCTTGCTAGTAAACAGTAACAATGCACACATAGTACTAGCGACAGAAAGGTGGCTGAAACCAGATGTTAACTAGAAACTCCAGTCACCTACTGGAACGTATATCTGAAAAATGGTGGCGGTGGAATTTTTGCAGCAATAAAAAGTATAATAATATCTACTGAGATTAGTACAGTTGAGGGGAAAGTAGGAGAATATCCCGCGTAAATTTCCTGGTCATCTTCTAGTTTTAAATGGAGATTTCAACTTACCGTTCATAGAGCAAGAGACAGAAATGCTTAGGACAATTAGTGAGGACAGGGAACGGCGTGAAATTGTTCTATGTCCCTTCTCCGAAAATTATCTTGAGGAAGTTGGTTGGAGAACCGTCTCGTGAAGATAACATTTTAGACCTGCTGGTGACAAAGAGACCCAACTTTTTGATTCCGTTAGCGTAGGACAGGGAATCTGTTATTATATGGATGTAAATAGAAATACAGACAGCGCGACAAGAATCAGATTTCAGATTATCTGATATGTCAACATGAAAATTTCAACTACAGCACTCACAATGTTGAGCATCAATGGACAAAGTTCAACAGCACTCACTGTACAATAAGCTTTAGACAGCACGTGACGATCTAAGTTGTGAGGGATGCAAAAGACCCTCCGTCGTTCGAAAACTACTACGAAATCAAAGACAGCTTCATTGCCAATTCAAACGTTTCCCAGGCTCGCTGACAACGATGGCCATGAGTGAGGCGTTCAACATTCGACCTATCTGTCTACATAGTGTATGCGAAAGAATTTGTCCCTCTTCTACCTGCAGTGTACCGCAGGCCTCCGATGGAACGAAGCGTTCTTAATGACTTGGAAAAGAGCACAATTCTTTCCCGTTTACAAACAGGATCGTCGAAGGGTTGCACAAAAATACAGGCCTAGACTCTGGGGTCGGTCTGTTGTAGAATTTGGGAACATGTTTTATGTTCGTGCATTATGACGTTTCTGGAGGCCGAAAATCTCCCCTGTAGGAATCTACATAGGTTCCCAAAACAACACTTTTGTGCAGCTTAGCTCACAAAGTTCGTCCACGAGACCCAGAAAGCTGTAGATACAGGTGCGCAGATGTATGAAGTGTTCCTTAAATTCCAAAGGACGTTGAGTACACTTCCGCTCTGCCGCCTTATGAACAAAATACAATCGTATGGAATATCAGACGAACTGTGTGATTGGGCTGAAAAGCTTCTAGCAAACAGTACAAAGCAAGTGATTCTCAACGGAGAAATTGACGGCGTACTCCAAAAGAGTGACATAAGACCATTGTTTTCCACAATGCACTGAGGTGATAAATCATGGGTTACAGATATACACGTAGTATCACGTAGACGAGGTATAAAAGGGCGGAGCTGTACTCAGGTGATTCTTGTGAAGACTTCCGACAGGATTATCACCGCATGAGGGGAATTAACAGACTTTGAACGGCGAAACAGTGTATCCGTTAGGACAGTGCGGCGCGTGTGGCGTTAATCAGCCATGTCAGCAAACAACCGAAGCGAGTGTCTTTGCTAACAGCATGACAACGTCTCCAGCACTTCTCTTGGGCTTGTGACTATATCGGTGGACCCTAGACGACTAGAAAATCCTGGCCTGTCAGAAGAGTCCCGATTTCAGTTGGTAAGAGCTGATAGTAAGGTTCTAATGTGGTGCAGAGCCCACAAATCCATGGACCAAAGCCGTCAACGAGGCACTGTACAAGCTAGTGGTGCCTCCAAGATGCTATAAGAGGTGTTTACATGGAATGGACTAAGTGCTCAGGTCCAACTGAACCGATCAGTGAGTGGAAATGGTTATATCCGGCTTTCATGTACTTCATGTTCCCAATTATTTTTATGGATGAAAATGCGCCAAAACTTGTACGCGATTAGTTTGAAGAACATTCTCGAAAATTCGAGAGAATGATTTGGCCACCCATCGATCACTTATGGGACACAAAAGAGAAGTCAGTTCGTGCACAAAATACTGCACCGCCAATACTTCGGCATTTACGGGCGGCATAGAGGTACCATGGGACAACATTTCTTCAGAGGACTTCTAAAGACATCTTGAGTTCATGGCACGTGGAGATGCTGCATTACGCCTGGTGAAAGGAGGTTAGACACGACACTAGGAGTTATTCCACCACTTTTATCACCTCAGTGTACATAAATGTCCTAGTAGATAACGTTGACTGCCCCGTAGGCTTTTAGATGACGATTCTGTTGTATATAGAAGTCGCAACGCTAGAAAATTGTACACTAATGGCCATTAAAATTGCTGCACCAAGAAGAAATGCAGATGACAAACGGGTATTCGTTGGACAAATATATTACACTAGAACTGACATGTGATTACATTTTCACGCAATTTGTGTGCATAGATCCTGAGAAATCAGTACCCAGAACAACCACCTTTGGCCGTAATAACGGCCTTGATACGCCTGGGCATTGAGTCGAACAGAGCTTGGATAGCGTGTACAGGTACAGCTGCCCATGCAGCTTCAACACGATACCACAGGTCATCAAGAATAGTGACTGGCGTATTGTGACGAGCCAGTTGCTCGGCCACCATTGACCAGACGTTCTCAATTGGTGGAATATCTGGAGAGTGTGCTGGCCAGGGCAGCAGTCGAACATTTTCTGTATCCAGAAAGGCCCATACAGGACCTGCAACATGCGGTCGTGCATTATCCTGCTGAAATGTAGGGTTTCGCAGGGATCGAGTGAAGGGTAGAGCCACGGGTCGTAACACATCTGAAATGTATCGTCCACTGTTCAAAGTGCTGTCAATGCGAACAAGAGGTGACCGAGACGTGTAACCAACGGCACCGCATACCATCACGCCGGGTGATACGCCAGTATGGCGATGACGAATACACGCTTTCAATGTGCGTTCACCGCGATGACGCCAAACACGGATACGACCATCATGATGTTGTAAACAGAACATGGATTCTTCCGAAAAAATGACGTTTTGCCATTTGTGCACCCAGGTTCGTCGCTGAGTGCACCATCGCTGCTGCTGCTGAAAACATCGTCGAACTGTTCGTGCATATGGTTGTTGACTTGCAAACGTCCCCATCTGTTGACTCAGGGATCGAGACGTGGCTGCACGAACCGTTACATATGATGCCTATCATCTCGATTGCTAGTGATACGAGGGATCCAGCACGGCGTTCCGTATTACCCTCCTGAACCCACCGATTCCACATTCTGCTAACAGTCATTGGATCTCGACCAACGTGAGCAGCAATGACGCGATACGATATACCGCAATCGCGATAGGGTACAATCCGACCTTATCAAAGTCGGAAACGTGATTGTACGCATTTCTTCCCCTTATGCGAGGCATCACAACAACGTTTCCAGGAAACGCCGGTCAACTGCTGTTTGTGTATGAGGAATCGGTTGGAAACTTTCCTCATGTCAGCACATTGTAGGTGTCGCCACCGCCGGCAACCTTTTGTGAATGCTCCGAAAAGCTAATCATTTACATATCACAGCATCTTTTTCCTGTCGGTTAAATTTCGCGTCTGTAGCGCGTCATCTTCGTGGTGTAGCAATTTTAATGGCCAGTTGTGTAGCAAAATGCAGGAAAACCTGCAGAGGATCGATACTTGCAGCAAGGAGTGGCAGCTGACCCTTAGCATAAACGAATGTAACTATACAGGAAGACTCGTTACTGTATGATTACACGTTTGCAGAACAGTCACTGGAAGCAGTTACATCCGCAAAATGTCAAGGAGTATGCACACAAATCGGTTTAAAGTGGAACGACCACACAAAATTAATCACGGTTATAGCACCAGTTGAAAGTCATTGGAATAATCCTGAGGAAATGTAGTTCATCAACAAAGGAAGTAGCTTACAAGAAACTGTTCGACCAATACTTTAAAATTTTTGGTTCGTCTACGATAAGTACTAGATAGGATTGATGGAACAAATAGAGAAAATTTGAAGAAGAGCAGCTGGTTTCGTTACAGGTTCATTTAGTAAGCGTGAAAGTGTCACGGAATCTGCTGAGCCAACTCCAGTGGCAGACGCTGCAAGAGAGGCGTTGAGTATAGACATACGTCCGTAGAAGGGTCAGGCAGTTCATTTCTTCCTCCTGCATATACATCAAGAAAAGACCATGAAGATAAAATTAAAGAGATTCGAACCCACATAGAGGCATATCAGCAATCATGGCTTACGGGGTATAAATGTAGATGTAGAGAGGAAATGATGCTAGGTGAAATTAGGAAAACGACGTAACAGATAACTGTGGGTGACTAATCACTTTCCCCAAAAAAGTCAGCTGCCAGTTACGACATAGCTTTGCGGCCATCAAACGTATCATATACTATTGGTAACGAAATGGTAGATATTTGTATTAAGGGGAAACTCAAGATAGAGAAATTATTAAATGTAGAAGTCAACTATTGACTTTCTATCAAGAGTTACAAAAAAGGAGCTCTCGTAGAAGTAGGGAGAAAGAGTTCACGCAGAAATACCGTTCAGCGACAGTGCTACACTTATGCGACTACTGCCGACGTTTACTGAGCTTCAGAACGAGTATCGTATTCCTGAACTTCAATCACGGCTGCTGCAGAAACATAAGCACCACATCTGTCTTACACAAAGGCCATCGGCGCTGCGCGCATGCAGTGCAAAGAGAAACATATCTTCTTCGTCTGTAGTAACTGGTCTGATTCGACAGGACTCATACTAAAGATACGAAAAAAACTAAATTGTTATCTGCAGACTTTATTGAAGTCGCACAGGAAGTACAAAAGCTTAGAGGATCCGATATGTGTCTTCATCAATTTAGAAAAACATTTTTAATATGAAGCAACTAATAAAGTGAAAAGAATGTTGTTTGAAATGCGTAATAACCTGTAAACTGATTATATCATTGCATTGCGTTGTCAGTTATCAACTGAACAGAATAGAATAGAACAGCAGTAGCTGTAAATGATCACGTCGGAGATCTATCTTGGATGAACATTGGCAGCTACAGGCGCAAACGACTAGATCGGATGTTGAAACGTCATACAGAAAAAAAAATAACAGTTAACGCTGCAGGATACCTAGAGCTCAGCGATTTCATTTCGTCCTGCTGAGTAGCGAGACAACAGCATTGGTCACTTCAGTGTTCCATAACTCCGCTTACACATTCACAGGAAAATGTTATTCTGCCTCAAAAGATGTTAGACATCATACCGTGTGATATAATATTCTAAAACCGTTTGTGGCTTAATAGCTGGTATTGTTACCTAAAACCTAGCATATCTATGGATCGTTAAGTGCCTTGCCGAATTATATAAAGTAGTCTTGCATATCTCTCAATATAGCAGGACGGTTTTCATTTTGATATATATGGCAGAGCTTCAAACCATTGGAATGACGTGGAAGAAACCTAAGGACCATAATAAATGAGAGATTTTCTCCCAGTTTCCATAAAGGAAACGAGGTTCTGCAGTGGTTAGCACACAGGACTCCTATTCTGATGGTCGGCGATTCAAAGCCCCTTCGTAGCATCCCGATCTAGGTTATCTGTGATTCCCGTAAAGCGATTAAGGCAAATGTTGCGACACAAGTTTTGAAAAGGATGCTCCTGATTTCCTTCCCTGTGCATTCTGAGCTTGTGTTTCATCTTTAATAACCTCGTCGCCGGCTGCACGTTAAAGACTAATCCCCCTTTCTGCAGTACCTAAACATCCACATATGCTTCATAATTATAAATTCAGTATGAAGAATAGCCGTGATGATAAAGTCAGTGAAAATAACTGGCGAACGAATGAAGGCCTCTTTCTCAGAATAAGCACTGCACATCATAATATTTCTTACAGTAACGGCAGCGTTATACATATTTTGGTACCCAGACGTTCATAATTTTTTTATAAGTAGTATATACTAAATTTCAGATGAAACAAGGTTCTATGAGAGTTATTTCCTTCGCTAAAACAAGCTATGGTAGCTGCAACATTACGTTTTCGGCTTGCAGTCAGAAGTTATGAAGACTTGAACTTTAATATGAGTGAACAGGCGGTACAGTGGCCAGCGCACTGCACTTGAATCAAGAATAAAGAGTGTATTACCAAAACTCAACAAAAAATTTTGTTTACAAGACCGCCCCTTTGTTCCCCTTAGGTGTGTGTGTCTAGTATATATGACTTTAGAATCTACATCTACATGGATACTCTGCAAATCACATTTAAGTGCCTGGCAGAGGGTTCATCGAACCACCTTCACAATTCTCTATTATTCCAATCTCGTATAGCGCGCGAAAAGAATGAACACCTATAGCTTTCCGTACGAGCTCTGATTTCCTTTATTTTGTAGGTCAGTGTCAATAAAATATTTTCGCATTCAGAGGCGAAAGTTGGTGATTGGAATTTCGCGAGAAGATTCCGTCGCAAACGAAAAACGCCTTTCTTCTAATGATTTCAAGCCCAAATCCCGCAGCAGTATTCTAAAAGAGGACGGACAAGCGTAGTGTAGGCAGTCTCCTTAGCAGGTCTGTTACATTTTCTAAGTGTCCTGCCAATAAAACGCAGCCTTTGGTTAGCCTTCCCCACAACACTTTCTATGTGTTCTTTCGAATTTAAGTTGTTCGTGATTGTAATACCTAGGTATTTAGTTGAATTTACATCAAACCATAAATAATCACGTTTCCCTTTATTTGCCTGAAGGCTGATGCCGTACAGTTTTCTGACAAGTACGCTCCCGGTTCTCTCACACACTCGTGTCCAGTCTCATCATTTGCTTCGTCTTTAACGACTGCGCCATCGATGAAACGTTGAACCCTAATCTACTGGTGTGGTGCTGGGCCTACAGTGGATCTGTTGATTCCATTTTATGCACAATATTTCGGGGACAAGCCCAGTCTCCTTCCTCAGGCGTTCGAGGCTGCAATGCTACGCATATCCATTGTCTGGCCTGCAACAAGACGGGTCTTCAACGAGACACAGCCAAACCACACATATGTCCACCCAGCCTGGAGGCCAACCAGACTGGAGCTCTAACAAACTGGAGTATAACCAGACTAGAGTTCATTCAGACTGGAATTCGATCAGACAGCAGAGCAAACGAGACTGGACTCCAACCAGCCTTGAGTAAGCAGGGAGTAAGCATAACAACATAGGTACCAGCACCTGAGGAAAGAGACTGGGCCAGTCGTCGAAATATGCTGCATAAAATGGAATCGACAGCTCGTCTGTAGATCAGAAATCACATCATTAATCTGTTATGCTGAGTGCTCCAGAGAGATAAAACCTGTTTCTCATGTCCCTAACAATAGCCTGAATTTAACTCATCTTTAGTTCCAACTTCAACATAATTAATTTTCCGGAATCGTTACCAAAGAGATAATCAGTTCCCATATCTGAATACACTGTCTGATCAAGGGTATCCGGACACACCTATGTCATGCAGAGTTGATCGCTAGATGTCGCGAGAGGCAGACCCGCCAGTACAAAAGTACTGGGGAGTACTGTGTTATCAGTAGAGAAGCAGAAACAGCAGAATCGCTCGGTCAGGACAGCTCATTGACTTCGAACGTGGGCTAAGCATTGTATGTCACCTGGGTAACAAATACATCAGGGATACAAAATGTTGTACATGGCTGCACGTTCAGAGACCGTCAATAGTTACAATTGACAGAAAATAACCCTCGATCACTAATTTTTAACGAATTACCCGTGTTCCAACACTGCTAAGAGTGTCTACCTCAGAAATTAAATCAAAGAATGGTCTATAACATGGTCACAGAATTATGACTAAAAACGTATGATACAGAGTATAAGTAAGGAATCATCGCGAAAGACTGGCAGTAGTTATATGTCATTTATTAAATAATAAATATGCCAAAAGGGTATCAGTCACAAAGATATTTAAGAGAAAAAAACTGTGATGGCGAGCGACTACCGGACCGTTTGCAACCTGCACCAAGCAAGTAACGAGCAGCCCTTAGTGGCTCGTCATCACAGTTTTTTTATCTTAAATATCTTTGTGACTAATGCCCTTTTGGCATATTTATTATTTTATAAATGACATATAAGTACTGACAGTCTTTCACGATGATTCCGTACTTATACTCTATGTCATACGTTTTTACCATTCTTTGATTTAAATTCTGAGGAAGGCACTCCTAGCAGTGTTGAAACCTGGTTAATTCTTTAAAAATTAGTGACCCAGGGCTGTTTTCTTTCAATTGCAACATCTGGGATATTTTAACCCTTCTACAACTGCCCAAGTCGACTATTGGTGATGCGTTTGGGAAGTGGAAGCACGAAGGAACAGCTACAGCTAAACTAATACCAGGCAGATCTCATGTACTGACGGACGGGGACCGTCCTACAATGTCAAGGATAGTTGTAAGAAATCGCACAAAATCAGCAGAAGGATTCACTTGTCGGTTCTGAAGTGTAACCAGCACTCCAGGTAGCATTAAGAATGTGCATAGGGAGTTGAAAAGGTTGGTGTACAATGGTTGAGCAGCTTCCCATAAGTCACACATTTAAGTCACTGCTAAGCGACACTTGAGGTGATGTAAGGAGCGACGTCACTGGACAGTGGATGGCCGGAAACAGGTGATTTGGAGTGACGACTCGTGCTGTAACCTGTGCCAGCCGGATGGAAGGGTTTCGATTTGGTGAATGCCTGGAGCATGTTACTTGCCGTCATCTGTAGTGCCAACAGTGAAGTAAGGAGGTGTTACGGTAAGGTTATGTTTTCCGCGGATAGGCTGTGGTCACCTTATTGAACTTAAGAAAACGCAAATGCGGAAGGATATAAATTCACGTTATAGCATTGTGCACCGTGTACATTAGAGAAATAGTTCGGAGACGGTACTTGCATGTATCAGAACGACAATGTCCCCTATCGCATTACCTACAACGTTCGCTGCATCTCCCGGAGACGATGCGTGTAAAATCAATGCTCACTATTTCGGTGCATATAATTTAAATACTACAATGTTACAAATTTGTACTTGCTTCTTTCTGCTTTTTATGGGGTTGTTCAGGTGCTGCATTTCTTAAATGCCCGTTTGAATGTTCTTTCGACTTCAGCATTCATTATTATAGCCTTAGTGTACACTAACGAAAAACCTAACATTTTTTATTTATTACAGACAATACAGTCAATATAAAGAGATTAACAACAAAGAGAGAACCGTTTCTGCGAGTCAGACAGTCTGGATGAACGCTAGGCGTTTATACTAAAAGCACTTCTGCTGGGTGGTGGCCGAGCGGTTCTAGGCGCTTCAGTCCGGAACCACGCCACCGCTACGGTCGCAGGTTCGAATCCTGCCTCGGGCATGGATGTGTGTGATGTCCTTAGGTTAGTTAGGTTTAAGTAGTTCTAAGTTCTAGGGGACTGATGACCTCCGATGTTATGTCCCATAGTGCTCAGAGCCATTTGAACTTCTGCTGGAATCTTTTCGGAGCGACCTCAAGCGAACGTGTATGAAGGCAAACCGTCGAACGCGCCATGGTTCTGAATCCCAACAAGAAATGGAGCCATAACGATTTTGGAAATATTCCAGTTAATGCTTATCAATGTTTGAGCGACTGCTCTCGGTACTCTCGTTAGAGTGTTACAATCTCATACCAGCTGCGGGTGAACAACGATATAGAACCCAAGTTCCCGAAAAGAGAATAAAATCTTGTACCGTTGTCGCCTTATAAAACAGGGAAACGTTGTTCGAAGTAATTTTATGAACTTACGTCTCATATAAATGATATATAAATATCTAGGACGCAGTAGAAAATACGAAAAATTATTCGTATCAAGCAATGCATGTGCCTCACACTAGTGTCGAATATATGCATAACTGCTGCAGTTCGTGTACCATCTTCCTTTGGAAATTTGAGAACTTTTCATCCATAACAAGCACAGTTAATTTCCGATTATTTAGCGAGAAAAATAATTTTCTGCCAATCTTTAGGAAATATGTTCAGCTCCGGTGGGTAACAACTGTGGGGAATCATAGTTGCGGAATGTTGATTCATCACACCTGTAAGTGTGTGATTAGAAGATAAATGTGCGCTGCAGCAGCAGTATTGCAAGTAGGATATGACGGGTAAAGAATTTTACAATGCTGTAATTCATGTTTATTTCGGGTGAAAAATTTTTGCGCCCTCATTCAGCTGAATTGCACTTTTAGATAAGTTTTCCAGCATTATCAGTAAACAGCACTTCGGAAAAATGGCTGTTTTCTAGGTAAGATGCGTATCGATACTCATTAGAGGCTCTTGTGAGTGTAATGATACTGTACTACGTGGCTCGCATGACTATAATTTGGTGTCCGACGACTGCCGGTTACGATATCGCGATACCATTCTTGTTTAGCAAGTTGCTATAGGGACTTAACATGCGGGGGAGGGGGAGGGGAGGTAACTTACTAAATATCTCTATCCACGCATAGTTGTTGCATACAATACATCAAAATCTTCTGAATGCATGAAGCCAACTGTATTCATGCACTGTGGAGTCCCTGTCCATTACAACAGTGTCACATAGTATTAACTGTACAAAAATGGAACTAGATCACTCGAAACCAGAGACAATTCAGTTAATAGTCTCTGTTTCCATTGTAATCAGCGTACGTACTAATAATATAAACATACGTGTGTGTGTGGGGGGGGGGGGGGCAGAGAAACAGGGAGAGAAAGAGAGAGAGAGAGTTCTCGAAGGCCTGAAACGATTGAAACGGGATTTGGTACACGTATGGTGTAAGTACACTGTTACCTTAGAGGTAATTCCCTCCGTTGCCTCACTGTTGGTGGGGATGCGTGTAATGACATGTAAGCATAACTCTAGAACGCATGGGTGAGTTTAAGCAAAGATATACTCCTGGGTTAAGCATCGTTGGGGCAGAGGTACAAACATGAAGTGGATAACATGTAAAAATGAATATAAACGAGATGTATTAGTGACAAATCCATAGTTTTCGGGGTTATTGGACTGCTTGGTGACTGTCACGGCGTCAGTTTACCAGTACGGGTTGAGGTGACGATAGGAAGGGGCGACGCGCAAATTATAACCCTGGCACACTTCGAACAATTTCAACGAGACTTGGTAAGTATATGCCTAATATACAGAAAATAATACTGTTGCGTAGAACTACCCTAGCACTGTTTGTGGTGTACAGGGATCGATCAAAACGTTTCCATTTGAGGGCGTTGCTGCTGCGTAAATTTATGTGACTCCGATGGGAGTATATAAGAATCGATGTGTTGGCAAAGGATTAGTATGACATTCGTGTCATTCGGACGTTCGTGAAGCTACGGTGATGTTATTACCAATGACATCCAAACATGATAAACGTGCCGAAGGACAATCACCAGTAGACATCCATCTGATATTGAGGAATTTGTATGGGGCAGCATGTCTGTCGAAAACCACTTTTGTTTAACAGTGCGCGAGAAGGGCGGCTGCCGCTTCATGGTAACGCACGTCTCCATATCGCAAATGTTGTGACGCAGAAGTTACGCCCACCCGCCAGTAGTTCAGATTTATGCCAATGCGATTATCGTGAATTCGGTCCCTTAAACAAGGCCTTGAAGGGTCGATGATTCCTGTCTGACGAGGACGTGCACTAGGCGGTTACGGACTTCTCCTGCCGCGTGGGATTAGCCGAGCGGTCTAGGGCGCTGCAGTCATGGACGGTGCGGCTGATCCGGCGGAGGTTCGAGTCCTCCCTCGGGCATGGGTGTGTGTGTGTGTCCGTCCTTAGGATGATTTAGGTTAAGTAGTGTGTAAGCTTAGGGACTGATGACCTTAGCAGTTAAGTCCCATAAGATTTCACACACACACGGACTTCTCCGCGCAGCAGAACACGTGTTTTACCAAACGTGCAACTTCAACCTGGTGCTCCTGTGGCATAGTTGTCTTAATGATCATAGCAATTCTGCCTGATTGGCATACGGATTCTAGACCACATGGCCTTCGAGCGGAAACTTTTAGACTACATTTTATCTGCGGATAGGGCTTGGAAGGCCGTGGCAAGTAATCAGTTCTCTCGGAGATGCAAGGAGAAATGCTGTGTGGTTAAGAGGTTCTCAGCATGAAGGATCAGGAAGGGGGGGTGGGGAGGCTGACAGGTGAGCATAACTTTGTTGAAACGTCTGGAGCAGTTTCAACTTGCACTGGTATGTACGTTGCTTACTATATGGAAAAATATTCAATTCTATATCCAGTACCCCTATGGATGGGCTAGATATGTAAGGGAGGTGACATGTAGAAAAGTCAGCAATGTACTGTAAACAAATGTCATTAGGTTTTCTAATACAAGACGGGGTAAATAACCGACCAGATAATGGAGAGTAATGAGGTCGCAGCTAATGGCAACTTGCAATATTTTAATCTCCTTTACCTTTCCAACGCTTCGCTGTAGGTAAGGAAACCTGCAAATGTTTGAACGGATTAAATATGTATGCAAGAGTGGAAGTTGCGATCCCACTTTTACTTACGCGAACTGTGCTCTTACGAACTTCACTGACTAGAAACCTCATAGGTTAAATAGCCCTCCACCCTGCGTTACCAGCTTTCCTGTACAACTTACGGGACTCGTTCTCCAAGGAAAGCAGGTTGGCAGAGACTGTATTCGCCACAGCCTACGAGCTATTGGCACACTTAGCCTATCGTTTTGGTAGGAAATAGGCAAAGAAATCAAACTATCTCACTTGGTATGCGCGTGAGCCTGTATTGAAATTAGAAAAACGAAAAATGAAGGAAGAAAGAGCGGGGAATAATGTCTCATCGACAACTAGGTCTTTAAGCCTCGCAATGACAAAGAGGCTGGTGGAAGGGGTATCCTTTTGAAAATATTGTTATCTAGCCATTTACTTCATATTTTTAAGCTTTCATACAACTATTAATTGTTTTTAATGATTTCTTATGCCAAAGTCAGTAACTGTTTAAAATTTACTGTGAAACTTAACCAAAAAATTTAAGTCTTATTAGTGAATGTGACTTTTCACAACAAATGTCATAGCCATATTTTGAGTTTCAGAGCACATCTTACGCATATATATATATATATATATATATATATATATATATATATATATATATATATATATATATATATATCGTCCGTTGTGAATGAAAGTCAATGACAATTAACGAAACTGAAACTTCAAGATTTTTTTTGTGGTGGTGATAAAGTACCCTTCTCCATGGTGTAAACATACGGAAAATGCGTTGGTATTGCTAAGATGGTGCTAAAAGACATTTCCAGGTTCTGTGCCCGACTTATACATCAGTTTCTACTTGAAATGTGTATTGGTAGCCGGCCGGTGTGGCCGTGCGGTTAAAGGCGAATCAGTCTGGAACCGCGTGACCGCTACGGTCGCAGGTTCGAATCCTGCCTCGGGCATGGATGTGTGTGCTGTCCTTAGGTTAGTTAGGTTTAATTAGTTCTAAGTTCTAGGCGACTGATGACCTCAGAAGTTAAGTCGCATAGTGCTCAGAGCCATTTTTTGTGTATTGGTAATCAAATTTAACAACAATTAACGAACACTTTTTTTCATTTTTGTGGTGGTCTTAAGCGCCCCTCCACACCTCCCTCCCGCACAGTATTACACGTTATGTAACATCTGTTCATATTGCTGTGGTTAAATTTGGAAAACAAGCTCGGATCGCGGAGGCATCATAAATTGTAGTCGATTAAATATCTAATGGGAAAATCTATCAAGCTCCACACTAGAATGTAACTTAAAATACGCGAAAATTACGTCGGTATTCTCATAAGAGCGGAGGAACCAAGACGAGAATATGGAAAATAATTTCCAAGTCTTGTACCCTTTAGTTTTCTCCCGAGGAGAAATTTTTGCCCCGCACTGCTTTATGTTACCAGAATTTGCTACAACGCAGCAGCGCGTTTCACAGAGGACTATCGGGCGTATCTCTCCGAATTTTGGGATGTATTTAATTAAAAATGGGAGGTCCCGGGACATGGCTTAATTGGCTGGCGGTTGGCTGCAGACAGCGGCGTCTGCGGGCGGAAGAGCTGGCCTCGGTGCGACAGCAGCGCCGGTCGTCATCTGCACTGCACGCCTCTCTCCCTCCCCACGTCTCTCTCTCTCTCTCTCTCTCTCTCTCTCTCTCCCTCTCTCTCTCTCTATCTCTCTCTCTGTCCCGGACGCACACACTGACGACAGCTCTCGCGGTAATCATCGCGCCTGGCGCAACTTTCAGTGGTTAATTTGCGCCACCCCGACTGCATCTGCAACTTCTACAAATCCTGAGCTCGCCGGCTTTTCGCCCTGATGTAAGGGCGCCCTCCAGAATTCGCGCCTCTTGCGTGGGGTGCACTTCTGTTAGAGCTGCCACCGGGAACTTCGTACTTACATTGTGACGATCGAGTCCTTCCTAATGCGTGGTTCACACTGAGTAGTAAGACACACTGTAATAAAGGTCGCGCCACGCGACGGTTATCAGTGCGACACTCGTGTTCCCACAGGAGGGATAAGACGAGTAACAGTACAAGCAGCCGCCAACAAGCTTACGAGTGGTGCGTCGCTGTCGGCCTGGTCGCGGACAGCTCTCCAGTGTGTCATGTGTTCACTCGAGACTGGAGACAATGACACAATTACCGGGTGCTTACAATTATAGTACAGCCACTCAGGGGGCGGGGGGGGTCCAGTGTGCGCTGTAATTATCGTACGGCATCGGAGCTTGGTAGATACGCTAAAGCGTTAATCCGGAACCGATTTACGCTGAAAAACAAATTAGTTCCAATTATACAACCATGTGCAAATGTGGCTGTATACACGGTTTGTATCACGTCCAAGCTGTTATTTGACGAGCCATAACGTGAGTGAACTGTACGGATATCGAAAAGTGAGACCTTGCGCTGTTAGTGACACTATTTTATGTGAACGGCAACAATTACAGTTCTGCGTTGAGACACGATCACCGACTGACTGAAAGGCCTGAGCAAAAGCCTGATTTCTTTAAATGGTTTAAAGAAGAAGATAATTAATTATGTTAATCATGTTGTATGCCACAGGGTGCAGTGAATACACAGAACTGCCCACTTTGAGGTAGTGTTAATTCTCGTGTTCTGCACGAAGAGCTATTGCTCTCGCCTTATGTGACTGTGCGGTGTGGATTCACAAGCCCTTGTAGCCGAGGTTGCTGTTCCTGTAACTGGCCATGCAGCTCGTGCCTCGGGTAGTTCTACTGCTAGTGCAGTGTCGCGAGAACCGTCCATCCCATGGTATGGTTAACATTACAACTGCATCTACGTCCACATAGATACTCATCAATCTACCGTACGGCGCGTGGCGGAGGATACCCCATACAATTACTACTCATTTCCTTTCTTCTTTCACTCGCAAGTGGAGCGAGGGAAAAGCGAAATGTCTATATGCCTCCACGTGAGCCCTAATTTCTGATATCTTATCTTCGTGGCCCTTAAGCGCAAATTATGTTGGAGGCAGTACAATCGTTCTGCAGTCAGCTTAAAATGCCGATTCTCTTAATTTTCTCAATAGTGTTCTTCGAAAAGAATGTTTCCTTTCCTAGAAGGATTTCCATTTCAGTTCCTGAACCATGTCCGTAACACTCGCGAATTGTTCGAACCTACCAGTAATCATTAACAAATCTAGCAGCCCGTCTCTGAATTGCTTCGATGTCTTTCTTTAATCCGACCTGGTACGAATCCCAAACACTCAAACAGAACTCAAGAACAGGTCGCACTAGTGTCCTACATACGGCCCCCTTTACAGATGAACCACACTTCCCTAGAATTCCCCCAATAAACCGAAGTCGATCATCCGCCTTCCCTATCACAATCTTCACATGCTAGTTCCGTTTCATATCGCTTCGCAGTATTACGCATAGATGATTAAACAATGTGACAGTGTCAAACAGGACACTGCTAACTCCGTATCCAAACATTACAGGTGTGTTTTTCCTTCTCATCTGCATTAACTTAATTTTTTTCTACATTCAGAACTAGCTGCCGTTCATCACACCAACCAGAAATTTTGTCTAAGTTATCTTGTATCATCCTATAGCCACTCAACTTAGACACCTTACCGTACACTCCAGTAACTTCAGAAAAGAGCCGCAGATTCCTGCCCACACTACCCGCAAAATCATCTATCTACACAGAGAATAATAGTGGTCCGAACACACTTCCCAGAGGCACTCCTGACGATACACTTGTTTCTGATGAACACTCGCCGTCGAAGACAACGTAGTGGATTCTACAACTTAAGAAGGCTTCGAGCCACTCGCATATCGCAGCCTGAAATGAGACATTGTCTCAAACGCTTCCCGGAAATCTGGAAATATGGAATCTGCCAGTTGCCCTTCATCCATAGTTAGCCGTATATCATGTGACAAACGGACAAGCTTAGTTTCACAGGAGTGATGCTTTAGAAAACCATGCAGGTTCGTGGACATAAGATTCTCGCTCTTAAGAAAATTTATTATACTCGAACTTAGAATATGTTCAAGGACTCCGCAGCAAACCGTTGTGAGGAAAAATGGTCTGTAATTTTGTGGGTCCGTTCTTTCGACCTTCTCATGTAAGAGAGTCACTTTGAACTGTGCGCTGTGTGAGGGATTCACGATTAATGCAAGCTACGTACCGTACTCTTTGTAAAACTGAATTGCGATTCCATCCGGGCCTGGTGACTTATTTTCTTTCAAATCTTTCAGTTGCTTTTGTACGCCAGGGATGCTTATTATTATGTGCATACTGGAGTCTGTTCGATGGTCAAACGACAGTTTGTTTGTACGAGTCTCCTCCGTGAACGATTTCTTAAATGTGAAATTTAAAGCTACTGCTTTCATTTTGCTACCTTAAACTGTCACACCAGACTGGTCAAAAAGTGAATGGATGGAAGCCTTACACCCACATAGCGATTTTACATAGGACCAGAAATTTCTCTGCTCTCTGCTGGATCTTTTGCTAAGGTGTGATGGTGGTAGATGTTGTATGGTACGCACATACATCTTTTCATAAACGCAGGAATCTCTACTAAGCTTTGCTTGTCGTTATTTGTGCTTTCATTTTTGAACCGTGAGTGCAACAGCCTCTGCTTCCTCAGAGTTTTCCGAACGTCGTCATTGAAACGCGGTTGGCATTTTCCGTTTTAATCCACTTACTAGGAACATAATTCCGGAGACCACGATTTACAGTTTCCTGAAACTTTACTCATAATTCCTCTGCGTCCATCTTTATTGGAAATTTGTGATGTCAATTCACTGTCAGAGTGAGATGCTAAAAACTGTTTATCTGCTCTTTATAGAAGACACACTCTCTTAGGCTTCTTAACTGATTTATTGACTTTCGTAACTGTAGTTGCTTCAATGACATCATGATCGCTGCTTAACGTTTCTATACTGACGTTGTCGATAAGATCAGGTCTTAGCACTATGGAACTTAACATCTATGGTCATCAGTCCCCTAGAACTTAGAACTACTTAAACCTAACTAACCTAAGGACATCATACAACATCCAGTCATCACGAGGCAGAGAAAATCCCTGACCCCGCCGGGAATCGAACCCGGGAACCCGGCTTTGGGAAGCGAGAACGCTACCGCACGACCAGATCAGGTCTACTTGTAGTTTCAAGATCTACGATATTTCCATTGCGTGTGTGCTACCAAACTAATTGCTGAAGACCTCTTCACATGGTTGCCTCTCCGTGTCCCCTGCAATGAATCCGTGGACATGTTAGAGTATAATCGATAGGTTAAAGTCGCATACAGCTAGTATTGCATGATTTGGGTATTTACGCGTTACTGACCATAGAATTTCTTTGAATGATTCTAGAACTGTCAAGGCAGAATCGGGTGACCAGTGAAAGTATCGAACAATTAACTCGGTTTCATCTAGACCCGTTATATGCGACCAGATAACTTTGTCACACTCAACTTTGACACTAAGCGAGAAATACTTTTGGCAACTGCAATGAACACACCTCCTCCTATAGCCTGTAATCTGACTTTCTGATAACCGTTTCACGACTCGCTAAATATCTCAGAGCATTCCACTTCATGTTGGAGTTGTTTTGGGGGAAGAGACCAAACAGCGAGGTCATCGGTCTCATCGGATGGGGAAGGATGTCGGCCGTGCCCTTTCAAAGGAACCATCCCGGCATTTGCCTGAAGTGATTTAGGGAAATCACGGAAAACCTGAATCAGGATGGCCGGACGCGGGATTGAACCGTCGTCCTCCCGAATGCGAGTCCAGTGTGCTAACCACTGCGCCACCTCGCTCGGTCCACTTCATGTTACAGCCACATCTCAGTCCCGAGAGTAAAGTGAGTGTGAGAATTTTCCTGGACGGCAGTAAATTCAGGAACTCTGTTACGAATATATCGACAATTTACTGATACATTTTTTACAGTCAAGGTTTCTTTACATTGAACGTGGTATGACTTCTCTTGCTGCATACTGACTTGCAATTGTCCACCGGAGTGCCTCAAACTATTGCCTCGCCTAAGCAAACAACACTAATGTGCACTCCACAAGTACTCCGCTACCCGGTAAGCTGGTTCTTTTGTGTAGTGCGCCACTGATCTACCAAGGGGAGTTCTACTATAACGGTAGCATGGCGATGTAAGTGCTGTTCTATCACCTTAAGCCATATCTAACGATATTATGTAGATGTAGTAATTGTCCTAGTCCTGTCTAAAGGCCTCTAACAACACTCACGGTTTCTACTCTTGCAGTGACGTTTTGTACTTCTAGCTTCGGTAACTGAAGTACTTAAACACAACTACTTCCTTAACAACCGCTAGTGACCTCAGCTGCCGCGTAATGGATAAAGCTCGGTCAAGTGTGAGGTTATCGTATAGTCTTGGTTGCAGCTTTTCTATTTCGTCAAAATACCTCTTACGAGTGATAATAATACTGAGAAACACGGTCGCCAGCCAAAATGACGAATCAAGCTGACTTTATTCAATAAATTCACCAAATTTGGTCTTTAGTATATTTTGGTTCTTATTAAAACTTTTTCTCTTTTAATAATTTCTAACACTGAAGGAACAGGCTAATGCACGTAGATAGCTGAATAATGACTTTTTTCAGAATTGGTTACACGCAAACACTTAGAAAGTTTTGGATCATGAAAACAACGCCGGAACGACAATAATGCCTACGTAGTTTCTGAAGGTAAGATCAACAGTGCCTCTGAAAACGTGTATTATACACAAGAAATATTTTTACGATACTTTTGTTAGTATCGAAATCATTGCAAAAGGTTTTATACTTGGTTTTTATCAGTTATGAACAGAACGTCCCATTAACCAAGTTCACACACTGGATAGAATTGCTATTTACTTTACTTACTTTCAAGGCAATCTACAATTCTCCACATTTACTTTAATTGTTGTACTTGAGTGCTAATTTAAATTTACCTTGAAAGAAATTCTCAGCTGCGCAATAATGTTTCACACCGATGGATTCTCGGTTTCTTTATCTTTAGTATAGGAACCGATCCCTACTTGGAATGCTTTAGGTTAAATGAGTAGTTTTGTGTAAAACAAAAAAAGAAAATTAAATGTATATTGAATAAAACACGCAAAAACTTGTCAACACAGCTCGTATACAGAACTATGGACAGTTAATTTCAGTAGTGTCGTTGTGATCACAGTTGCTGGAGATTTAGATGCTTTGAAGGCACATACCGTTTTGCAGCGACGAAGATTGTTACTTGTCCTCGTGGCATCAATTTGTGCGATTTATACCACCGCAATTATGAGTTTGGTTTTCCTGGGGATCTGCGTCAATCTAATTAATGGATACCTTAGACCATTTCACATCCAGGAACTAACACCCGTTGCAGACGTAATTTTATATCTCCTCTAAAGCGTTGCAGACTTGTACCTTAGCACTTCCCCTTCACTCACATGTATTAAGCAGTTAAATTTTAGCTTTGTTTCAACAAAATTGCTGAGTACAGCGCGCATCAGCCTTCATCACCTGCCTCGACAGGGTCTTGCGCCTGTCTGACTCATTGCACTTCTCCCCTCTCCTACCCGCTTCCGTTAGCAGCAAAAAATCTCCACCTTTTCCGACCTTCCATAACGTCGGTAAGTACCTACTGGTTTTCACCAATATTTAACTTTAGCCCTGAGCTGGTGTTGACTTCACTTTACAAACAATTATACACAGTTAAATAAAAAATACTTATTGTTAATTACATAACATTATAAACATTTGTTAATTACATCCAAACATTAAACTTCACACAGTGATAGAATATTTTCTTCTGCAGACCCTCTTATACACTGCATACTGTACTAATCTCGTTCTTTGCTTCATTAGTGCAAAGTCTCTCTACTCTAAAAAGGTCGATAGTGTTACACTACAAATCCCAAAGCGATAACGCAGGTCTACAAATCTGCAGCCAAGACCATCACAGAGGCGACGATTCCTTTTTTAAAGATCCTCCACTCTGCTCCAAATCAAAGGATCCCGATAAACGCTGGGAGCAATACCGCAAATTGCGAGCTCTTCTTGCACCTCATAGGCGAGGCCAGCAGTCTTCACCACTTCCGCGAGACATCTGTAACAATGAGTGTGTCTCAGAACCCATTCTATAGGTGTCACTGGTGCCAGTGCGAGCCTCAGCTTGCTGCCGACTGCACCCTGCACATTCGTTAAGCGCAGGCAAGGCCGCCTCGAGATACATGTCCTGCAAGATCATCTGGTCTGGACCTGTTACTTTTGGCTCTGGGGATATATAAAACGAAGCGTTTCTCAGGGACACATGCTGTATCTACCTATCTGAGGGCCAGCATACAGGAATACGTTGTCAGATTCCACCGCAACTGCTGCGGGCACCAGTTGATCACGTTGTTTTACCAGATCTTGTCGATGTCTCCAACGCTCACATTAAACAAACTGTAACTGGCTGTTAATAATAAAATCAACATTAATCCTTTCTCACTTGTTTGAGCTATTCTGCCCCCTTCCCGTTCCTAATCCATAACTGACGGAAACATTTCTATATGTCCTCCTTGCATTCACAGCACCAGATTTGCACCTAGTGTTCAAAATTGGAACCAATTTTTTTCCTGCGTAAATCGGTTCTGCATTAACGCATTAAAAACTGTACCAAGTTTCTCTGTCGCATTATAATTACAACCCACATTGGACCTCTGTGACTAGCTATATTTTAAGTGTATCTAGCCGGTACGTTAATCTCGTATCTCTTTCGTGATTCTATAAATATCTGATTCGTCAATTTACCATCTTGAATGTCCTGTCTGCCTCGGATGGCTTTGTTCGTCCCAATGCCTGAAGTAAGTGTTCAGTGGAACATGTGTTTTATTTGAGTTTTCGTATATCGTATTAATCGATCTGCAGCCTCTAGTCTGTGCATATTCTGTCTCCTGCGCGGGGATGCATGATGTAAGCTTGGCGGTGGGCTGGAGCAGGAATATCTCTGTCTTTATCTGGAAGGAGAGGGATAGTTTCTGTTAGTTTCCTCGGAATGATAGCAGAATGGACCTCCCAAGAAAACAAGTAGGACGGACACTTGCACATTCCCGAGTGGCCTACGTGACGCGTTAGAAGTACACGGAATGAAACTTCAGCGGCAGAAGCTAGGCTTCCCGCCTATTTCCAAAGCGGGACGTTTCGTTGGCTCCTCTGGATGTTTTGTAAAAGTCTCGAGTTGGCTCTAGAAACTTCTCTTGTCTTCTGAAAGAAGGCTTGGGTGACTTCCTAGCACACTTTCTCCAAGGCCTCGATTCGGTCAGTGTATCATAATTTCGGAGCACGAGCGCGGACTGGTCACTTAGGACCAGCCAAAAATTCACTAGAGGCACATTGCGCTGCTGGACGCTAGCTGAAGGCAGTTGGGAAAAGGACATAGGATGGAGCGATTTTGATGTTGTTATCCTGAAGGATGTCATTCACAAGATGTCCACGATGGGGGCGCGAATTGTCGTCCATGAGGACGAACGCCTCGCCAATATGCTGCCGATATGGTTGCACTATCGATCAGAGGATGGCATTCACGTATTGTACAGCCATTACTGCGCCTTCCATGACCACCAGTGGCGTACGTTGGGCCCACGTAATGCCACTCCAAAACAGCAGGGAACCTCCACCTTGCTGCACTCGCTGGACATTGTATCTAACGGCTCAGTCTGATCGGGTTGCCTCCAAACACTCTGAAGATTGTGTGGTTGAAGGCATATGCGACACTCATCGATGAGAGAATGTGATGCCAATCCTGAACGGTCCATTTGGTGTGTTGTTGGGTCTATCTGTACCGCACTACATGGTGTCGCGGTTGCGCAGATGGACCTCACCATAGGTGTTGGGAGTGAAGTTGCGCATCATACAGCCTATTGCACACAGTTGCGACGTCCTGTAGCTGCACGGAAAGCATTATTCAACACGGTGGCGTTGCTGTCAGGGTTCCTTCGACCCATAATCCGTAGGTAGCGGTCATCCACTGTAGTAGCAGCCCTTGGGTGGCCTGAGGAAGGCATGTCATCCACAGTTCCTGTGTATCAGTATCTCCTCCATGGCCGAAACATCGCTTTGGTTCACTCCGAGATGTCTGGCCACTCCCCCTCTTGAGAGCCCTTCCTGGCACAAAGTAACAATGCGGACGCAATTGAACCGCGGTATTGACTATCAAGGCAAGGTTGAACTGCAGATAATACGAGCTGTGAACCTCCTTCCTGGTGGAATGACTGGAACAGATCGGCAGCCAGATAAACGCCGTCTAATAGGCGCTGCTCATGCATGGTTGCTTACCTCTTTGGGAGGTTTCAGTGACATGTCTGAAAAGTCAAAGGGACTGTGTCTGTGATACAATATCCACAGTCAACGTCTCTCTTCAGGAGTTCTGTGAACCGTGGTGATGCAAAACTTATTTTTATGTGTGTGTTTTAAGGTTCTTTATAGGTAAAATGGCTGAAGGCCATGTCGGGGGTCGATAAAAATACAAACAAATTAAATAGAATTGGGGCCAGAGATATCAATTACGCTAATATGTACAATGAAAATACCCTAAATTGAACGGGGGTCGGTAAAGAGCAATCAAAAAGAAGTTCACAGTTAGAATCATTCCGTAACTTAAGAGTATAAAGCACTCTACAGTAGCTGGTCAATTCTTTTCGTTGAATCGGATATTCCACCTTTGTGCTTCAATTAAGCCTGACTATCGTGAATATGTTTAACTACAGGTCATGGTTGAATGTACAAAAATTAGGAGAGACAGAGACGACCACAGTTCTAAGTGTCAATTGAATATCACTTGCTGGCATAGCATAACAGTCCAGGTGGCTGCTGTCGGCGCGAGCTGTGAACCTGAGAATTTATTCTAAATCTTTCTGACTGTGAAACACCAGTTGGATACATTTCCTATGTGTTAGGTGAAGCCAAGACTCCTAGTAATTCCATAGCTAATTTCATTGGTATGGCACACGCTATTTGGCTGGAATAAGACTTAGGTCGTTTCCCTCAAACCGCTCGCAAGCGTTAACTGTTAGTGCTCATTAGGATTCTCCAAACCAGGAGACTTTGCGGTTTAACTCCTTATGAGTTAAGGTGAACCTGTGAAGAAGTGCTCACATAATGACTCTCACAATCGTCTCAGCGTGACGCGAGTCGCCTTGCTCAAACACTCAAATATTTTCTGCAAAAGAAGAAGCGAATTTCTCTGTTTGCAATTTGCCTATATCAAAACTGGTGGCCACGCGTTGTCTTTCCGGACAATCAGAGCGGTTTTACTTGTTATAACTCCACTCATTAGAGTTTGTGTAGCCCATCACAGGTGTTCTTTATTTCACAGGGCAGAGTTTAACTTCTGCTACGTAATACTGAGATAAAGAGCGTCTCCTTTTATGCGAGTCTTAGCACAGATGGTTACTGAGAGTCACTAATGTTTTGAGCTGAGTTTCTGTGGACGTTTATCTGGCATCTCCCCGTCATGTTCCTGTAGAAATGCTTTCCGTAGGGTCGTCATTAAAAGCAGGGAGAAGGGCTGCTTTTTCCGGCCGCCTACGCAGTGGCTCCGGCATCTCATAGTGTCGCGCTGTGAGGCTTAAGCCACACAGGACGGGCGTAAAATTCTCCTTCCCTTAGAACTGCATCTCGTAGCTCAGGTCGAGGAAATTACTTGAGTGCAATTACTAGTGTGAGTGTTAGTGGTTTATATTCATGAAATGTTGGTTTGTTTATTCCCTTTTCCTGTCAATAAAATTCGTACATTTCCAAGTAACGATGACAGGTGAAATATAGAGTTAACTGGAACTGTTACAATAATTCAATGTGAGGTGTGCTATTTCAAAAAATGGTTCAGATGGCTCTGAGCACTATGGGACTTAACTGCAGTGATCATCAGTCCCCTAAAACTTGGAACTACTTAAACCTAACTAACCTAAGGACATCACACACATCCATGCCCGAGCCAAGATTCGAACCTGCAACCGTAGGGGCGGTTCCAGACTGTAGCGCCTAGAACCGCTCGGCCACCCCGGCCGGCGAGGTGTGCTATTTGTTTGACATCTTACACATATTTTGTTTCTTTCGAAAACAACACCAGGAACTAGAATTACTTTATCATAAAAGAAAAAGCGTCGACGTATTGGTTGAACGATGGTGGTAAGAACGCCTACATGTCAGTACTATCCAAACTAAATATCGCTTTGTCCGTTGTGAATGTGAATTGTATAGATGGAAAAAAAGTCGCTACACGATGTGAGAGTCAACTTGAAGTTGTGATGCAGTTAAATGCACAACTTTTTATATATATAGTTACGGAATTCAGACAAAAGTCAATTAGTGTCAGTGATACAACTTTACATGAATGGGCACTAAATTTTTGTTGTGTGATAGGCACTAAAGAATTTACAGCTTGTCAAACTAGGATAATTCACTTCAAAAGAATTGTGAGGAGAAGAGAAACAAAATTTGTATCAAGAGAGAGGTCGGAAAATGAAGTGATTAAAACCGAAATGATGGAAGTTTTATAAAAACGGCACGGCATATGAGGCTAGTTTTGGTGTATCTTACATTTACAATTCAGGTCAGCCCAGTTTTCAAAAAGAAATGCGTGCTAAAAGAGCAGTGTCATTCAAAGCGAAAAAACTTACAGAGGCGATTGTGCAGTACACGATTGCACTCACACATTCGTACTCTACAAAGCCCATAATTAGTCTGGATGGTTCATTGCTGCTTAAACTATGCGTACATCTTCAAAGATCAACCAAACGTTTTGGAACATGTGTCAAACGAAAAACGTTCTGTGCAGACAATTGGATGACAGACGCATAGGAGTCGGGGAAAATGGAATGTTTTTTTTTCTGTTCTGGGGGGAAGAAATTTCTTCTCCTTTTAGGTTCGTGGTCAGCTAATAAAAAGTTCTGATTCATTAGAAGCTGTATTTCAAGCTCATCCTGACAAAGAAGTAGAGCCTCTTTAAATTCCACCAGGACCTATGAATGTATTTCAACTGTGATATTCTCAAGTTGCAATCAGTAGTACATTATCAGTTTTCCTGTCCACAGTTCCAAAATTTGATTAAATATGCGTGGTACCTTAAATATGTTGATATTAGGCCTGATTCATTTCTAATACTGGCACAGTTTTGTCTAATGACGTCTAATAACATCTGTGACTCGCAAGATTGTCCTGTGTTGTCTTTCCTTGTATGTTCTCGGTGCACAAAAAAAAAAAAAAAAAAAAAAAAAAAAAAAAAAATGTATGTTTGGGACACTGCATCAATATTTCCATTTTTGCGGTAGTGACAAGCAACAAAATTAATTTTGGTATGTTCTAATCTGTATACTTATTTGAGTCTATTCCACATCAGTCATTCATGAGATATCAGTGGTGCCAGTCAACTAATGTTTAACTGCCTTACGATCACCTTCACTGAGCGAATTAGCGCTCACACAGCTGTGGCAACACAGCGGGGCGCAGGTAACGCCGCATTGTTCCAAGATGGCGTTGGCATGACAGAGAGAGACAGGTCAGAGTTATGAAATAGGCATTTACAAGTGCGGAGTCCATGAAACGAATGTCTCACTTCATAAAGTTCTTTCCGGACTTCCAGGTCATCTCAGCAACTAAAACATTGGATACGGACTTTTCCAACGTTAGCTCACAGTGGTAAAAACAAAAGCAAAACACGTTTCGACATGACAAGTCTGATGATTTCCTTGGAAGTAGTTTCGTACATCTTTACAGTCATTTATCTCCTGTGGGTAACAACACCGTAAACGAGTAATGTAATGGGGTGCTGCTGATATTTATGACAAATCATTTACGTGCTTTGAGAATTTTAGCGAACATATTGTGTTCACTTAGAGTCCACACCATGATACTTCCGTTTTTGTTGACATCGCCATGCAGTATAAAATTAATGTGTTCTATTAGTCAAGAATTATTCTACACTCTTATATCTTTAAACATGATCTACATAATCGTAGTTTCTTTCTCGGTAAACAACATGGTACATTGAAAGAAGTCTTTCAGTAATTAATGGCAACAGTATCTATTTGTTCGACGAGGAAATAATTTTCAAGATACTGTTTGTGACAAGACTGACTTGCGTTTATTGTCAATGGTATTTTCTGAATCTGGACTTATGTCTTGAGGCAGGCCGATTTCTTGAGAGGAATGTCATATTGGGTGACCTGGTAACACACTCTCAATTGTACGTTAAGTATAGTTGTTCGTAAATGTATGCTTGCATTCTCTCACCTCCAGTACAGAGGTTTCTGGCCTTTGTTCCTTATCAGGCACCATGAACTATTCACTGCACGAGAAAATTTCTGGAAGTATGAGCACTGAAGGGAGATAATTCTACAGAGTAGTCAATGCTAAGCCTGAAAGAAAATCCGATATCTTCTGATCCTTCGTTCTGTGGATTGTCAAAATGGCTCTGAGCACTATGGGACTCAACATCTGAGGTCATCAGTCCCCTAGAACTTAGAACTAGTTAAACCTAACTAAACTATGGACATCACACACATCCATGCCCGAGGCAGGATTCGAACCTGCGACCGTAGCAGTCGCGCGGTTCCGGACTGAAGCGCCTAGAACCGCTTGGCCACCACGGCCGGCGTGAATTGTCAATTTAGCTGTTTAGCATACCTCTAAGATGCTATAAGTCCAATTCCCAGTAACCTAGAGGAAAAGGTTGCTCTTCATAAGAGCATGCAAGTTTAAGAAAAACTGCGTCATGAAACGGATAACTTCTTATTGGAGGAAAAGTATTGGGGTGGCCCAGGTAAGCACGAATGTACGGGTACTACACCGCATATTGATATGTTAATGAACGGCCAGCTACCTACAAACGAAAACTAGTGGTCACTATAAAAACTAGTTTATTAACATAAGACATCAAACAAATGATTTACCAGTTGAATTAAGGATGTAAATATTTAATAAGTGGACAAAAAGTTGTAATTAATAAATATGGCCTTGGCACAGGTGGGTGGACAATTGAAAGCATAACGTGAAACTGTATCACCGATACGGAAAAGATTTATAATTTAAAGAAAGAACCCCAGAAAGGCGAATACAAAATCCAGTCAAATCGCCAAAGTGCACCATGGTAGCAACAATCTGGCTGCGAAAGTTAAAACTGCACGCTGTATGTGATCTCCCTGCCTTGCATCACCCTCGGCTTAGTGATCACATTGCCAGCTTATGCACACCACTCTTAAAGGGGCTGGAAATTGTGAGACCAGCTCGATCTCTGTACACTGCTCTAAGATGGAGAAATCCGTCTCTTCAGTTGTCTGCAACAGTATGAAGCAAGTTTTCTCTCTGGGCCCCTGCCAGCGAGTGCCTTGAGACTTAACTCTCCAAAACTTAGCTTGTTCCCCCAGCATAGGAATCTCAAAGGCTAACAGCAGAAGACCTTGTAAGTTAAAACTAATAATAATTTTATAAACAAGTGCAACCAGCTTCCATTCTCACAGAATTTGTCATAGTTAACCAATAGTGGCACAGCTTGAAAAAGAGGCGCAAAACCTCTCCCACTATATGACGGGTTTCCAACTCTGGTCAGCCAAAAAGTTTGCCTTCTACGCAAGTAGTTATTGTGAGCTAATGACAGTTTCTGTTACTCAGATTTAAACGAACATTCGTTTGTGGCATAGCTGCTGAAAACAGCCGATCCCGAGTGCTACATCGGTCTTCCAGATTTTTATGTCTCAAAAAGGATTCCTCCTAACGCCTCGCACAATGCAATTTTTATGGAATGCAGGCTGCCCCCAGTGTGCCTGCTGCGTGGACAGGGCACGCAGTGAGTTCCCTGTCGTACACCTCCTCGAGGAGCAATTTCAGCGCTGATCAAGTTTACGACACTCTGGTCGTGTTAACTTTCATGTAAGGAGCGAACTAGAGAAAGCTCCCAAGGCTACTGAAAGTATCACCATAGTAAAAAGGAGAGGAGAATAAGAAGCAATTAGCTGTGCAGTCATTGGCAGTAGTGAATGCTGTCCACAGATACCATGCAGCGTAAGAGAATCGACTACATCAACTATTAGGATGTGGATATTAAATATTATAAAATAGATTGCATGGCAGTAAAGCATAAACTGTCATGTAACAGTCCGCTTTGAAAAGTTTCAATTGCATTTAAGCACTTGGAGTGCTTATTCTAGTATCAAGAATTTGTGAACTAGTACCCTGGTAAACTATGGGGCAGTAAAAAGATCCTCAATGCACTTTTAAACGCAAGACTTTCTGTCTGTTACCTTCAGTTTAACTACACAATGAACACATGATTTCATTACATATTGACTGAGATGCTGCAATTGAATTCTAAGATTCCAGAATGAGATTTTTCACTCCGCAGCGGAGTGTGCGCTGATATGAAATTTCCTGGCAGATTAAAACTGTGTGCCGGACCGAGACTCGAACTCGGGACCTTTGCCTTTCGCGGGCAAGTGCTCTACCAACTGAGCTACCCAAGCACGACTCACGCCCCGTCCTCACAGCTTTACTTCTGCCACTACTTCGTCTCCTACCTTCCAAACTTAACAGAAGCTCTCCTGCGAACCATCCAGAACTAGCACTCCTGAAAGAAAGGATATTGCGGGGACATGGCTTAGGCATAGCCTGGGGGATGTTTCCAGAATGAGAAGTTTCATATCAGCGCACATTCCGCTGCAGAGTGAAAATCTCATCCTGGAAACATCCCCCAGGCTGTGGCTAAGCCATGTCTCCGCAATATCCTTTCTTTCAGGAGTGCTAGTTCTGCAGGGTTCGTAGGAGAACTTCTGTAAAGTTTGGAGGGTAGGAGACGAGATACTGGCAGAAGTAAAGCTGTGAGGACGGGGCGAGAGTCGTGCTTGGGTAGCTCAGTTGGTAGAGCACTGGCCCGCGAAAGGCAAAGGTCCCGAGTTCGAGTCTCGGTCCGACACAGAGTTTTAATCTGCCAGGAAGTTTCAATTCTAAGATTGTTTGCTTTATTTTCTACCAATATGTGTAAGCTAGTGGCGATCATTAGTGAACTGACATCCCTGAGCTCCATGAGTCCTGCTTTTGTACAACCTTTATCTGTTTATTTTGCGTCATCATTTCAACTACCTCCTTGATGTTCGCCTTTCAGAAGAAGACTTGTGATATATTTCCCTAATCGATACCAACAACAAATGCCATCGATTTGCTGGAAATATTTTAGCTATGATGCAGTCTCTGAAGAATTCAGTTTCGTCAGTGTATGTCAGTGGATGTTAATCCACACAACGATAAATATCGAATATAAATAGACTTCTTTACATCAAATTTGTTTATAAAAGATATCAGCGATTTCTATGTATGACTCCGGAGTTATTCCTCGTGATTATCGCACACATTTATGGAACATGCTTATTTTAACATGACTTAAGTCATTCCGTCATTGTGAACAACAAAAAAGTATAGCTGACGTAAACTTATTATAACCTAAAAAGTCATCAATAAAGGCATGTGGTATGCCGTGTCTTTTTCGTACGTAAAACATCATAAAGATACAGCAGTGCGGTAGGTTTCAACATTGTACTTACGTTCAGGTATATTCCTGTTCGTCTATCTCTCTCATCAAGAACTGCGTAAAACATGGGGGTGACTACGCAACTTTATGTTCCTTTCATCTGAATGTGTAGTGCTTCCAACTCCAATTTCACTTACATTTAACAAAGCAATCTTAGGTGAAATTCGAGAGATGTTATTAAAGTTTCCTATTAATTACTGTGAGTTTGACAATAATCTCCTATTTGGCAGACCGATAAGTTATTATTCCTTTTTAGTTTATCTAAAAAGTGCTATATTTTGGACTGATTCGTTTGCTGTCTGTCTGCAATAGTCTCCAACAAATGCTCTCGCTGCTAAAGGATATTACGATAAATTCGCATGTATGAATACTCGCGAAGAAGACTTATTACACGTATCTCACCAAACCAGCAATAGCACTGATGAGCCGAAGAGAGTGAGGTCAAATCATAAGTGCAGGTACAGACTTTCTGTTATTTAAAGATTGCCGGCCCGCACAACACAGACGAAATGATGCCGTCAAGTTCATTTTTATGTTTACGATTATAATCTTGCTAAAATTTCAGTGGGCTCTGTGATGATTTATAGAAATTATGAAACGAATGTCGTAACATGCATTGATTAAGATATACTTCATTACCTTCACTTCGATTCATATTAATAAAATGAATATTTTATATCGCTACTGATAAAAATGTCAACGCTCTATGTGTGAAACTTTCAATATGTTCACGTAAACTTGTCCTTTCCCACGAGGCCAATGAAGTAATTGACAAAGTGCGGCAGTCAATAGAATCCGTTTTATTTCATCTTCGGCCAAAAGACTCTAGTGTTTAAAGAGGCCACGTTTTGGAAGAGAAATTAATCATTTTAGATCCAAAACAGAGATCTTAATCGTTCCGAAGACCTTCTGCCTTTCCAAATACACTTCATACAATTCTGTTCCTCACGAACCATGTCGAATACATTAACTCTAATATTGATTGATCTGTCCCCTAGGCTCCTCTTAACAGAAAACAATAAGGAGATGAAAATCAAAAAATTATATCTCTGTCAGTATTATTACGTTGCCAGAGTACGCTGTGGAATTATCAGTCAGTATTCTTGATTCGCCAAGTGGGATGGGTGGATGGTTTTGGACGGAAACTGACGTTACTGAATACCGCTACCAAACGCTGTCACTTATTTCTTTGTGGTACTCTATCACCAAATAAAACTGAGCCAATAACAACATAATATGAAGAGATTGTGCTTCATATCGCGGCTGGTTATATCGCGGCTGGTTCCCGGCTGAGATTTCATCAACGGAAAACGCTAGCTTAAAACAACTGTTAGAAGCAAGTGTAGATCTAACCAGTTTCGCTAAGTCTATATCAACGTACTTAAAACATAGAAAAGGTTAAAAACATTAATTACCTTAATATTTTGCAAGATTATAATGTGGAAGATGACCAAGAATCTTACATCTTCTTATACTCCTGCAAAATTATGAAACAAACACAGTACTATACAAAACGTCTGTAGTAATTGGGTGAAAAATCATGTAGGATGAGAAGCGAATTTCAAAATAAAAACAGAATTCAGTACATTACATCCATCAGTTAAAATTCCTTAGCAACAGAAAACGGATATTTTCCGAGAATGATTCAGTGGAACATCCATCATAGTAACCACAATGGAGACCTCTGACTTGCGGCTGTTACCATAATGAAAATAAAGCTGTGGCTCGGAAACGTTTTGAGGTAACTGAGAAACTTATTGAGCCACAAGTGAATGGTTTTCCTGACCCAGCAGAATTGTATGGATAGTAGCTGTTCTGTTGCAAAAATTTTATCAAAGTTCATCGATCTGAAAGGGGAATAGAAAAATCCACTATTTAGACACCACAGCATTTCGCTGGATGAAATTGCATACTTGTAAATTCCTATTACCGACTTAGTTGTAAGTCAGGAAGTCAAATAAAAATATTTAAATGTTCTACTTACCAATCCCTCCACAAAGGATTACAGGCGCAAGATAACTTACCTGAAAGGAAATACAAAAAATTCTTGTTAGAAGACTGTAGCAAACGGCAGCAGGTATTAGTAAGACATTTTCCTTCACAAAGAAACAAGTATGAAAAAGACTACTATTTGCTTCTTTTCATCTTTTTCTCGTAAGAGAGAGGAACTAGACACAGAAGAGTGGAATTAATACAGGGAAATAATTGCGATGCATATGCGGTTCATTTCCTACAGCTCATCTTGCTAATAACTGACTTGGAATGTCAATGCTGCGTAGTGTACTGCAGCGACAAACCATTTTTCATTTCCCTCCACACAAGCAAAGCTCTAAGTAAAGTGGAAATTTTGTTGCAGGTGTCAGATAGGTGTAGAGGTGGTGGCCGGTGCAAGCAACTGTTACTTTAACCTCGTTGATTGCAGGAACCAGTTGGCGCAGCACTTCGCCATCACTGCTGACCGCGGTATGTTGCCACGACCACCCGATAAGCAACCAGTGGTGACAGCATTGCGACAGGGGAGCAACATCATGCCTGGGCAACCGTATGTCAACACGCCTGACCCTGGTGCATGTAAATAATGGCCGTCCAGCCTGCAAGTGGCATCGCATCGGCTACCACCATGGTATGGATCAGGCCACCACCATGAGTCTCGAAGAAGTGTCGTCGACCTACCGCTTCGTTGGAGCAGTCATCGTCATCTGACATGATACGGGACCAATCGTCGTATGGACCAACATCATCTCTGATGGACTGAGAGACGAACTAGGGCCGTTCTAGCACCGACTCACTTGGTGTCTACCATCGACAGGTGCAGTCACCCAGACGTTGGGGGTGGATTTCACTCCTGGATGACACCGTCCTCGCTGCAAGACGACGCCGGCCCGCCACCATTCTAAACCAGCCGCCACTATGCTGTAAAGCAGTCGCCAAAAAAAATGGCTCTGAGCACTATGGGACTCAACTGCTGAGGTCATTAGTCCCCTAGAACTTAGAACTAGTTAAACCTAACTAACCTAAGGACATCACAAACATCCATGCCCGAGGCAGGATTCGAACCTGCGACCGTAGCGGTCTTGCGGTTCAGACTGCAGCGCCTTTAACCGCACGGCCACTTCGGCCGAAGCAGTCGCCACATGGACCATAAAAACGAACGTCAACGTTGAGCGAGTAGAGTTTCTGAAGTCGTAGAGTGGAAAAAGAACACTGCCGAGTCTTTCAAAATGAGCACAGCATATCACACGTGTCAGAGGATTTGAACATGCATTTCAGTGTACACCAGTGAGATGTAAGAACGTTACGTAAGTCGTAAGCACGCCATATATATTTACAGTACAGAGGTCAGAGACGTCATATTTGATCTGAGTTGAACACCATATGCTGCAGTTTACAAACTGACGGAAAAAATCTCAATACGAGAAGGAGTTTTGTGACATAAACGAAAACTGGTAGGCGTGTCTGTACATCAGAAGTTGATGTCTGTTCATATTTCGCACCAATTACACAAGAGTAGCGCTAGAAGCGCCACTATGAGGATGCAAATCAAGTTTGCTTTAATTACATGCTCTAACGGTCGTGAACGTTGGTTTCATTTGAAATTGGACGTGGTGAGTTGATTTTAGTCAAAAATTCCTTTAAGGCGACAAAGACGCCATTATCAAGAAACCACTCAGCTTGAACGGGGTCGTGTGGTAGGGTTATGAGGAGCTGGATGTTCCCGTCTGCGATATTGCAGAAAGACATGGCAGGGACGTAGCTAGTGTAGATGACTGCTGGCAGTGGTGGTCACGAGAATGGACGGTCTCAGGAAGACCGGGCTCCGTGACACGTGGCACTGCCGGGAGAGGAGAGCGTCATGTACGGGGTATGGCTCTGGCGCTCCGTACTGCATGTGCAGCAGCAATCCGAGCAACACTTGCCACCTCAATGACACGACGAACTTTAGAAATAAATCAGCGACTTTCAACCGGAGTGTCGATGGATTTACGCCTCCTCTCACTACAGAACGTGTATGTCTGCATTGCCGCGACAATTATACTCTTTCTTTGACGTAAAAATAATTTGACCGCTATTACAACTCTATGTTACTTATCTTTAGGGTTTTTGTGAAGGCATGTCGCCATATTTGTACGACTAAATATTGCTATTCCAATAAATACAGACTGATTCCGTGACGGTGCTACAAACATTCACGAGAAAGGGTAAATGTTTCAATTTGAGGTAAGCGGCCCTGGTCCTATAACGACCGAGTCGAAAATTATAAGCGAAAATCGTTATTATACCTCTTACACTGGATCTCTTCTTCAGCGACTTCTTCCCTTTCTATATTGTGGAAGGAGATAGTATGGACCAAAACAAGAAGAAATATCTAAAATTCATACCTTAAGAATGATGATCACCTTTTCAATAGGAGAGATGTTTCATAGTACCAAATATGAACAAGTGCTCGTAGCTGTTAAGGTACGACCTTAGAGCCCTTATATATGGTTCATTTTTTTCCTGTTTTGTTCCTCATTACCTCCTCCAAAATATGGAAAGCAAGGAACTTGCAGCAATAGAGGTCCACTCTCAGGCCTATCGTTTTCGCTTATGACTTTCGACTTGGTCGTTTCCGGACCAGGTTACCTTACCTTAAGTCGATAGATCTATCCTTCTCCGTCACCGCTGAAAGATTGTAACATCATCACATAATCACCCTGTATATACAGGGTGGTCAAAAACAGTCTGAACAGTTTATAGGGGTACTGCAGAGTGGGTTGTGCTGAGAAATAACGCCAAGAAAAAACCCTGTATGTTGTGCGGTTTCCGAGTTAATTAGCATAGAAGTTAGCCAATCAGGCAGTTGCGTGCGTAAATTGAACCGGCCTGCCAGATACTCGTATAAATTAGTATCAGTTGTTCTCATAGCGTAGACTGTAGCGCACGAGACTGCTCAGACCTTGGCTCGGGTTACATCCTTACTACCGCACCAAGTTCAATTTTCATATTGCTCTCTTGTTCTGTTTTAGAAAACCAGACGCAGGACACGTTTGGAGTCACCTTCTCTGACGGTCTGCATGAATTTGCACACGCAACGTCCATATTGGCTAACTTCAATGCTGGTTAATTCTGAAATGGAGCAACGTATCGAATTTTTTTCTTAATAATTATTTCGGAGCACAATCTACACTGCAACACTCTTCCAAGCTTTTCAGACTTCCTGACTACCCATTATATAGAAGAATTCCTGACTACCCATTATATAGAAGAATTGTACGACACATTTTTTTCAGATACGAGATAAAATTACGTAACGTAAAGATGAAAAGATCTTCTGAGTTTCATGAATCATTGTCAGGAAAGCACTTCGGTTAGGGGATGTGACACGTCCCAGCGAGTGAGCTGAGGGCGCTAAAGTAGCTGGAAGCTGTCACGAGAGGTCTCGCTGGGCAGGCGTGGAACGATATCGCGAACTTACGTAGATCTGCATTAAAGCTCACCAAATTGTGGCAAACGCACCGTAGTGGTGATGAAACTGGCTCACTGGATGCAGCAGTAGTGTTCGTAAACCACCAAGCAAGAACCAATTAAATTTATGTACGACTGAATTTTGCGGAGACGCCAGTTGACGTAAGTACCAGCGGCAGGTCAGGACCGCCTACAACTCATACGTATCATCTTAAAGCAATGTAAATCATTGCAGTAGTTGTATTACTGCTTGGATTACTGAAGCTATTAAGTTCGTCAATAAACAGTATATATCACAATTGACAGCAGAGACTGACACTTGTGAAAATACCCTACAATGGAATCAAAAAACATTGGTAGAAGCATGGGTGCGCAAAAGAGCCAATTGAGAAATGATTGCAACTATGTGGTTTCGAATCCCATCAAGCATGTATCACACTTTCTAACTTTGTGCGAGAAAAATCCATAAGCATTTCCGAAACATCCCATCGTAATAGATACGCTAGTTCACCAAGCCTTCTTGGAAGAAAATGCGACCCAGATATCTACATCTACATCTACATCTACATCTATACTCCGCGAGTCACCTTACGGTGTGTGGCGGAGGGTACTTATTGTACCACTATCTGATCCCCCCTTCCCTGTTCCATTCACGAATTGTGCGTGGGAAGAACGACTGCTTGTAAGTCTCCGTATTTGCTCTAATTTCTCGGATCTTTTCGTTGTGATCATTACGCGAGATATATGTGGGCGGTAGTAATATGTTGCCCATCTCTTCCCGGAATGTGCTCTCTCGTAATTTCGATAATAAACCTCTCCGTATTACGTAACGCCTTTCTTGAAGTGTCCGCCACTGGAGCTTGTTCAGCATCTCCGTAGCGCTCTCGCGCTGACTAAATGTCCCCATGACGAATCGCGCTGCTTTTCGCTGGATCATGTCTATCTCTTCTATTAATCCAACCTGGTAAGGGTCCCATACTGATGAACAATACTCAAGAATCGGACGAACAAGCGTTTTGTAAGCTACTTCTTTCGTCGATGAGTCACATTTTCTTAGAATTCTTCCTATGAATCTCAACCTGGCGCCTGCTTTTCCCACTATTTGTTTTATGTGATCATTCCACTTCAGATCGCTCCGGATAGTAACTCCTAAGTATTTTACGGTCGTTACCGCTTCCAATGATTTACCACCTATGGCATAATCGTACTGGAATGGATGAGAAACGTTTTTGATGTGGTGACTCATCAAGAGTGCTTAGGTTTACCTCAGATTCGAGACTTATTTCATGGGCTGGGCACAGGATTGAAAAGTTTAACAGTTTCGTGCCCAGAGGGACAACTTTGTCCACCATACAGATTTATTTCCCTGAGTTCAAAGTGAATAATCCCACATCTATGTGATTCTGTCATCTGGCACTGAAAGTATCAACTGTTTGAAGCCAGCAGGTTCATTTTTTGGCACTTAATGCGGAAGATATCGCTTAATTGTTTCCGTTGTGCATCGTGTGCCTTGCGTTTTGGCTGTTATATGTATTTTTTCCTGTCTGCAAGAGATAAGCTTGATAAAGTTATTTGTTGCCTATTTTGCACAGTTTGCTACACACATGTATAGATTTGTACACATATTTTTTGGTAAAACACTTTTAAATTCGTTTATTAGTTTTACATTATGACCAGTACTTGTAGTAAATTTCTATTTTTGCCTTTAATTCATATTTTTACATTTAAATATTTTATTCAGTGCTATACTATTATTTTACTTTCTTTGATTTGCTACGAAATTGAAAACTCCACAGAAGCCTATTTTGCTTTTTGTGATGAATGCATGTCTTCCTCTTCTCCTTATATTTGTCGCAGTTGAAAGCTGTTATACAAGAGCAAGTTGAAAAGAAAGTTGGTTACATTTTCCTTCATTGTTGCAGTTACACCTGATGAAATTGTTTACTATTACAACGCCAAAAACAAAGTAAGAAAGATGCTGCCATCATTTGAGGGATATACTGCCGATAGTATATCTTTCTCTCCGCTGGTCGAACACTGCAGCTGTGTGTTCTTGTACAGATGAGGGTCAGGATATAGCTGGGGTTGGGTGCTGAGCAATTCCCGAAATTGTAACTGGCTTGGGGTCAACAGAAACCTCCGATCTTACTCGTCTGCTTTGACCCGTGACGTAAGCGTGTTGTGGTGTGTGACGTCATTACGGCGCGGAGTTTAGTCTTGTTTTTGTTTGTGGTGCTCTCTGGTGGTGTGTTCATGGTTTTCGTTTGCTTTAATTTAATGCTCATTGCTGTATGTCGGGTGAGTTTGTTATTGAGTGTATTTGGTTGTGGTTTTTTGTTTAGGAATGGATATGAAAGACCGCCTTAATAGTGTTCGGTTGAGGGCGATGATGGGCGAGACAGCGTTAGAACTTATCAAGTTCTTACAACTATTCGGTTTAATCGCCGAAGTTGTTAAGTGTTCTCTTTGCCTTGAGGCGATGAAATTGGTTAAAGTTCCGGCCTCTCGGACCAGCGACGGATACATGTGGTGTTGCCGGAAAGATGGCGTATGGCGTTCTATAAGGCGTGGTACCTGGTTCGAGAAGTCTAGATTGGGCATGCGTGAGATTGTGCTTATTACATATTATTTTTGTTATAGATGCCCACAGAGTTTTTGCGCGTTTGAGTCTGGTGTGAGTGAGAGGACTGTTTTAGACTGGTATTCCTTTTGTCGTGAAGTGTGTTCGGAATTTATTAAGTACAGGGGTAAGTTGGGTGGGCATGGGGTGCTTGTGGAGGTGGACGAGTCGCAGTTTGGTAAAAGGAAGTATGGGAGGGGGAAGTCTGTGGCTGGTCTTTGGGTGTGGGGGGCTGTTGTTCACGGGGGTGGGGGTACTGAATGTGTTTTTAGGGTTGTGGAGAGGAGGTCGAAGGCTGAATTAGTGGGGTTAATTGAGGAGTATGTAGAGCCCGGGTCCACAATAGTTTCTGATGCTTTTTCTTCTTATAGGGGGTTGGGTGACAGGGGATTTAATCGTTTAGTAGTGAACCACAGTCTAGAATTTAAGAATTATGATACTGGGGCTTGCACTAACACAATTGAGGGGATGTGGGGGGCGGTTAAGTCAGTTCTTGGGAGGGGGAAGAGGCGCTCTTCCAACCTTCAGTCTCATTTAGATGAGTACTGTTGGCGGAAGAGTGTCCCAGAGGCCTATTGCATTTTTCGGGTTTTTTTAAGGGCTGTGGGTAAAATGTATAGGCCGAAAGTGGTTAGTTAGGGTGCATTTGTGTGTGATTGTGGTGGCCAATCTAGTTTGTGGGGCTGGAACTTTTTTGAGGTAAGTTACGTTTTTTTTTTTTTTTTGATGTGTGTTTTGTGTCAACAGAAACATCCGATCTCACGCGTCGGCTTTGACCCGTGACGTTAGGGACCTACACATTGATCTGTAGCGTAGCCCTGAATACGAGGTTAGGTTGGGAGGCTTCTTTTTGGCGGGGGGGGGGGGGGGGGTCGGGGGGGGGGGGGGCGCAGCTCTCCCCTGCCTGGCCTCGAGTACCACTTGTTTATTATTATCTTTGTTCGATCGTAATTTATGTGATTGGGAGCTGTTGTAGATGTATGTAGGTGTAAGGGAAGTGTTGGTTTTTTAGGTTGGTGTTGGGGGATGTGATCGGTAGGTTCTGTTGAGCTATATAGGTCAACGGAAGTGTTCGATCGTAATTTATGTGATTGGGAGCTGTTGTAGATGTATGTAGGTGTAAGGGAAGTGTTCGTTTTTTTTTTTTTTGTACTGGAGGATGTGATCGGTAGGTTCTGTTGAGCTACATAGGTCAAGGGAAGTGTCCCATTCTGGATAGGAATGTGTTTTTTGGTATTTGGTCAGTTTTGTGATGTTGATTTATTTCGTTGTTTTGCGTGGTTTTGTATGGCGGTCGGTGGCTACATTTGTGTATATTTAGTTTGTCCCCACCCAAAAACCCCCAATTTCCCACGCTTGTCCCGTTAGAGTCATTAGGCTTTTTGTGAAACTTGTGTATTTCAGTGTTCATAATACGTATGCGATGTTTTTATATCCGCCATATTGGATAATACGTATGCGATGTTTTTATATCCGCCATATTGGAATTGTCGTTTATAGTCGTTTCCGCTACATTTGTGACGTCATGGGTCAAAGCCGACGGGTAAGATCGGACGCTTCTGTATTTCCCTGGCTTGTTACCTCGGCGTTTTACTGCAGATACACGGATGGTCATGTGCGTTTGCATACAGTTTGAAAACACGCTGCAGCAAGGAGTGCAATGAGGCAGTGCAGACATTGAAACACTCGGAAGCAAAAGATAAGGACTGATTTTATGTGTAGCTGCTGCAAAGCACAGCTACTTTTTGAGCCATGTTTTTAAAAGTTCATAAAAACGTTAAGCCGTGAATAAATTTTGATTTGACGTAACAGTGGTACTTACCTTCTGCTTTTTACAGATCCTGGTCCCCAGCAAACAAAACTTTTTACATGGGACATAATATGTCCCTTTGCGTCTCAAGAATCAATACATTTAGAGATCCATTTATCTCCCTGGAGTGCGATGGGACGTATACGTCCCACTAAAATAGCAATGAAACCATAAACAACAACTGAAATTTAGAAGCATGGCCTGAGTCATTACGCAACCCGAAAGCAGGAAACCAATTTTTACAGCAATATGCGAAATTTTAATTAATTCTGTCACGAATGGGTTACATTTCATATACATGTTTGCTAACTCGGAGATTATTTCATGCTGATGTCAGCGGTGGCTCGCATCTATAGATCTACAACTATCACACAAACGGCTCTTTTGCGGACCCATGTTTTCTGCAACGTGTTGCCTTGTCTTATGTTATACTTTCTCCTGTGTCAGTTTTCACTGTTTATTATGACACAAGAGCACTGCATCCATGTTCTTAAGCGAGGGAGAGGCAGTCAAAATTGCTATGAAATCTTGTTTCTTCCGAATTATAGCGCTATAGTGAACAAAAAGTGAAATTTGGAAGTTTTTTCTGCATTGCATATAGTAATTCTGGTTACAACCCTTGTTTTAGACGCGAGCACTAACTAGTCAAAAAAATTGATACCTCTTGGGCTGGTAATCGTTTATAACCCACGTAAATGAAGATTATTCCAATATGTATCTTAAAGATAAGCAATTTAATGCAAAATTTTTGTTTGTTGTGTACTATCATTACTCTAAATGAGCCATATTCATTTCATTAAGTCAAACATAATCACGTACAATTACATTCAGAGTACAAACATCGAACATCACGTAGTAGGATAAGTTATTGCGTATCATGAGCGGACAGGAACGCTGCATACTTACCAGCCAAAAGAAGATCAGAGACGCCGAGGAGGTAGCAAAACGGCCGGCCAACTTCAATCGCGAGTACGGATGCCAACTGTCGCTGACCTTATTGCCAGAGATTGCCGGGCAACGGACTAATCATTCTTGCGTAGGTGCCGTATTACACAAGGCGCTAAAGGGATTGCAAAGCAGTTGTCGCAAAATAAGTAAGCATTACTACGTAGTGCTGCCAGCAGCGACCTGCTCCACCGTTAGAAGTTAAAACAAAGATTTCCAGCGGTAAAGTCAAAATCTTCCCTAGCTCTCAACTTCTGTCTTCCAAAGAATTCAATAAATCTAAATCTATGGTGGAGTAATTTTGGTATCACTGTAATATTCCCCCTTGGTTCCACTCACGAATGCTGCGTGGGATGACCGAATTTCAGTAAGCTTCCGTATCACCTCAAATTTCTCTGATTTTCCCATTGTGGTTATTTTGCGAGACATATGTGGGAGGGAGTAATATGTTTCCCTACTCTTCCGGAGCCGTACGCGCTCAGAATTTAAACACTAATCTCTCCCGTGATGCGAAACGCCTCTTGCAGCGTCTGTCCAAAACGTTTGTTGAGCATCTCCATTACGCTCTGACGCCGACTAAACGATCATGCGAAGAGACGAAACTTGAAGCTCTTCGTTGAATCGTCTCTACCCCTTCTGTTAATCTAACTTAGTAAGGATCCCAGACTCATAAGCAACACTCAAGAGTCGATCGAAGAAATGTTTCGTAAGCTTCTTCCATCGTGGATAAATTATAAGGGGAGATCAATAAGTTTCCGTTCGACAGCCGTACAGTCCAGAATTGGTACGCCAATCAGGCAAAATCGCTGTGAGCATTCAGGCAATCATCTCACCGACGCACCAGGTTGAAGATACCCGTTTGCGAAAAACACCGTGTTCTCCTACATGAAGAAGTCCGTATCTGTCTGCTACACGTCCTTGTCCGGCAGGAATCGTTGACCCTTCAAGGCTTTTATAGTGAACGAAGGCCAGATAATTGTATGGAAACAGATCATGATTACAACGCGGTTGCTAGAATGTCTCCACTTCAGTTGGCATAACTTTTGGGTTACGACATTTGCGATATGGAGACGTGGAGACGGGCGTTATCCCCTGTCGCGTACCACTCTACAACAGTGGTTTTCGACAGATATGCTGCTCCACACTCATTGTTCAATTTTCAATGGATGTTTACCTGTGTTTATCTTTTGATAGTCAAGCAAACAATAACAGCACGTTGGTCCTGTTTGGGGGCATCTGGTAATAACGTCACCATTATTCACGTTTCCGTATTTACCGCTTGCTCGTCGGAAAGACACTAATACCACGCTGATTCCTTGCCTGCATGCGGTGCTTAGACACCCGCGTCGGAGTCGCAGTACGTTGCAATTCGCTGTAGCAATGGCCTCAAACTGAAACTTGTTGATCGCTTCTCGTATAACATAACATAAAAAAATTCATAATATAAAAAAGAGACTTCCAGTGAATCTCAGCCTTGCATCTTAACCGGATGTGATGCCTGTGATGTTCCACTGAGATTAAGCGAAATAACTTGTTCCCCTTCCAGCTGCAGTTTATCAAAGGTCACTGGAACCACGAAGAATACCTAGCCACTGGAAAAAAAGCAGGTCATTCCAGTTTTCAAGAAGGGTCCTAGGACAAATGCGCATAATTATAGGATTATAACGCTGACAAGAGGCTGTGGTAGAATTATCGAACGTGTTTTACGCTCAATTATTACGATGTTTTTGGAGAACGAAAATCTAGTCCAATGTACAGGATTCAGCATACAGAGAACTTGACAGACTCAACTCGTACTGTCCGTCCGCGAGACAAATAACGTTTACTGCGACACTGGCAAGCTAAGCTCGGAAGCAAACTTGACAGTACAGGGTACGTAATGTCCACCGCCCGCGTCATCTGGTACAGAAAGGACGGCTCATTTGGATCTCATAATGTGAGGTGCGGGAGCGTCGCGGAACACCGCCTGCTCGCCCGCCGGCTGGTCGCTGTGGGCTGGGGTGGGGTGGGGCGCGGCCGCAGAGCCACAGAGCCGCAGCCGCTCAATTTGCGAGCGTTCCTCTGCCGCCGCGTTCCCGGGGGTAATCAACATTCCGCACCACCTGCAAACAGATGGCTGGGCCGCCTGGCGACAAAGATGACGTCTGCGGAAGACGCCCGTGTCGTCCACACCGCGGCTCCTCGGCCCTCAGCCGGAGCTCCCGGAGAGCAGCCACGCCGGATCTACCGGTGGCTTCTGAGGCGGAGGGCGGGGAGGCGCTGTGGCAGTATTTCCTCAGACATTGTCCTGAAATTCGAGTCGTCACTCTCACCAGATTCCCATGGTTTACAATTTTTTATGACACTATTAGTTTCCGGGAAAGCTGCACGATTTGGACGTTACAGCAATCGGAAACACTGTTCAACTAAACGGGTGTCTCACGAAGGACGCAACTTTTGAAATGCCCGTCATTTCTGTCCTAGTAAATGGCAGCACTGAACGTGGCACGATTTTGATATCTTTTCCTTCTGGTCAGTGACGGAGTGCTTCACGACGAAAGTGTGTGTTGTCGCAACGAAAACGTGTTACAAATGTGGTGAATGTTATGCAGAGACTGTTCGTAAGCTCTGTGGGATTTCTTTGTCAACATCATGCTCCGACTAATTCGACTATGATAAGACTGAGTGGTGAATTTGAGGAAACTCGTTCAGTTGTGGGCATTAAACCCTCGTGGTTCTACTGAAACGTCGCCATCGTGAATGACAATGTTTCTGAAGTCCGTTGACATCTAATCACCAACTTTCCAATAACTGGAATATCCCAGAAACCACCATGAAATATATTCTCGAAGAAGGTCTGCGACTATTGGCCTACAACATTCAGCTGCCACAAGAACTAAAACCAGCGATCACGAAAAACGCAGAGGTTTTACCCAGTGGGTGCTTGCAAAACAAAGAACGGACAACACTTTCATCAAGAACATGTATTCACGATAATGAGCACTTTGAACACACCTGGGATTTGGTTGAACGTGGTGTGGTAGGTGACCGCCTCCCTCCCCGGAACTTACGGGACTTACATGGCTTGTGCGTGGAGATGTAGCGCCAGCTCCCTCCAGTGACCTACCAGCCTCATTGCTTCCATACCACGAAGAGTAGCCGCTGTCATCCGTAGACATAGCGGCTGTTAGGTAGATGGTCATAATGTTCTGGCTGATTTTTCAGTGATACATGCTTATTTTTACGTTTATGTCGAAAGTTTTTCACAATGTCTGTACTATTCGACATTAAACGTAAATAGGGACCCAAGCTAATACTTGTGAGACTGGAAATACTTTGCGCAGTATGTAGTAAAAAATACTATGACTGTAGGTTGTGAGGTAACGGGCGAGTTGTGGCGCCCTGGAAATATTATATGTTCGGAATTGGGGCGGCCGCACAGGACGCTCGTCAAAGGGGCCAGGCAGCAAACACGTGGCGGCAAACTTTAGCCCCAGCGCATGGTGCAGCCGCGTGGCTGGGAATTCCGCTGTGACGAGGACGATGCTTTGTGTCCATGAAGGAGACACGCCGGGAGTGCCAAAGATGGCGGACTTTGTGAAGCCTTAATGGCAGACATTTCACGTTTCGTATAGAATTTAATAGTAGCCAGATGATACCTCAAAAAGAAACATGTGCATTACTATTATTTGCACGACGGTTCTGATGGTGTAATCAGATTTTCAGTATCTTTCTTAGTTCAAAGTTTAGTATCTGATGGTAAATTATACAAGTAACACCCAGCAATAAATTTCCAAAATATAAACACTTCATCCGATGTTGTCGATTGTCGTGTCTTTAGAAAGCCATTAGTGTACCTAAATTGGTATAAATTACATACATGTAACTCGAATAGTACATAACTTATTGGAGGTCAAAGTGGCCGATTACTATCGATCGCATCAGGCCATAAGTACTACACAGTTACATGAAAAAACGGTAGCAGCATGCTTATAAATATACCGATTCATCCATGTCTTTGTTAAAATCCGATATATGCTGTTCATGAAGAAACTGGTCAATTATTTACCTTGTTTTAGAAAGCACAGAGACATTAGGCTCCTGGCCTACCTTTTGCTTCTTTACTTTTGATATATGTTTATTTAATTGCTTATGTATATAATTATGTGTGTTAGAGCGTGTTTATGGTACAGCCGTAGGAATATTTATTTAATTTCAGTTACTTAAACGTAAATCCAGTATTTCGTATGTGTTTCATTATGTTTTGAGAGTACGTTGGATTGAAGACATGGCGCGAGCGCTCTATCCAACCATAGCTATCGTGAATGGAGAGGCTGTGTGTAAGTGGGGAGGATCATCGTTTCGGAAGAGGAGAAGGGGTTCTGGAGAGGACGGCACAGGACGGAGCGGCCGCGACGGTACAGCGCAACGGACGCGCGGTCGGCGCAAATACTTGGACAGTGGAGCAGTTTGCTCGTGGCCGCGACAGATAGAAAAATTTCGGAGTGCCGACCTGTGCTCTTGTGTGATTTCCGTGGCTTGTACAGTGAAGACGTAGTGTGCCTTTAGAAGTGAATATCTCGCGAGCTATGTTGTTGTTCATAACTAATTACGTGCAGTTGGACTCTATTGTTTCCATGTTATTCAACTTATATTTTGTTTAATTGCTGGAGCATCGACACCAATAAGTGTTTTGCAGAAATACACCGCATTCTCAAAAGTACTTCTACTATCGTACTCATCATTAAAAGTCGGTAAGATAGTACCTCCATATTTTATTTAATTGCAATCTTTCATTTATAAATTTCTATATTAATACGCAATTGCCGAGTGATAGGAACCTCCGACCATTCGATTCATGGGTGTATTCATGTTGTATACTGTAAAATCAGCAGTTTTTGGCCTGTGATGCGGCAACTACGTATTCCAGCCCCTAGACAACGAAACCAGCCAAAACGTTTAATATTTCAACACTGAGTCGGAGGGTGCGTAGTCATTCTGAAAGTCCGCAAGGTTAATGACTATAGTGTAGTCTCCACCGCTCTCTCTCATTGCCTGCCAACAATGATGCAAGATTACTGCACCTCGTCCTTGCCGAGAGTCACTAAGGACTCAGGTTGCGAAGGTTTGACGGTGTAGTGTCTTTAACTTGCTTAGTATTATTTACCATAACGTGAATCTATAACCCGTCCGTGTCGTAATTCGACTAGGATGCGGACACATTGCCTGACGAGGACAGCATGGCACTTGGAATTCTTTTAAATAAGTGAAAGTTTCGTCAAGTTTGAAATCTAAGAGCTGGATGTGTTTTAGCCTTCTGTCGGAAAGTTTGACTGTGAGACGAACGCTTCCTCTAGGAGGAGTGGACACTCCGTCCTGGGAGACAGTTGAACCCAACCTTTTACAGTTATCCTGGATTAGGGTCGACATGAACTGCACCACCTGTGACATATCTTTCTTGGTACATCTAAGACTAGTCTTAGGTACGTCTATAACTATCTCATTGCAATACTCATAAATTACAAGTCATTACCACAGATAAAAATACTCTCATATTTAATATATAAACAAAAAAGATGGGCTCCTGCTTTGCAATGGAATGCTGCCACAGTAAGACGAACAAATCAGTACTGCAGGAGCTACATTCCTTTCTAGAGGGTTGCCTAAACAGGATCAGTTGTAGGGCCATAGTTTGGTTCTGAGATTCATTATCAAACCTTAGTTTAATAAGTCATTTCTTTACTCTGAGATATCGACTCATGCTACATTGAAATGACAGAGAATAACCTTCCAACAAAACGAACATTAAGCCTCATAATGTTGAATGAGAAATTTTTCCAATTGAACGATCAAAAAGTTACCTAAATAACTGGACAGCAAAGCAACTTAGAAGGTCAAGTTAAGCTTGAATGTCCGAATAACACTCTGGGAAGATGCCTCGTCGAGATGGAACACTGCTTGGGAAACGCTACAAACATTTTAATCTATGCAGCTCGCGAATGTAAAGTAAACGAGTCCGCGTACCAAAAAACAATATAACTAATCAGGCAACACAAGTTACGTAGCATAGCCCACAAATTGTGAGCTACTCTGAAAGTGGACAGCGCTAATGAGAAATATAAAACTTGATCCAACAGAGCAAACGTGTGGCGGACAGTAACCGTCAGCACTATATAGGGTGAGGCGAGATGGTGGCAGAAAAGGGCTGCCCCCGAAGACCACAAGTGTCCCAGAGTGCTTCCCCAATACAAGTACCTCCAGACGTAACTCCAAACCATTGTTACAGTGACCAGTGACGATTTCACTTTGATTGCGTGATCGCAGAGGAACACTGCAGAGATTTATCATTTTTGGTTCACAGAATACATCTTAACATGCAAGAGGTTCGTATCGGCTGCTAACCATGTTCCAGCTACTGGTAGTGCATTCTCTCATAAAGATGCTGGCGGGAAAGCCTCATTTGAATAGATAATAACATTTCTTCTACAATTACATACATATTTCGCAAGCCACTTTACGGTGTGTAGCAGAGGGTACTCTGTACCACTACGCTCATTTCCCTTCCTGTTCCACTCGCAATAAGAGCGATGGAGAAACGAGTGTCTATATCCCTCCGTGCGACCCCTAATTTCTCGTATCGTATCTTCGTGGCCTTACGCGAAATGTATGTTAGCCGCAGTAAAATCGGTCTATTGTCAGCTTCAAATGCTAGTTCACGAAATTTTCTCAATAGCGTTTCTGGAAATGAGCGTCGTATTCCCACCAGGGATACCCATTCGAGTTCCCGAAGCATGCTGTTCGAACCTACCAGGAACAAATCTAGCAGCCCTCTTCTGAATTGGTTCCATGTCTTTCTTTAAAACACGGCCTGGTACGGGTCCAAAGCACGGAAGCAGGACTCAAGAGTATCTCTCACTAGCGTCGTACATGCGGTCTCCTTTACATATGAACCACATTTTAATAGAATTCTCCCAATAAACCGCGGTAGACCATTTGCTTTTCTTCCCACAGTCCTCATATGCTCGTTCCATTTCATATTGCAACGTTAGCCCCAGATACTTAAATGACGTGGCTGTGTCAAGCAGCCGGCCGCGGTGGTCTAGCGGTTCTAGGTGCTCAGTCCAGAACCGCGGGACTGCTACGGTCGCAGGTTCGAATCCTGCCTCGGGCATGGATGTGTGTGATGTCCTTAGGTTAGTTAGGTTTAAGTAGTTCTAAGTTCTAGGGGACTGATGACCACAGATGTTAAGTCCCATAGTTCTCAGAGCCATTTGAACCATTTGTGTCAAGCAGGGCACTACTAGTGCTGTATCGTAACATTATTGGATTGGCTTTCCTACTCATCCGTATTAACTTACATTTTTCTAGATTTAGAGCTAACTGCCATTCGTTAAAGTCTAAGTCATGTATCCTCCTACATTACTCAACGACCACAGCATCATTAGCAAACTACAGTAGGTTACTGTCCACCCTACCCATCAAGTCGTTTATGTATATAGAGAATAATAGCGGTCCTAGATTACTTCCCTTGGGCGCTGCTGACAATACCCTTGTGTATGATGAACACTCTCCGTCGAGGACAACATAGCATACTGGGTTCTATAGCGTCTTCGAGCGTCTCACATATCTGTGAACCTAAACCCATATGATCGTACCTTCATTAACAGCTTGAAATGAGGCACCGTCTCAGATGCTTTCCGGAAATCTAGAAATGTGGAATCTGCCTGTTGCGCTTCATCTATAGTTCTCAGGATCTCTTGAGAGAAAAGGGCAGTCTGAGATTCGCACTAATGATGCTTCCTAAAACTATACTGATTCTTGGACGTAAGCTTCTCGGTCTCAAGAAACTTTATTACATTGGAGCTGACAATACGTTTAGAAACTCTGCAGAAAACCGGTATTAGGGATATTGGTCTGCAATTTTGCATTTCCCTTCTTTTACCCTTCTGATATGCGAGAGTAACCTTCATCTTTTTCCAGTCGCTTGGGAGGTTGCGCTGGTCGAGAGATTCGGAGGGAAAGGCAACGAATTTTCTTACTGTGGCCTGACAGCGCGGTGGCGACCCGTTCTAGATCTGTGGACAGGGAGATTAATTCGTCACACAGAGTTATACTCTTGGGGCTTAGCGGCAGCTGCCTTCAAAGGAGTAAACCTCATTCACTGCCAAAGCGTGGAGCAGGGGCTTATCGCAACCGCTTCTGCGTACTGCAGTGCGTTGGGGACCCATTTGCCTTCTCTTTTGTGACTCACCTCCTGCGGTCAAGCCAGACCACGGGATTAATTCCTGAACCCGCTCGTTTCTTAGCAAGATAATCGCAAGTATTATTCCTGAGCTAGTAAGCGTTGTACCCTCCTCAGAAAGAGCTAAGATATTAGCAGAATCATAATCAAATTTCACTCAGAGATGTGTGGCAGCCACGTCACACAGTGCAATGAAGAATTCGATCTGGCAGATGGTTGCTAACGACTTCGTATCAGGACGGTACTGACAAGATTTTCTTCTTACCTCATGGGCGGTATAAAGTTGCATATTATAAATAATCTAGCGGAAAATGTAAGTGTGAGACTTGAAAGATTTTGCTAAGCCACTTATGTTGTGATTCGGCACATGACATGACAAAGCAAGTGATACCTGTAGGAAATGGAATTTGGTTCTCATTTATCGGCATATAAGTGAAGCACTGTGTGCTTTGCATGCTGGCTTGCATTGTTATCTCTTTTAACTGCAAAACGACTTTTCTTTTCTTTTTAACAAACATTTTCATTTGAAATTATGAAGTGTCATCTAGTTTAATCAATCACATTGTCTCTACCTACTTTATTTAAAGGTGAGGCAAATCAAAGGTCCCCAAAGAACAGAGTTCCAAGGTACGAAGAAACACAGCAAAGGAAAGGAAATACAGTACTAATCTGACTATATCCGACGCTGAAAGTGACCACCATTCATCTCTTGGCAACAAGTTTCTGAAAGCAGATAGAAGCTGGGACTGCTGGAACTGCTGCAGTCTCATCCCAAATGTTCTGCTGCAGTCCTGGAAGACTATGAGGGTTGTTGTGATACATCTTGGACTTGAGGGCTCTCCACACAAAGTAGCAGTATACTGACAGATCAGGTGGCCTGGGTGGCCAGCTAGGGCTGCGACCAGGGTGATCTCTGCGAACAACTTTGTTAGGCGCGAAGATTGTGTCAATGTGCCCCAAGGTTCGGCCGGCTGTACAGGCAGTTGCTCCATCCTGTTGGAAGTAACTGTAGGTCTTTTCCTCCTCCGTTAACGTTGCCACAAATGGTTTCAAAATGTTGCAATGTAACGCGCAAAAGTCAGCGTCTGATGAAAGAATATGGAACCAATAATTCGCAGTGCAGGCACTGCACACCAGACACCAACCCGCGGAAATTATACGGATACTCCGCTACCCAGAACCTGTGATTCTATGAGTTTACATAACTACTCATGTGAAATCAGGCCTTATCAGACATAAAAAACAGATCCACGTCGAAGTCATTGTTTGTTATCTCAGTGAACAGTTACCCACAAAACTTGGGGCGCAGACGAGCATCTGCGAACGTTCGCCTTAATGGTTTTAATCTTGACAGACATAATCTTATGATTATGCGTCTTTATTGTTTTAATTTTTAATCTGTGACATGGCCAGTGTTTGGCTCTCAAAATAATTTAATTTTTTGTTCTGAAGAAGATTCCATTACTGGAATCGAAACCTAGGTAAACGAGTAAAAATTACCTTGCAACAGTAGGCTGAAAAAAAATTGTTTATTTTCTATACATATACGGTTGCTGACGCGCTGCATGATGTTAAAGATTTCTTTTGAAGCCTCTGGATGGAAGTTAGAACGGTGACACCCAGTTCCGAAATCATGCCGTTTCCTTATAAGTGACTGAAAAAAATTTTATTCATGCCGCCGCTCACAATCGAAAAGGAAAGGCCTCAGGGGGTGCCACAAAGGTCGTCAATGAAACCACTCCTTTACTTCGGATGCTGTTTACTACACATTTCGCGGCCTAAAACGACAGTTCACAGTGTGATGAATAACAGGAAGACATTCTTGACAACGTTTAGTACTGCTGATAGCCTCGGCGGACGTTAAGACCCTTCTGTATGGAAATTGTGGTGTTGCATATCCAATAAACGTGATCGCACCGCTTTGGAGTGCAGTATGACAGTAAAATGGTTCAAATGGCTCTGAGCACTATGGGACTTAACTTCTGAGGTCGTCAGTCGCCTAGAACTTAGAACTAATTAAACCTAATTAACCTAAGGACATCACAGACGTCCATGCCCGAGGCAGAATTCGAACCTGCGACCGTAGCGGTCGCTCGGCTCCAGACTGTAGCGCCCAGAACCGCACGGCCACTCCGGCCGGCGTATGACAGCAATTTTTGATCTCGTGTACAGATTGGAAGGGGCCTTTCAAAGCCACTCGACGCAATTTGAACGTGATCCGAAGCAGCAAAGAGTCCTTATATTTTTTTCACTGCTCCTGTTTCATGCCCTCCTGTGGCGTGATAACGGAGTGATTTGACATTAACACATGCGCTATCAAAACGACAACCCTCTAAGCCAACTGCCACCACTGTTGGGCATAACCCTTACTCACAGCCGCCGACATTTACAGAAAATTTTAAAAATGTACCTTCAGAGAGAAAACCTGCTAAGTAATCGAAGACGCCAGTAGCTGGCAACCACTTCAAACGCCTGCAAGGCCAGTTGCCTGGCTGCAGGTGCCTAGGAGTATTTCGCATTTTTCTGTGTAAATGCATATTTTTAAAATGGCCAATAAATTTGGGCAGGCGTAAGTGAGGGTTTATCTGAACCGTGTCAATGCTGCATCCACAGGTGGGTGTGAAAAAGGTGCACTGAAAAAACAGAATGAACATTTGATGATTTAGATGACGTTCAAGTTTCATTGAGAAATGTCAGAGCAAAAATTGCGCTAGCACTGCACTCCAAAGGGAGAGATCAGGTTCAGCGTGTTTGCAGCACTGTGGTGTCCGTCGCTCAGAACGTGTGAACGATGCCAAAAGTTGACAATAAGATGATCCTTTTACTAATCGCAACGCGGACTGTCGCTTTAGAAAGCGAAATTTGTGGGAATCAATGTCCCAACGGAAGAGAAACAGCGTTATTTCAAGAGACAGTGTTGCGGTTCTGAGCTTCATCGCAGAGGACGAAAACGAAGGGATGAAATGTGACTAAGAAAGAGTGTGACGACATTTCTATAGTTTAATACATGTAATGTGGCGTTGGGCAGAATTATGGCGAAATTTGGTGTCAGTGTGACAACACTAATGCACTTCGTAAGTCTCATAACCTTGTGAGCTGTGGCCTTTTTCCGCATGCATCACAACCTTGCTATTTGAAGCACCGTCGAGCTCGAGGGTGCCATCACAGGACGCCACGCTTTTGCACCATTACACAGGAAGGTTGTAGGCAATTTAGAGTCAAGTTTCAGACTTACGTGTCGGACTGGGTGAAAATCAGAAAGTTTTGGTGACCCATTTATTCTGTTGCTCGGTGTATACATTTTAATCAATTTCACGGAGCGGAGGTGTTTAAAAGATGCAGTGTATCATAAACACGATAGGTATGAGTTTTAAATTTAATTAGTCAGTCTTTGTTTGTGGTTGGTCTCTAGAGTCCTCAGTTAACCGTCCACACTGTTTCTGAAAAAATGGTTTCTGTATCATGACCATGTACTCCCAATACCTTCTTTGTAATCCCGTCTCTCTAGCTCTTCAGGAAATTGGGTTCGATTGGGTTGTTTTGTGGGAGGAGACCAGACAGCGAGGTCATCGGTCTCATCGGATTAGGAAAGGACGGGGAAGGAAGTCGGCCGAAGGAACCATAGCCGCATTTTCCTGGAACGACTTAGGGAAATCACAGAAAACCTAAATCAGGATGGCCGGACACGGGATTAAACCGTCGTCCTCCCGAATGCGAGTCCAGTGTGCTAGCCACTGCACCAGCTCGCTCGGTCTTCAGGATATCATTCGTTATTTAATCATTAGTAGGAATGCAAAAATGGAAGAAGTAATAAAAGAAAAAAGGCGACACGCCATACTCGAACCGCAAATGAATTAGACCAGGGCAAGAATATGAACTACTATAACAAGTGGCGCTTGCCGCTTTTTGTAGTGCTCATAGTCAATTTTTTTTATTGTTGTTTACTAGATTGTTATATGCTGATACCCATTTTTCATACATATTATGTACTGCAGAATCCTTGAATTCTCGATAGTAATTTTGCTTCTACCATCCGTGTTGGTACACAAGCGATGGGTTACTTATAATTTCATTTGTATAGTAGGACTGTAAAGAAATTACGTTTCCCGCGTGGTTCGAGGCACCAAGTCACGGATAACGAGGTCCCTGCCATCGGGGGTTCGAGTCCTCCCTCGGGTATGGGTGTGTGTGTTGTTCTTAGCATAAGTTAGTTTAAGTACTGTGTAAGTCTTGAGACCGATGACCTCAACAGTAGGAATTCACACACATTTGAACATTTTTGAAACTACGTTTAAACTTATAAATGTTAGCCCCCTTCAGTACATATAATTATACACACTGTAGAGAAACAAACGACAGTAAATTATTTAGTAATGCATTACATACAGTGAATTTATAGGGCAACTAAAGATATTCATCGGAATGCAAGGAAGGGCCACCACGTGTAGTGAGACTACAAGTTTAAGGCGTGACTTCGTAAAACCATGTCGCAACAGTGAGCGAATCGGATGTTTGACGGCTAGTTCCCTGAAGGGAGCACCGTAGGCTCCGCTTCGATGGTGGATGAGTCTCGCAGCCACGTCTAGTAGCCCGAGTGCCGTCACCTGTTGCCGCGCGACCGAGCTGCGCTTCGCAGTTGCCTTGCACTGCCCCAGGCCCACCTGCTCTTCCTGCACAGTCACAGGTGTTGCATAACCTGCTAGTATAGCGCTCAAATGCGTGTGCCTTGCAACATAATGATCCTCTTGATTAGTAACGTTGTCTGTAGTAAACAAAGAATTTTACGTGTCCTTCGGTGGTTTGTACCTTTTGGAAAGTGAATGAAGACACAGATATTTAAGCAATACAGCGTAAAAGTAATTTATTCAATAAGGCAGGGCATTATATAGTACATGATGGGCCTCAACACTCAAAAATGAAAATATTAACGAATGGAGCTTTGTCCTCCGTTCTGGGAAATTTGGGAAGCTGGAAAGGGTAGACTATAGAATGTGACAGAAACACACTAATAAAATGAAGTTCTGACAGCCCCGGCATGTAAACGCGAAACATAATGCAGTAATCAGCTTGACTCCAGTTTTGACAAAATTGTCATGCGCTTTTGCTTCTTCTGTAATGCAGTACACTCCAGTTGCACCAGAACTGGAAGTATCTATACGCGGGAATGTTACATTCCGCCTGGTATTAAATTTGACGCGTTCACAACTGTCTGACATGTTGACATCTACGATTGTGGCCACTTCAGACAGAAACTTATGGTGTCACTGTTTTGACGTAAAGTTCCAGCACACTTGTGTCTTATCTTGCCCCTAAAGGCTCACAGTAAAGACTACTGATCTTTGTAATAGATTATGATTTTCTCGCTGATGCAGTGGTAGGTTTTGCTGGAATGGTCAGTTTGTCAACACGCGTCAATTAAGAGCAGGTTAATTAAGAACGACCACAAAATTTCCAAGAATTTTTATAAGAACAATCTGCAACATTAGCAACGTCTGTCAGCAACTATATACTGCCATACTGTTATACAGTGCACATTCGAAGGAACATCCTCAGTTGCACTGCTTGGAGGTGTAAGCCGGAAGCAGACTATTCAATTTTCTTACAGTTTCTCGATGAACCACTGCTTATTATTTAATGTTTGGGTGGTTATATATGCAAAATTCATTTTAGAAGCGCCTGAATTATTTAATCGTATGTATCGGTGACTATTCCTTTAAATATCCTTCGTCAGACAGCGTTTCGAATTTATTTTCTGGGGCATAGACATTAATATACTACTGCATAGCGCAATACTTCAGGACTTTATTTGTCTGCTCATGGTAGTGGTTCAGTTTTTAATACACGCGCTCCTTACGTTCTTCCATCAACACAACAGAAAGGACTGTTTCCTCGCCAACACTACCTCTACAGTAGACATTGGGCCTCCAGTTTCGGGTGGGTTGTTTTGGCGGAAGAGACCAAACAGCGACGTCATCGGTCTCATCGGATTAGGGAAGGATGGCGAAGGAAGTCAGCCGTGCCCTTTCAAAGGAACCATGCCGGTATTTGCCCGAAACGATTTAGGGAAATCACGGAAAACCTAAATCAGAATGGCCGGACGTGGGATTGAACAGTCGTCGTCCCGAATGCGAGTCCAGTGTGCTAACCACTACGCCACCTCGCTCGGTCCTCGCACTATGAGGGTCTTTCCTATCTCCGAACATCTGATTAATAGCAGTCAGATTGAGTCAATATTCATTCATACATCAAAATTTTGTGTACAACAGGAATATTTTCAGGGTTTTAATACTGAATCTTACTAGTTAAGTACTCGGTTTCAATTTAGAAAGGAATATGAGGTTTTCAGGGTCTACAAAACATTTTAGTTGAACAGATTTTTCATTGACCCAGGCTGTATCCTCAGGATTGCATTTTCCAATCTGATAGTCAACACATGACTAGGAACTCCAAGGCTGGTTTTATAAGCATCAGGAAAGGTAGCAGGTTTTCACCGGACCTCATAATCACATTGTTAAAATTTATCTTATGTGATGAAAAAAGCCTTGTGTGGTTTTTGGAGAAACACAATTCAATAAAAATCAACATAAATGTCGGAAACAGAACTCTTGCGAAACCCTGCTCGCTCTGTTCCTCCAGGAGATGCACAAGGTCGTAGACAACGGCACCCAGTTTTATGCCCCCTTACTTGTCTTCTAAAAGGGATTTTATTCAGTTCCACAGTGTCATTTAGTGAACGAAGTACGAGATTAGTGAGTATAGGTCCAGATTTGTAACAGGACTCTGGAGTACCCAGCAGACAGAACACATCACATTGTTCATAATGAGACTAAATTGACAACTGTGAAAATAACATCAGAAATAACCCACGGACTGTCACTATTCAATGCTTCTTCTTTGTCTTCTGCTCTCCTCTTCTTCTTTATCCCGCCCACTAGAGGGCACACTTTTTTCTAAATTTCTTAAACTCTATTTCATTGTTTAACTTTGTGGACGAATCGTCTTCCTGACGCAACCATCATCAAGGTGACCCAAGGAAGGAAAACGGAGTGCGCTGTAGGGGAATATTTACAAGTCAGAATGAAACTAAGATACTGCTATTACATTCCTACTACAACTGCTGATGTTATGTACGACATTCTTTTGTAAAAAAGGGAAGTACGAATCGCCTACTGTGTTTAGTTACTTCTCCTTCGACCTTCTTTCTTGTAGCAGCCTATCATGTAAGAGTCATTGTAATTACATATAATGGCTTGGGTAATAATAATAATAATACTAACCTTCACTTTTGTACATGTTCCACTTAAAGAGAACTGTTGTCGTTCTCTCTCAGTAATGATTTAAAAAATGTCTATATCTTTAACTGGAGCTAGAAGGAGATCAATTTGGTGATGTGACGATCTGCGCAGCAACCAAGCGCTATTACGGGCAGATTTGCGCACACAGCAGTGAAGTCGAACTTCTGCAATCTAAATTCGTTACACGACGTCTGATATTGTTATTCCACACAATGGAAAATTGTTTGTTGGGTTGCATTTAATACATACACGGTCCGCCATCACCTAACTTAACTGTCCGCCAACAGTGATTTGGAACCCGACAAACAGCATAGCAGGTAACAAAATTAACTGTAACTGACCATTCATTGTAGAAATACTGAAACATCCGTATTTCTTGGTTCAGTTATGAATTTCAAATTTAATTCCTCCGGTAGTCACTCTGACTCAACCCGGTTACTGAATAATTATGAGTCAGGAGAACACTACATCAGCAATTTTCTCAATTTTAGCTCTTTCCTCTTTCTCTCTTTTTTTATTGGCTGAGTTACAGTGTCATCTACCCTTAAATCGTGTAAACTGTGTTTTGCGTATGTTCTTTCACTAAAGGAAAAAAATTGCAATACCAAAAAACAGTTATGTGACATAAACGAAAGTTGGCAGGCGTGTTTGTACGTCTGAAATATGACATTTATTCATACTCATCACCAGTCACGTAAGAGTGGCGCTAGTAGCGCCGCTGTGAGGACGCAAATGAGGTGTGCTTGAAATACACGTTGTAACGGTCGTCAGTGTTAGTTAACTTTCTGACTGTACGTGGTGAGCTGATGTTAGCCAAGATTAAGGCGACAAATACGCCATTAACAACTCACTGAGTTTGAACGAGGTCGTATAATATGGAGGATGTTCCTTCTGCGATATTGAAGAAAGATTGGTCAGCAATGTAGCAACTGCACGTGACTGCTGGCAGCGGTGGTCACGAGAATGAACGGTCGCAAGAAGACTGGGCTTCGGACAGTCACGTAGCACTGCCCAGAGGGAAGACCATCGTGTTTGCTGTATGGCTGTGGCGCATCGTACTGCATCTCCAGTAGCAATATGAGCATTAGTTGGCACCACAGTGATACAACGAACTGTTACAAATCGTTTACTTCAAGGACAGGTCCGAGACAGACACTCTGTGGCGTTTATTCCAGAGACCCGAAACCATCGCCATTTGGGATTTCATTGGTGCCAAGCGAAAGATCATTGGAGGGCAGTGTGGAGAACTGTTGTATTTTTAATGAAACCTGATTATTTCCCGTTATCAGTGATGGTAGTGTGTTGGTTAGACGGAGGCCAGTGGAGGTTCTGCACTCAAACTGTCTTAATGCTGGACTTACACCTAGAGTTATGGTCAGGGGTGCCATTTCATATGACGGCGGGAGCACTCTCGTGATTATCCCACTCAATCTGATTGCAAATTTGTACGCCAGTTTAGTGATTCGGCCTGATGAAGTGCCATTCACGAACAGCACTGCTGGGAGAGTTTTCCAACAGGATAACGCTCTCCCACGTACCGCTGTTGTAACTCTATCTCCTCTACAGAGTGTAGACATGATGCCTTGATCTTCACAGATCTGTCTCCAACTGAGCATATATGGTACTTCATTAGACCACAACTCCAGCGCCAACCACAACCAGCATTAATGGTTCCTGTATTGACTGACGAAGTGCAACAAGCATGGAACTTTATCCCATAAACTGACATCCGGCGCATTTACAACACTGTGCATGAGCGTTTGCAGGCTTGCATTCAACATTCTGGCTGTTACACCAGTTATTAATGTACTGTCATTCCGCATTCGCAATTTCTAATCTCGCGTTTACATTAACCTTTGTTCTTGCAATGTTAATCACTTAATTATGTTACCCAGACAAATGTATTGCAATAATTTCATTGATCTACACTAGTGGCCATTAAAATTGCTACACCACGGAGATGACGTCCTACAGACGTGAAATTTAACCGACAGGAAGAAGTGCTGTGATATGCAAATGATCAGCTTTTATGAGCATTCACACAAGGTTGGTGCCGGTGGTGACACCTACAACGTGCTGACATGAGGGAAGTTTGCAACCGATTTCTCAAACACAAACAGCATTTGACCGGCGTTGCCTCGTGAAACGTTGTTGTGATGTCTCGTGTAAGGAGGAGAAATGCGTACCATCACGTTTCCGACTTTGATAAAGGTCGGATTGTAGCCTATCGCGATTGCGGTTTATCGTATCGTGACATTGCTGCTCGCGTTGGTCGAGATCCAATGACTGTTAGCAGAAAATGGAATCGGTGGGTTCAGGAGGGTAATACGGAATGCCGCGCTGGATCCCAACGGCCTCGTATCACTAGCAGTCGAGATGACAGGAATCTTATCCGCATGGCTGCAACGGATCGTGCAGCCACGTCTCGATCCCTGAGTCAACAGATGGGGACGTTTGCAAGAAAACAACCACCTGCACGAATAGTTCGACGACTTTTGCAGCAGCATGGACTATCAGGTCGGAGACCATGGCTGCGGTTACCCTTGAGGCTGCATCACAGACAGGAGCGTCTGCCATGGTCTACTCAACGACGAACCTCGGTGCACGAATGGCAAAACGTCATTTTTTCGGATAAATCCAGGTTCCGTTTACAGCATCATGATGGTCGCATCCGTGTTTGGTGACATCGCGGTGAATGCACTTTGGAAGCGCGTATTCTTCATCGCCATACTGGCGTATCGCCCAGCGTGATGGTATGGGGTGCCATTGGTTACACGTCTCGGTCTTATCTTGTTCGCATTGACGGCACTTTGAACAGTGGATGTTACATTTCAGATGTGTTACGACCCGTGGCTGTACCTTTCATTCGGTCCCTGCGAAACCCTACATTTCAGCAAAAATGCACGACCGCATGTTGCAGGTCCTGTACGGGCCTTTCTGGATCCAGAAAATGTTCGACTGCTGCCCTGTCCAGCACATTCTCCAGATCTCTCACCAATTGAAAACGTCTGGCCAATGGTGGCCGAGCAACTGGCTCGTCACAATACGCCAGTAACTACACTTGATGAACTGTGGTATCGTTATGAAGCTGCATGGGCAGCTGTACCTGTACATGCCATCCAAGCTCTGTTTGACTCAATACCCAGGCGTATCAATGCCGTTATTACTGCCAGAGGTGGTTGTTCTGGGTACTGATTTCTATGCACCCAGACCGCGTGAAAACGTAATCATATGTCAGTTCTAGTATAATATATTTGTCCAATCAATACCCGTTTGTCATCTGCATTTCTTCTTGGTATAGCAATTTTAATGGCATGTAGTGTACATTAATTACGTCTTGATGTTGCTATTTTTGCGTGAGCGTATTGCAACAGCTTGCTTATGACGTTCTCTGACATGAAGATTGGGAACCAGGCTGCATTTACTTAAATATAGGAAACACCTAAAAACTACACTCAGGTTTACCCGTCTACGAACAAACATAGTAGTTAATCACCTTGCAGACTCAAGCCGTGTATTTCGAACCTATCTGTTACACTATGCGAGAAACTCTGCGTCGTTACGGCTTACAATATACATAAAAGATCTTATAGATAACTCTATTAGTCTGTTCGCGGACTTCGTTGCTGTCGATCATTATTTCCGTGCACCAGGGAAGGGAGGGAAAAGAGTATTGTAATGTAAGTTGCCTTGGCACAATTCGTGATGTACTTGCGCGGAATAGATCCACACTGAGGGAAAAAATCGCAGTAACAAACAATAATTAATGCAGAGTAATGAGGTTTCCGGAGTACATTTGTTTACGTGGTATATTTATGTGATCAACATTGCAAGACACACGTTAATATAAGCGTTAGTCAAGTCATAGTAAATGTGCAATACTGGTACTTTAATAATCGATGTAATGGTCAGAATGTTGAATGCAAGCAAACAATTAGAGACAGATGTGGGAATCTGGCAAGCCAAGGCAAAATGTCGACACTCTGTAGAGCATGTTGGGTTACAACAGCAGTTTCTGGCAGAGCTTTATCCTGTTGGAAAACAACCCCTGTAATGTTGTTCATGAATGGCAGCAGAGTAGATCGAATCACCAGACTGACGTCTGGGTACGTGGGATAACCACGAGAGTGCTCTTGCTATCATACTAAGTGGCACCCCAGACCATAACTCAAGGTTTAGGTCCAGTGTGTCTAGCATGCAGACGGCGTTGGTGCAGGCCCTGAACTGGCGTCCGTCTAACCAACACACAACCATCCCTGACACCAAGTTAGAACCAGCTTTCATCAGAATAGCGACAGACCCCCACCCTGTGCTCTAATGAGCTCACGCTTGACAACACTGGTATCGCAAATGGTGGTGGTTGAATATCAGCGTAATGCACGCTGCGGGGCGGCTGGCCCTGAGCTGCGCTTGATGAAACCCATTTGTAACAGTTATCTGTGTCACTGTGGTGCCAAGTGCTGTTCAAAGTGCTGCTGCTGATGCAGTATATTGCGACAGAGCCATACGCCGAAAACGAAGGTCTTTCCTCTCCGCAGTTTCACGTGGACCTCATCCCAGTGTTCTTGTGACTGTATATTCTCGTAACCACCGCTGCCGATTATAATGTATAGTGGAAAAATTCCTGCCATGTCTTTGTGCACTATCGCAGAAGTGCACTATCGCAGAAGTGCACTTCTCGTAGCCCTATTACAGGGTCTCGTTCAAACTCACTGAGGTGCTGATAATGGTATCCTTGTTGCCTTAAAAAACATACTTGACTGAGAATAATTGATCATGTCCAACGGTAATTAATGCTCACGAGCGTTACAGCGTGTATTTCAAGAAAAGCTGATTTGCGTCCTCATAGTGGCGCTACTAGCGCCAAGCTTATGCGACTGGCGTCAAATTTGAAAAGAAATCATCTTTCAGATGTAAACACACGCCTGCAAATTGTCGCTTGTTCGCGCAACTCGTTCCTGGTGTTGCGATTTTTTTTATCTGTCAGAGTAAATGAACACTCAAAGGTCTTTTATTTTAGATTCCCGTCTCTCAAGGATCAAAATCGTTATTTTCGAAGAATACAATCCCTCGGGCCACCACAAAGACTTTCATATATCGATTCCAAGTAGCATTCGGACTGTCTGGACGCTCGTTTCGCGGTGCAGGTGGACCAGCAGTTTGAGTCTACTGTATGGCCTGGGCGTCGCTTAGGCGTGTTGCGCGGGCAGCCCGACCACAAGGGGCCGCGCCTGCCGGAATTAGTGGGCTGGCTCCAGCCCGCCACAGCCCGGCCTTGCCAGCGACGCTGCGCTACGGCGCGCCACGGCAGACCACGGCGCCTCCCGCCCCTTGTTTTAATTATCCGCTTAATTGGCACGCGGTGATCGCCACCGCTGTTGGAAACTCATTAGGAGCCTGCTACACCCACACCCACACTTAGGCCCGCTATTAGTCTGGCTGGAGGCGCTGCTCAGACAGCTGCCTGTAGCCGAGTCTACTTGCAGTTCATGAACCACCGGGCACAAGCACTCGTCTTCCTGTTTACCCTTGCTCCCTAAAGGATAATGCTTGCCTGTTCGGTGGAGGTACAGGCCATCTCATCAACCCCAGATAGTGAGGAGAATTTGGGAGTCAGCAAATTATTCACTGGGTAATTCCATTGCATGGCTATTCAATATACGAGACGTGTTTTTTAAGTAAGTACCGTTTTGAAATTAAAAGAAGACGTGCTAAGATATCGAAATAATTTTACTTTTACATGAAAGCCTGTAGCTTAATCTACGTTTCTACATAATTTCCGTCAATATTGAGGCACTTGCCATAACGTTGTATCAGTTTTTGAATACCCTCCTCATAGAAGTCTGCCGCCTGACTTGTTAATCACTGCATCACCACTGTTTTGACATCTTCATCGTCTTGAAGACGCTGACCACCCAGGTGTTTCTCCAAGTACAGGAACAGATGGTAGTCAATGGGCGCAAGATCGGGGCTGTACGGAGGATGATCTAGAGTTTCCCATCGAAAAGATGTGATGAGGTCTTTCGTCTGATTCGTCACATGCGGACGGGCATTGTCTTACAGCAAAACGATGCCCTTGCTCAACTTCCATGGACTGTTGCTTTGATTCTCGTGTGACGTAGGCCATCCATGTTACATCGTCCGTAACAATTTGGCTTAAGAAATCAACACCGTCGTTGTAGTACCGCTCAAGGAAAGTCAATACTGTCTAAACGTTTGGTTTTGTGCACATCCGTCAACATTTTCCATACTCAACGTGCGCACAATTTTCGGTAATTCAAGTACTCGCTCACAATGCCATACAAAACACTACGAGAAACATTGGTAAAGTCATCTCGCAAGGAGAAAATCGTAAAGCGTCTGTTTTCTCTCATCTTATTGTCCACTTCCTGCACCAAACATTCGTTAACGACCGAAGGACGCCCACTCCGTTGTTCATCATGCACATTTGTGCGGCTATCTTTAAATGCTCTCACCCACTTTCTTACCATTCCATCACTCATAATGTTTTCTCCGTAAACTGCACAGATTTCACGATGAATATCGATAACTTTTAGGCCTTTAGCACTAAGAAATATAACAGCACGTACTTCACAGTCAGAGGGACGCACTGTTATCGGAGGCACCTTAAACACTCAGTACACAACGTAAACAAGGAAGAATCAGACTTTAATGGCGTCAGTGCGTAGATTAAGGTACAGGATTTCATGTAAAAATAAAATTATTGAGATATCTTAGCACGTCTTTTTTTTCAAAACGATACTTACTTAAAAAACACGCCTCGTATACGTGGATGGTTTGATACGTCTGGTAAAGATGCAAGAAAAAATGTTTGTTTCGTAAACAACTCAACTTACTTCTCGATGTAGCCTGCTCTGAGGGATATACTCCTGGCCTAGCTATCCTCCAGCTTTTTCATCCCATGATAAAAGTAAGTTCTTTAAAATTCTGCAAAACATTCGTTGACTGCAGCTACCACTTTCTCTTTTTATGAAAATTTCTTCGCTGGAATCCAAAGTTTCAAGTTAAAGAACAGAAGAAGTCACTTGAGACTAATTCAGGTGAATAAGGTGGCTGAGGAACCAATTCAAAGCACAGTTCATGTACTTTCACCATTATTACCGCTGATGTGTGCGATGATCCATTATCCTAGTGAAAGAGCACTTTTGCGTGGCAATCTTAGTCTTTTCTTCAGGCAACGCAAGTTTCAAACGATGCAGCAATGAAACATAATATGGGTCATCTATAGGTCTACCTTGTTCCAAGTAATTTATGAGGATCATTCCATCACTTTACCAGCTGACGAAACGGGCTTTACCTTCTTCAGTGTTGTTTCGCCAGCGTTTGCCCATTGTTTCGACTGTCGTTTTCTCTCTGGTGTGTAATGATAGCTCCAAGTTCAATCAGCAATCACAAATCGGCGCAAAAAGTCTTGCGGATTGCGATTAAACACAGCCAGACGTTGTGGTGAAATGTTGTGCCGGATGCGCTTTTAGTTGGCTGTGAACAATCGCAGCATCCACGTCATACACAGCTTCTTCACTGCCGGTTCTCCGTTCAGGATATTGTGCACTCGCTCAACTGAGATACTTACTGCCTCACGAATCTCACGAATTTTTATTCGATTTGAGACCTGAGTTTCTCCTGGCGTATACAATTTTCAAACAACTTACGGGAATTCAGCCAGGTAATGTTTACAGCGACTGCTGATATTTCGGCGGGAGTGCACCCTGCCATTTTCAAGGCACAAACTGCTGAAACATCGGCGATCGCTGTAAAAATAACCTGGCTGAATTACCGTAAGTTGTTTGAAAATTTTATTCGATTGTCTTGCATTACCATATCATGGATTTTATCAAGTTTCCTTTATGGTGACCTTCACTGGACGGTCAGAGCGCACATCGTCTTCGGTACTTGTCCGATCATCCTTAACACAATAGCGTTGAGTCCGTATGAACTTCATTCAATTCCGATTTGATCTGTGTGGCAGTTCAAACCTTCAAATAAAAATGTTTTATAACAGTATTAAACTCGTATTTTTTCCATTTTCAATCGAAGTCGCCACTTTGACCAATCCAGACAGCTGCCTGCAATTGTACAGACAGCTGTGCAATGTTGAAATTCTCTATACGATCCTTGGAATAATCAATCTTACCAGCCATGAAGGCACAACTAAAATGTTCCATTCTTTCATGGAGATTTACCAGACTTATCAGACCGCACTCGTATTCCCTACGAGTTATCCCGTCTAGTGAGGGGTCCGCGGTTTCGTGATTTTGTCAGTTTTATTCGTTAACATTGCGGCTGAATGGACTTCCTGACACCATCGGCTTTATGGTAACCTAAGAGACTGAATTCGTGTGTACCATTTGTCTCTGACTCGTGTGCTCACACGGATATACGATTCCTCTTAAAACACGAACAGCGTCAAAAAGTAACGGAAATTTTGTAATTTCACCTGTTATATTGGCCCGATTTCGCCATTTTTTCGTTGTTATGTGGGTAAAAATGTCTGAAAAAATTCTCAATTTCAGACGATTGTCTTTTGCGGAGTCCATGTTGATTCATAGGGAGAGGTTTTTCTGTCTGTCAAAACATCGCCTCTAAAAGACCAAGCTGCGACCATGAAAGTTTTTGATCGAGTTGCATCCTGTCTATTCATTCGCGTTTCAATGTGACACATTATTTTCAACAATGAATGATTTGGCGAAACGTAGGTTGTAGAAATCTGTATTTTCCTTTTACACTTGGAAAATCTCCTCGTTGTCATTCTGTAAGAAGAGACTGTGTGCCATTTCGGCAAACTACTGTTAGTGTGGAGGTTGTGAGGAGCAAAAACAATTCTCGGAAAGCGTCCAGCAACCCTGCGTGCCGTAGCCTCACCAAGATATTTCTTTAGTATGATCCTGTGAATGGTCCGTTGTCAGCTCATCATGGTAGTCGCAACAAACAGTATCACGGCCGAAACCAATGGTATGAACGTAACAAAGTTCTAAATAAGCAACTCGAGCGGCTTTCCATTAATAGAACAGTAGTTGCGTTATCAGCAGCCTCCACAATAATAGTTTAAGAAGCAAGTTTCCGGTCAGCGCTACGAGGAAGATGACTGGGTGCTCAGATAGCCCTGACACCTTCTGTCAGCATCCAGTTCCCCCTTGAATGGCGACGACGGCGATTCAGCTGCTCTATAAGATATCAGTGTGCTGGCGTTCAGCTGAGTTCCGGACACGTGTGAGCACCAGGGAGCCGAGGCGTCAGTCGATGTCGCCGTGACGGGCGCAGGCTGCGTTCGGATGCTGCCCTGTCCCTGTGCTTGCTGCCCCCTGTCCCGGTCCCGGTGCCCGGAGCCATTACGGAGATGGGAAAACTTGCGGCAGTCGGCGGCCGCAGGATTACCAACTTGCTAACCGCGTCCTGCGCCTCTCCGCCGGCCAAATAACCGTATGCTCCTCTCCCGTCTTGTTGGCAGCGCCTTGTCCGTCCCGCTCCGGTGGCATCCGCCGTGTGGCAGCAACTAATTACCGGATTACTTTGAAATGAGCCTCTCCGTCTTCTCTAAAATGAGGCAAACTCAGATACTAGTATCCGTAGCTCCGGTGACACTTCAGGTATTTCGCGCAGTTTCGACATCGCTTTCAGCAGAAACAGAGTGCAACACATTAATATTGATAACCTGTACTACACGTTACAGTTTATTTATGGAACGCTATGGTAACCAGGCTCAGCTCCTAATTAGATCGGTTAAGTGACGTGGTGTAGTGGTAACACTCTACACTCGTTCTGCCGACGACAGTGGTTCAGAATCCTGTCCAGCTTTCCAGAAGTAGAATTTCGGTAAAAGAGAACAGTGCGTCACTCGTTTTGACCCGGCACGACTTATTACTTTTTCCATTTGTCCTCTATTCTAGACCGTGCTCCGTTTCTTATAACGTCTTTTTTGAAGAGACGTTGAAGGCTAATCTTCCAAATTGCCGTATGAAATAGTTTTTTATGCAATAGCACCCGCCTCCCAAGTCTTGACAGTTAACGGATGCCTCTCTCGTTCGACTTCGATTTCAAAATAATTAATTACTTTGAAACACATTTGCGGAAGGCATTTGCACTGGCAGAATTTGGCCGGTAAGGTGGCAAGGGGAGGCGGCATAAGGATCATCACTTGACCTGGACTGACAGAGTGTGAAATCCTACTACGGAAACGATGATCTACTTACATACAAGCGGCCAGTTGGCCACCGGTATGATCACCGGCCAATAAGTTAGTCACCTCTAGATAAATCGGGACACGTATCATTTAATACCGTGTGATTCCGCCACTGGACTTGAAAACCACATGGGTTCGGTTAGATCGTTAGGAAGTGTGTCCACAAGGTTCTGCAGGGACATCGGATCCAGGTTAGGCGACTAGCTGAGGATTTGACCGTGCAAGTTCACGGGAATGCGGAGATGATGACGCCGGCGTTTTACCCGCTGTTCAAACATGCCCCGCAGATTTTCTATGGAGCTCAAGTCACGTGATTTTGAAGTCCAGTCGAGGTGTATTAGGATGGGAGAGGGTTCAGAATACCAGTCACAATCTCTTTCACCCCTACGATCTTTGCTGCTGCCATCTTGAAAAATAGGTATCAGTAGCATACTCGTCACGCAGATGTTGAATGAAAGGCAACATATCATCCTTCAGAATGTTTACATAATCATGCTGATTCACGTCAGTGGTCACCTTAATGAGTGTCCTCCCCAAATTCATGACTAGGAAAACACCCCCAAAACATCACAGACCTCTGGTTTGCAACTGACCTTGCACAAATAGAGGATGAAATGCTACATTTGGCCTTCACTTCACTTGACAACATACGTCATTTGAATGAAGACAAAGATGTGATAGATCAGGCCACATTACGCTCCGCCAATCACCTCCAGTCCACGTTCGATGACTTCTAGGACATTAAAGATGCGCAGCTTTATGTGCCTCTGTGGGCAATGGCCTCTTGCGACGTGACCGACTCCAAACGTTCATTGCATGCAGTTCCCGAAAGAGTGTTCTCTCGTTAACAGGTTGGGATGACCTTCATTCACTGTTTGCAGCAATTCCTGTCTGGTTTGGAAGCAATTTTTATTTACAAGCCGTGAAACGTATCTCCAGTCCCACTGTAACGATGTTTTTCCGACCACTGCTCTGACGTCGTGTTTCGTGGCCATGTGTGGTACAACACTGTTTGTGGACACATTGAACAGCCCGCCTCGAAATATAGTAAACCGAGCAACTTCACACACCTCATGGACATCGTTACGGCCAAACACAATTGCCCATTTCTCCCACTTTGTCACGTGCTTATACTTAGCTATGTGTACGTACGATGTCCGCCTGAAACATTAATGTCCCACCGATCGCTAGTATCTTGTGCTCACGTAGAGATGCGGTTGAGCATGTGACTCGATCGCTGCGCCATATGTAAAGCTTTAACGATTCATCTGTGAGTGCGAACTCGAGTGACAAATTTTTTGTTCGGTGAGCTTACTAATGGAGGATGATGATATCAGTCGCCTGAACAACAACTTAAGCTGATGACATGACACTGAAAGAAGTGCTATGAATTAGTCTGAGTGTAAAATTAAAATTATCATATTATCCCTGAAAAGAAACTATTCTTCATAAAATGTGCCATAGAAATAATACGTTTATTGAATTATTATGGAAGACTAATTTCTTTACTGAAACGTACCAGGTAACCAATTGTTCAAACGTGTGTGAATTCCCAACGGACCAAACTGCTGGGGTCATCGGTCCCTAGAGTTACACACTACTAAGCTAGCTTAAACTAACTTACGCTAAGAACATCACACGCGCACCCATGCCCGAGGGAGGACTCGAACCTCCGGCGGGAGGGGCCGCGCATTCTGTGACATGGCGCCTGAGAACGCGCGGCCCAGGTAACCAACACGAATTTCAGTTCATTAACAGAGTACAGCAAAATTTACAGCAAAAGTTACAAAGATATTTAAAAAGTTTGGTTGACACAAAAAGTGCAAAATGACAAAGCAGGAATGATTGAAGGAGAAACACAAAGCTACAGAAGCATACACGGTATGTGAAAAATAGGTACCACATGTAGCAAAATGTAAAGATATCTTCGGGGGAAAAGAGCGGCGACTGTGTGAAAATCAAGAGCTCAGAGGCACGTTAGAACCAAACAAAGGAGGTATAAATGAAAGGTGAGGGAAATATACACGAGGGGTGATCAATATGTAACGCAACACTTTCATTATCGACCGATTTCGTTTTGAAAAATGCGCAATGTAATAGGATACATCGGGGAATATTTTTGCTCCCACTTCTAAAGTTTCATGACGGTCAAATGGTCAAATAATGGGCGATAGTGTACGTAGTCCTCAAAATGGCGTCTGTAACGGAGGTGAGTTGCAGGCAGAGAGGTGTCGTTGATGAACTCTTGGCGGAAAACCAGAGCACTGCAGATATTCAGGGGCGCTTGCAGAATATCTACGGAGACCCTGTGAAAACAAGAACGGTGAACCGTTGGTCGAGGCTGCTGTCTTGATCGCAACAAGGTCGTGCAAAACTGTCCAATCTCCTCCGGATGGCTTTCTAGAATGTGGAACCTTCGGATACTCCCAGTCGATGATCGACAGATCACAATCAAACACCTCGGTGCACGACTGGACGTCACTGTGGCCAGTGACACACTCGTCCACCAGTTGAGATACTCAATGGCGTGAGCCCTATGGCTCCTAGCCGCTCAACAAACGACCGTAAGTAGAAACGAAGGACCGTCTGTTTGACCCAATTAAGGACGGACTCCACGGGAAGGTGTGCGTGGCTGATGGGAAGGTTGTTGATGCAGCAAGACCTATACTCCGACGTGGACCAGTAGAGCGGCACCACGCAGCCATACGGGGCGGCCCAGTAAGGCTGCGAAGGCCACTGCACTGAACGGTGATCGCGTCGAAAAACAGGGTTTCGCAATCAAAAGAGTGGGGACAATTTGTTGAATGGTAATCCTGAATAAAATATACCTGCTTCCAGAAAAAAGGTTTTTTAACAAGTTTACTCAAACAGCTAAGAAACGTCCTTTATTACCGTAGATATGTCGATGACATCTTAATCCTATTCGATGGTACGATAGAAGAGAATAACGTCATGCACCCAAACTTAATTTTACTATGAAAAAGAGAAAAAATTAAGAGCATAAAATTTTGGATTTAAAAATTTCAAACAAAAAATCTGAACACATATTCGATACTTTTCGTGAACTAACGTTAACAGGCGTAATTATCCACAACCAATCATGCCACCAAAGAGTTCACAAGCTCGCATATTTTCATTCTATGATACATAGACTGATGAACTTACCACTAGAGAAAGAAAAAAATTAGAAAGAATTAGATTTTTCCGAAACATGGCTATAAATAACGGTTATGCTAAAAACTTAGTGGATACATTATTCAAAAAGAAAACTAATCAAACGCATGCCAATCTGATAGATGAAGTAACTGTAGCTGGACACACAAACGAACCACAACAAAATAAAGTTCTTATATGACCGTATGTCTTTATTATTTTCCACAAAATTACTCGATGTTTCAAGAATACAAAATTATATACCATCTACAGAAGTACTAATAATCTACAACTATTATTGAGGCACATGCCATGAAAACCAGAGCAAGATCTACAAAATTAGCTGTGAAGAATGGTTAAAATTTTGTACTGAACAAACAGAAAGGGAGTTAGCACTCGATTTAAATAGCTCATAACAACAGGCGACAGTAACCCATCCAAATGTGCTGACACTGCACTTGTCATTAGATGACAAAACTAATTGCAAAAAGGTACAGACAAGATATTTGCATGCTGCAAAAAGTGAACATTGAACCTAAAGAATGAAAAGTTTGAGTCTTCCTTATTAAGACAAAAAATTACCGATTAAATTTCGGTTACACGATAAATCACACAAATCTAAAGACTATCAATTCTACTAAATACCTAGTGATTGCAATTACGAACAACTTAAATTGGAAAGCTCACATGAACAATGCTGTAGGGAAGGCGAACCAAAACTGCATTTTAAGAGAGAACAGTTAAAATGTGCATCAGATCTACTAAAGAAACTGCCTACACTACGCTTGTCTGTCCACCTTTGGAGTACTGCTGCGCGGCTTATTATCCTTTCCAGATAAGGTTGAATTTCACGGACATGATACGCTAGTTGGATGTGGCAGTCAGCAGAACAAAGGCGTTCTTCAGTGCAGCGAGATATTTTCACTAAATTCACCGACTTTCTCCTCTGAATGCAAAAATATTTTGTTGGTGCGCACCTAGGTAGGGAAAAATGTTCGTCGTAACAAAATAAGAGAAATCAGAGCACGCAAAGGATGACTGAAGTGTTCGTTTTTCCCGTGCACTGTTCGTGAGTGCAACGGTAGAAAAATACTCTGATGATGGTTCGATGAACCCTCTGCCACATATGTAACTGTGACTTGTAGAGTAGCCACAAAGACGTAGAATACTAATTCAGCACAGGATTACATTTCTAGCTTTCGGTTGATGTATTTACTTGATAGCGCTGTCAGTGATGAAAGCTGGTAATGTGAACACTGCAGGTAAACGACGACTTTTGACGCCAAAGTGTAGCGCTTATTGTGAACTTTGAACTTTGATTGTTTTATTTTGACTGAGTACCTCATCCTGCGTTAGTTGGTAATAAATGGCCAGTGTATCTGTAAGTAGTTCCTGGTAAGACTACGTAAATATCGAGTCCGCTGATCTTGGCGTATAGATCTGCAATGAAAGAGGCAAACGTTGCTGATGAGCAACTTAGAGGAACAAAGACGCGGCTGTAGACGTAGAGGTATCTGAACTGCCGTCTGTCGAGGAACACGGGAACTTTCTCTGGAATGGTTCTCAGCGGGAAGCCCATTCCACTTGATACGGCGCGCTGAGGGATTGCAGTCTAGCCGTGCCGAGGGAGAAAGGAACAATTGTCCCTCAACAGGAAATAAATGAAACGTAATTAAATTAAGCATAATGAAAGCCAGGTAGCGAGCGAAATGAGACTGGACTTTGGGGAGGAACAGTGTGGCGTCTCGTTGCTTCTGGCGTTTCACGGGCAGTCTGTCTGCTCAGTCACAGGTACAAAGATTACATGCTGGTGTGAGCATATCCGTAAGCCGAGTGACGTGTGCTTTGAAGATGAAGATCGAAACCGTGATAACAAATGTGTCAGGACTTAATTTAAGGAAGTTGATGAGTTTTGCTGAATGCTGTGTTGAACAAGGCGGTAAGTTTCCTTTTGATTGTTTTACAGTGTGATTCTGTAAAACTTGTTAACACTTAACAGGGACATCAGGTAGAGGTAGACAATACAGCATTTACGATACCAGATGTCTACAAGCACCGTACGGAGCACGATCTATAGAGCAACCTGACGGTGATGGTTTTCGGCAAATGACAGTAAGACAAGAGTAGGTTGCTTCCACCGAAATGTTAATCCAATGACGTTCGTAAATGAAACGACCTATTTACTCAGAGAATTTTTAAAAGATTACAGGTCGCAGCTGGCCGATGTGGCCGAACGGTTCTAGGCGCTTCAGTCCGGAACCGCGCTGCTACTACGGTCGCAGGTTCGAATCCTGCCTCGGGCATGACTGTGTGTGCTGTCGTTAGGTTAGTTAGGTTTACGTAGTTCTAAGTCTAGGGGACTGATGACCTCAGATGTTAAGTCCGATAGTGCTTAGAGCCATTTGAACCATTAGAGGTCGCATTACTGATCACCGCAAGTAGGTCCAGTTCGTTTGACGAACCAGCTCTATGACGTACGACAGGTACCCGTCACGTGCAGACTACAGTATTGTGCAGTTATAACTAACAGTTTGCTGTTTGAGCTACCTGAACGAGTGTGGAGTGGTGGTAATCACGCCTCTAAAGCATTTACCGTCGGAGGATCAATCAGCTTCCTCCAAACCCTCTTATCCTCTGAAGAAGCATTTACGCTGGGCATATGCTACTGTGGCCGTAATGTAGTTGCCGTCAACATTTCTGCAATGTGATACCAATACACGTCGCTGTTGCGTGATGGGCGGGCAATATTGCTGATGGAGCAGGCCGTTGCCGAGAGTCGCCAGTGTTGTGCACTAAGGGTGAAGAATATTTCGTATTGCTGCACAATATCTCCCACTGTCCTTGTCTGTATGTTCCTGCCTCTCACTTTCTGCTTTGCTTCCTCTTCCTCACGACGACTGTGTAGCAGAGCAAAGCCGCGTAATCTGAGCGGTGAACAGTATTAAATCTCGTCATTTCGCAAGATGAAGCGCATATGTAGAGCCACACAGTTTGTCTGTTTGTCTACAAGAGTATCGAAGTGGTCAACTAACAATCACGAATTTCATAAATGAGATGCGTACATTTATTCACGTAAGTAAAGAAAAGTGAAAAGGGTATTATCCTTATTACTGTCGTACTAGATTTGTAGTAGTGAGATAGAATTTTATTCTAAATAGACTCTTAAGACTTTCAAACATTTTTTGAAGCTTCATCACGCACTTTTCCGTGTTCATGGCCAGTAGTTCTCTCTAAAGATTTTTTTTTAACTGTGAACTTTGTATACATTATTCTTATGCCACACTGTAGGTGAACCAAAATAAAATATTAACGGAAATATTTTTAGCGTTATTCCAAACTGCTTCAATGAATTCCTTGAGTCCATCCACCAAAGTGTTGCAAACAGTCTATACCAGGAGGAACATTAATGAGAATACACATTAAAGAAGTGTATCAGACTTCTGTTGATACCAACAGTAACCGAAACTGAAGATGATCGCCAATCTGATGGTAAATTATATAAAGTCTTTCATAGTCGATCTGATCTTACCAGTTCTCGGACGAATTGATTTTAAACGATATATTGAAAATAGTGTTTGAGCATTCTGGGAATGGTAAGTAACCATCATCAGCTCACGTGGTAAACTTTCAAATGCAGCTGGCTTCCATAAAAAAAAAAAAAAAACCATACGCATCCAAAAAGTCAGATTTCTCTTTATCATGTTAACTCTTTTTCTCCTGGAATGATAATGCAGGAAAGCTGCACATATTTCCATTAGCTTGCTTGCGTCCATTGCGCGGCTGTAAACACTTTAGGCCCAGAAAAGTATTGCCGCAATCACTGCCGGGAAAGAGTGGCCGGGAATGGTGTTGAACATGTGGCTGCAATATACTTCTTTATTCTCGTGTAAAATTTACTTTTAGGATATCTCCGGCTGATGGTGTCGAAAAGTCGAAAGAAAAAACACACAAAGCGTTGCAAAAGGTTCGTCCGATTTCACAAGACTACAAATTCTACACGAATGTAGACAGAAGCTTCAGGTAAATTTTAACTTAAGCATACGGCTACAAAGTTTTTATTTCGGAAAGAACCATACGATTTTCCAAGGACATACCCTCTGCCTGCATGTGAATTCAACGCCGGACTCCTTTTTTACAATTACATGTAGAAACCAGATTTAGATTTACCTTTCACTAATATTCAATGTGACTTCCAGCGAATGCACGACAAACATCCCAATGATTTTCACACAATGCCCATACCTCATAATTTTATGAACCTGTATGGGGTTACTGTATTCACTGCTTTTGCTAAGCTGAATGATTCACAGTGCACCCAAAGCCGTTGGAGGAGGGCAAGTAGATGCAGTCTTGAATGAGGAAGGGGAACCGGCCTATGGACTTCTTGGTACGCTGAAGCGCCAAAGAAACTGGTATAGGCATGCGGCAGTGGTAGGCAACGCCTATATAAGACACCTGTCCTGCGCAGTTGTTAGGTCGGTTACTGCTGCTACAATGGCAGGCTATCAAGATTTAAGTGAGTTTGAACGTGATGTTATAGTCGGCCCACGAGCGGTGGGACACAGCATATGTGATGCAGCGATGAAGTGGGAATATTCCTGTGCGACCATTTGACGAGTATACCGTGAATATCAGGAATCCGGTAAAACATCAAATCTCCGACATAGCTGCGGTTAGAAAAAGATCCTGAGAGAACGATACCAACTACGACTGTGGAGAATCGTTCAACGTGATAGAAGTGCCACCCTTTCGTAAATTGCTGCAGTTTTCAATACTGGGTTATCATCAAGTGGCGTGCGAACCATTCAACGAAACATCATCGATATGGGCTTTCGGTGCTGAAGGCCCATTCGTGTACCCTTGACGACTACACGACGCAAAGCTTTACACGTTGCCTGGGTCCTTCAGCACAGACATTGGACTTTTGATAACTGGAAACACGTCGCCTGGTCGGACAAGTCTCGTTTAAATTGCATCGAGTGGATGGACGTGTACGGGTATGGAGGCAACCTCATGAATCCGCGGACCCTGCATGTCAGTAGGAGACTGTACAAACGGGCGGAGACTCTGTAATGGTGTGGTGTGTGTGCAGTTGGAGTAGTACGAGACCTCTTGTACATCTAGATACGTCTCTGACAGGTGGCACGTACGTAAGCGTCCTATCCGATCACCTGCATCCATTCATGTCCATTGTGCATTCCGACGGACTTTCGAAGTTCCAGAGTTGCTCAAGAGTGGCTCCATTAATACTCTTCTTAGTTTAAACACTTCCGCTGGCCGCCAAACTACCCAGACATCAACATTGTGAGTATATCTGGGATGCCTTGCAATGTGCTGTTCAGAAGAGATCTCCAACCCCCTCGCAATCTTACGGGTTTTCGGAGAGCCCTGTAGGATTCAAGGTGTCAATTCCCTCCAGCACTACCTCAGAGATTAGTTGAGTCCATGCCACGTCGTGTTACGACACTTATGCGTGCTCGTGGGGGCCCTACATGATACTAGACAGGCGTACCATTTTCTGTGGCTCGACAGTGTACATAAACTGCTATGATGCGGCACGCTGCCCTCCAGTATAACAGTACTGCGCCACAGGTTGCATATGCGCAAGGGCGCAGGGAGCATCACAACACATGAAAAATCGGGTACTCCCCAACCACGATATTATTGCACTTACCCTCCCGTCGTCGTTATAAGAAAAATGTGGTTCCGTTACAGCAAACAGATACATTGGTAACTAAGGAAAATGCACCACACGGTGAATGGTTTCCAGAGAGTCGTGCGAATACTGTCAAGTGCTTCCGTGTGTGCTTGTGAAACATCATGATAATAACTCACGATAAGCCGACTGAAGCACCCTTACTCCTAGGTGCAATAATATTGTGGCTGAGTAATATGTCAGTACGTCAAGGACAATAACAACTCCAGGCGCCCCTCACAACCACACGAGGCGCTCACCTTGCCGACAGCAGGAAGCGACACCTCTCCTAGGAGGCGCAGACAGTGCGAACCTATTTGATTCCGTCACGTACACGGCCACAACTGGTCCGCTAGCAATTCATCCACCCTTTGATACTGAAGCCGGCGGTTGCAGCCAGCCAACCACCTTGAGGCAGCCGCATTCCAGAGCAACATGGAGCTGTCAGCAAGTCCTCGTCCCGGCAAAGTAGGTGACATTGATATCTCAGCTCGTGTTGTGATTGTGTTAGAGACAGACGCTTCACCATATGGTCCTCAAGACACTGTCGTTTGGAACTTAGCCATTCTCGACGAACGGTTAAACTTTGTCTTGAACAATTAACAGCTTGAAACAAGACAAACTCTGAGTAATTTTTTTCCCGACTTGTAAATTTACGCTTCCAGGTAGCGAAGATTGAATTTTTTTTGCTTACAAGGAAGTTGTTGTTTATTGTCGATGTGTGTATCAGTTTCTCCACAGCGAACCTGGTGTGGGCCACTTCAGAAGCATCCAGTAGCTTTAAAATGCCGGTACCATCTTTAAACTGTTTGAGCAGTAGGAGGAGAATGCCGTACTCTTGACCAAAGTCGCTTCTGATAACTGAAATTGAAATGAACAACCTGAAATGGAGGTCACAAAGCGCCTTTTGTTACTGTAGTACTCTCATCTCGACTCACGCGCGTTTGACAAAGAACGAGCCATCGAGCTAGCAACCTGACCCAGCAGTCAGGAGCCAAACGAACTGCAAATTACTGGTGGCGCCAAAGTAAACTTTTAGTGTTCATGCGCTGGTTAAAATTCTCCCCAGGTTTTTATCACAATTCATGTAGAAGGTATAGTCAGGTGAATCTTTTTGAAACACCTTGTACATTGGATTATTAGCAAAATCTCAAAGCAGTTATCACCACTGGCCATGAAAGATTGCACCTCATCATCAAATGATTTGAGTATCAAAGTCTAAACTGCTCGTCAAGGGCAAAAGCGCTCTGATAGTAGTATAAGCTGAACTGTACCAACTTTGTTAAGTTTTTAGTCATTTTACAAAGAATATCGTCAAAGCTTACGGAATACGCTCATAGATATATTAAAGTGCTCAGAGTTCACCTATTTTTAAATGTGTGAGACCGTACCGTCAGCTTTGTTGTGCTCGCGGACTTCAAGGTACATAAACGCTACCATCAAAAAACATTGGCGGGAAAGTTATAAGTGAAGGTAGAAAGAGTCGATTACTCCAAGTGAGTCAGAAACGAGGGGAAGCTGCACTTGCGGAATATTTCTTCTCACTAAAGGTCGCCTTCTTGTCCTCTGTCCATTAATGGTTCGGCGTGGCAATCCTATGACATACCAGTGAAAGTGTTCTGGTATAGCCAGTCACATTACATACGACGCAGGCGGGGCGGGGTATCGAGGGGCCGAGTGGGGGCAAGGGGTCAGAAGCAACGTAGCTTGTTGCGTGACTCAATACGACTTTCAAAATACGTTCACTGCAAATTTAGCCCGGTATATTTTAGAACGATTCAAGAAATTTTTATTCTGCGCCACCTCCACCAAAGACAGGATCTGTGACAAATGCGAAAAGGCACTATTGTCTTCTAATATCCCATCCTAATCTGAAGAAAAGCTAAATCACATCGTATACAACAATTCTGCAAAAAGAATCGGACACTGGAAATCGGCGATGTGACTGTGTCCGGGTTTGATATCGCTTTGTGCTTGTGATGTAAATATGTCGAACACTATCTGGAAACCACCTTCGATGCAAAGACATTCATACCACCAGAAAATGCAGCACCCCCCCCCCCCCCGCCCCCCCACTTTGCGTTAAAATCTTCAGGTCACTGTGGAATCGGATGCTAAGCTACAGTTTCTTCCATCTGACTGATGAAGTCTTGCATTTGTAAGGTAGGCGACCATCCAGACTTGGCGTGCACTAATTCCATGGAAAGGTCTTGATTGCTAAAACATCAATTATGACGCGTTTCGAGTATTCTTCGTCAGATAAAATATGCTTAGGAAAGCGCATTGAAGTGAGAAATACAAGAAAAGCGTACAATCTCACGTGGAATTGCTGTTGGGAGTATGTTCAAAAGATGTTATTTTGAGACGTCGTATACCAAACTAAAATCATATTTCCACTCATTCTTGTAAGGAAATCTTTCTTCAGGTCCCCAGAATTATGGAAATCCAATAGGGAAATAGTGGACTGTAATAAGAACGTGTCTGCCAAAAGACCGAAATGGGAAGAAATCGTGGAAGGGAAGGTGGATCTGTTCTGGGAAGAAAAATCATCGCAAGACGCTAACGTGATCCATTATAGAACATTGTTGCAGCGTTCGGACTCTTTACCAAATAAATGTGACAATACGCGACGCATGAATTTAAAGATGTGCTGCCAGGATAGGAAGAAAATCTTATGGCCCATACGAAATGGTGCCAGGAATAATGAGAACTATCGGTAGAAAAATGTGTATTTCTCGCGAAACGCTCTTGTCTAAAATCAGAGATTCTTTATTCCGAGAGCACTGTGTGACCATTACGTTGCCGTCACCTTAATACTCGTATAGACATGATGTGGATAATATGCGATATTAGGACGCATGCAGAAGCGTCTAAACAGAATGTTTTTCCCTCCCTCTTCAAATAAATGAAATCGGACAGAAGATCGTTAATATTTGTACGAGGTATCTGTCGTGCGCTATACAATAGTTTTAGGCGTGCGAGAACATTATGACCACTGCGCATCCCGACACTTGCATAGCGGGGCATGTGACGCGGTAATGAAAGTGTACTGCTCTGATAAACTGAAGGACGACATAGATGAAGTGGTTCAAATGGTTCAAATGGCTCTGAGCACTATGGGACTTAACATCTGAGGTCATCAGTCCCCTAGAACGTAGAACTACTTAAACCTAGGCCTAACTAACCTAAGGACATCACACACATCCATGCCCGAGGCAGGATTCGAAACTGCGACGGTAGCGGTTCCAGACTGACGCCACACCGGCCGGCTAGATGAAGTGACATAATGTATTAACAACTTGGTGAAAATAAATGAAGTGATAGAGCACGTTGTCAGAAGTCTCCCTGTCGTGTACAGGGACTGGTCGTCACATGGTGTAAAGTCCGAGTGAATCTAGCACCGAAGCGGCTGATCTCGCAACACAAGGCAGTTGGAGGAACGGGGAAAGACAACGGATGTCAGTCATCGAGCAGTAACGGTGATCTATGGTGGTTTTCTTCATTTCAGCCTGACTCGGAGACAACATGTAGATTACTTCACGCGGGGAAGTAGAACAGGAATTTGGCATGCAAACACGGCATTATTCCAAGTGCATGGGGAGCGTTCCGCATCAAACTACAGTCAACTACAGTAGCAGATGACCGCTACATTGTGCTACAGGCTAGAAATGACTCTTATGAAGATGGTATCTGTTCTTTCGGACATGTTCGAAAGAACAGATACCATCGGTGACCATGGAGCTCTCTTAGAATGTAATGATAATTAAATGAAGACCCTATGCTGTCGACAGGCGTTGATATACATCAACGGGGACAGTTGTAAATGTGTGCCCCGACCTGGACTCTAACCTGGGATCTCCTGCTTACATGGCAGACGCTCTATCCATCTGAGCCACCGAGGGCACAGAGGATAGTGCGACTGAAGGGATTTAACCCTTGCACGCTCCCCGCGAGAGCCACATTCCCAACTTAATGTCCACACACTACATTCGTAGTGCCCCTGCCCACTACACTCATTATTCGCTGCAGCCAATCTTACAGAGTCCCGTAAGAGTTCGAGCAATGAGTGTGCATTCAGGGCAGAAGAAGAAGGTCAATGGCTGGTTAGCCTTAACTATATGAAGATGGTATCTGTTCTTTCGGACATGATGATAGTGATTTATTTTCTGACGATCCCGCGAAGTGAATAATGAATGAATTCCTTGGGGATCATATGGCTGAGCTAGGTAGCTTGGCAAAGATTATGGATTACGATTTCAGTAATTCTTGCACGCAATATACCGTCTTTATGAGGAACTTAAATAGAAGTTAGTTTCACACTACCATGGGGAAACAACAAAATCTATTCTTAGTATATAGTCAAAGCAAGGAGAGTGCATTTTGTGTCTCATGTTTTTCTTTTAATGGAACATCACAGTTTGCAAAACCAAATGAGGAATTTAATGAGTGGAAAAAGCGTCATTACCGTGTAAGGACCAATGAATATTGAGCTGAACCAGAAAATATAAGTCAATTTTAAAACCTCAAGAACAAAGTATGGGGAGAATATATTAGAAACTATGATCTGAGTTTGAGACAGAAGTAAAATATTTGGGGGACCTGTTAAAACGAGTTGTTATTGTACCTTTCAGGGGTCACAGCTGTGAGTTTGGGTAACACATTGTGGAAATTTTGAGATGGCACTACAGCTAGGAGTAGAATTAGATCCTTCTCTAGCTAAGCTTAGGGAACTTTATGTAAACAACGGAAAAGGGAGTGGGGTGCACAATATTTATATCTGTTCTCTACGAAAGGGTGGTGAAGCATATTGTAGATAAATTGAAAGAAACTAAATAATTTTCCACCATATTAGAATCCACCCCCGACATCAGTAAGTGGAACAGAAACGAACGGGGTACTTTTCTAGCGACGATACGCGTCGCAATGAGGATATCTGCTTACACAAGCGATTCTGACGAAGGACAGATTGTTATGGCTTTTCGGAAGGAGCATTTCGGCAACGGCAAAGCCGGCCGGCTATGCGGGTTTGCTATCGTGTTCTGCAGACGTGAACATCTATGGAATGATTTGAAGTCGATCCAACCACAAGTTCTCAATAAGATGTTGGGCTCCACTCCTCGTAACAGAACATGGAGATCGGAGGCTTGACCGCTCCATAAGAAGGTATAGGGGTTGATCTGTTGTACATCAGACGATAGAGTACAATTTTATTGTGGAGACAACTGATTTGGAGCACACAGATCTATGCACATTGTTGAACATAAGTCTCTGCAGCAGCCGGCCGAAGTGGCCGTGCGGTTAAAGGCGCGGCAGTCTGGAACCGCAAGACCGCTACGGTCGCAGGTTCGAATCCTGCCTCGGGCATGGATGTTTGTGATGTCCTTAGGTTAGTTAGGTTTAACTAGTTCTAAGTTCTAGGGGACTAATGACCTCAGCAGTTGAGTCCCATAGTGCTCAGAGCCATTTGAACCATCTCTGCAGCAAATGACTGCTATGTCTTCCGATGATGACGCGACTACATCATGAATAACGAAAGCGGTGGACACGGGGTCGTCGACATTGGCCAGTGGATTACTGAAAACGTATCGTTTGGTCGAATAAACCACATTTCTTGCTGCACGATGGACATGCCTGGATAGGCAGCCGTCCTGGTCGACGGTCGCTCAAAAGGTACATTGCGTAACGGTCGGTGGCCGGCAGAGGCAGTATTATGCTACTAGGGACGTTCATCTGAGATTCCATGGGAGCTATGGTAGGCACAACGGCAGCTGCGGTCTCCGTGAACTTGACATCAGTGTATATAGATGACGATGAACAAGAACTGGTAACGATGCATCTTTGTGAAGATGAGTAGGATGTGGAAGATTAATGGAAAATACTACAGGGCGGTCGACGTACAATATCGATGCAATGGAAGTATAGCAGAACTTTCTGATCGTTGGAGAAATTTATTCTGCGTAACCTGCAAAGACCCATTTTTCTATTCATCATGAAATGGTAGCCTCTACATTATGTATCTTGTCCGCTATGTGTAAGCTGCCGAAATCGGGTTACCTCGGCTGGCAGCTGCCAATAACTCATCTGTACTGAATGTTGATTCCGTTGCGTGAGACTACGAACAAACTGTTCACGGCGTGAGGAGCCTCATTCCGCGGTGTGGGGTGCGGATGGATGCAAAGACGTGCGTATACCACTGGAACACGACACTCTCTGTCTGCGCACAGCGCCAACGAAATATAAGCATGGCGTGTGGGTGCTGGATTATTTTGTTTTGCGCGAAAGAGTTTGGGCGTCATGTTCACAGTGGCTTTTATCACACTGAAGAAGTACAGCACATAGACGCTGTTATTTAATATTATTCGCCTCAGTTCGCATATCGTGTTCGCCTTGTTTATTAGTCAATGTCAAATCTTTGTGCATTTTGTAGCCTAGACTTCGAATGTTGTAGCCGTCCCTTCGTAATACAATTACTTCTTACAGCTGCTCTCTTCTCCGAATTGTGGTTAAGATATACTTACACTATGCGATCAAAATTATCAGAATACCTGGCATAAGTTCAATAAGGTGCTAGAAGCAGCCCGTTCTTCACGGAGTGCTGCTCTGAGGAGAGGTATCGATGTCGGTCGGTGAGGTCCGGCGCTAAATCGGCGTTCCAAAATATTCCAAAGGTGTTCTATAGCATTCAGGTCAGGACTCTGTGCAGGCCAGTCCATTACAGGAATGTTATTGTCGTGTAACGATTCCGCCACAGGCCGCGCTTTATGAACTGGTGCTCGATCGTGTTGAAAGATGCAATCGCCATCCACGAATTGGTCTTCAATAATGGGAAGCAAGACGGTGCTTAAAACATCAATGTAGGACTGTGCTGTGATAGTGCCACGCAAACCAACAAGAGGTGCAGGCCCCCTCCATGAGAAACAGACCACACAATAACACCACCGCCTCCTAATTTTACTGTTGGCATTACACACGCTGGCAGATGACGTTAACCGGGCATTCGACATACCCACACTCTGTCATCGGATCACCACTATGTGTACTGTGATTCGTCACTCCACACAACGTTTTTCCACCGTTCAATCTTTACATTCCTTACACCAAGCGTGGCGGTGTTTGGCATTTACCGGCGTGATGTGTGGCTTACGAACTCGACCATGCAATTCAACTTTTCTCACCTGCCGCCTAATTGTCACAGGACTTTCAGTTTGGAATTCCTGTGTGATGGTCTGATAGTTGTTTGCCTATTACACATTACGACCCTCTTCAACTGTAGGCGGTCTTTGTCAGTCAACAGACGACGTCGGCCTTTACGCTTTTGTGTTGTAGATCTCCCTTCACGTTTTCACTTCACTACCACATCGGAAACACTGGACCTAGGGATGTTTAAAAGTGTGGAAATCTCACTTGCAGACATATGACAGAGGCGACACCCAATCACCTGACCACGTTCGAAGTCCGTGAGTTCCGCGGAGAATCCCATTCTGCTCTCTCACGATGCCTAATGACTACTGAGGTCGCTGATATGGAGGAGCTGACAGTAGGTGGCAGTGAAATGCACCTAATAGGAAAAACGTACGTTTTCGGGAGTGTCCGGATACCTTTCATCACATAGTGTATCTAGGACTATGCATATAGGGCGATTCCAATGGAAGGACTACATAAAAGTAATTTCTAATAAGGCAGACTCCAGACTGAGATTCATTGGAAGAATCTTCAAGAAATGTCATCCATCAATACAGGAAATAACTGACAAAACACATTTTCGACCAGGATTTTAATATTGTTCGTCCGTACCAGATAGGACTGATAGAAGAAATAAGGAAGATCCAAAGAAGAGTAGCACGTTTCATTAGATGTGCATTTTGTAATTGTTAATGAGTCTCAGAGATGCTCAGCTAACTCCAGATGCAGATGCTGCAAGAGAGGATTTCTGCATCATGGTTTTGTCTTACTGATAATGTTCCGAGAACTTATGTTCTTAGAAAAGTCAACCAATATATTGCTTCCTTCTTCTTATATGTCACGACAAGGCCATGAAGATGAAACTGAGAGGTCGGAGCCCACCCAGAAGCTTACCAGTAATTGCTCTCCCCGCGAACCATACGCGATTGGAATAGGAAAAGCGGGAAGTGACGCAGCAACACACCGGAAAGTGGCTTGCGGAGTATAGATGTACATCGAGATGTAGTAGATGTACATGCAGTGATAGTTATGCCCTGTACCTTTAAACTAGCTACGTCTACTTGATTACTCTGCAATTCGCGAGTAAGTGCCTGGCAGAGGGTTCCAATGTGAGTTCACCGCGATGTCGCCAAACACGGATGCGACCATCATGATGCTGTAAACAGAACCTGGATTCATCCGAAAAAATGACGTTTTGCCATTCGTACACGCAGGTTCGTCATTGAGTGCACCATCGCAGGTGCTCGTGTCTGTGATGCAGCGTCAAGGGTAACCGCAGCAATGGTCTCCGAGCTGATAGTCCATGCTGCTGCAAACGTCGTCCAACTGTTCGTACAGATGGTTGTTGTCTTGCAAACGTCCCAATCTGTTGACTCAGGGATCGAGACGTGGCTACACGATCCGTTACAGCCATGCGGATAAGATGCCTATCATCTCGACTGCTAATGATACGAGGCCGTTGGGATCCAGCTCGGCGTTCCTTATTACCCTCCTGAACCCACCGATTCCATATTCTGCTAACAGTCATTGGATCTCGATCAACGCGAGCAGCAGTGTCCCGATACGATGAACCGCAATCGCGATAGGCTACAATCCGACCTTTATCAAAGTCGGAAACGTGATGGTACGCATTTCTCCTCCTTACACGAGGCATCACAATAACGTTTCACCAGGGAACGCTGGTCAACTGCTGTTTGTGTACGAGAAATCGGTTGGAAAGTGTCCTCATGTCAGCACATTGTAGGTGTCGCCACCGGCGCCAACCTTGTGTGAATGCTCATAAAAGCTAATCATTTGTATATCACAGTATCTTCTTCCTGTCGGTTAAATTTCGCGTCTGTAGCACATCATCTTCGTAGTGTAGCGATTTTAATGGCCAGTAGTATATTTTACAATGCGGGAGGATTTTGCAATTCCTAATCGCGTAACAATAGTGAGCTAGCAATGTCATAATAACCTAACCACTTTATCTAAGCTTCACTACGGCTAGGTAGCCAGGTTTCTCGACATCGGAACACAGGGAACCCGGTGTCGAAGGCAATTTCTAACCCATGAAGTCTTCCTGCTGGTCGTAAAACACCAAATTTCTCAAAAGACATGAAATTGCCTTACTGACCATGCAAAGAGGTTACTCACGGAGCTTATATCAAATAATCGAACACGAGGATAGCAGATAAGCGTAAAGTATTGCAAAGATAAATTTCACTATCTACTAAAAGCAAAATATAAATGGAAAAAATGAAAAGATCGAATGAACAGGTGACATTTGCGATGATCTAATTTATAGCGAAGGTGCACTTGTCGGTGACAATTACCAGAATAAACGGAATTATTCTCACCTCTAAATTTGTCAAAAACTCATATCTAAAACCGATAGCAAAGCCAACCAAACGTTCTGGTGACCCCACGCTCAAGTATAATTCCATTATGCAGTTCAAAACGTTTGGTGTGTTCTTCTGATCACAACGATGTTGAAAAACAGTTTAAACACGAGATTTCGATGAAATAGCACGCTGAGCAGTAGTAGGACACATTCATATAGGAGAGAAGCGACGGTTGGTATGCTTTCAATTCCCCTCTTTGAGAGTCAGTCAGGCACTACAGTGATCCCACGCTAAAATATTTACTTTACATTGCAGGTCAAAACATTTGTCATCATCTGTGCGTAATGTTAAATCATTCTGTGGAATGGAAATCATAGCTGTGCGGTCTAGGGCGCCTTGCCACGGTACGCACGGCTACCTCCGTCGGAGGTTAGAGTCCTCCCTTGGGCATGGGTGTTTGTGTTGTGCTTAGCGTAAGTTAGTTTAAGTTAAATTAAGTAGTGTGTAAGACTATAGACCGATGACCTCGGCAGTTTGGTCCCACAGAACTTATCACAAATTTCCAAAATGGAAATCATTTTGTGGAATTGTTCTGTCGATTGCCGCCATCGTGTTGTATATCGTGGATTCAGCTCACGGTCACTCAATATTCTGGTATAGCGGAATCCACGTACTGAATTGTAGTCACAAAACACTAGTAATAGGTAGCTGCCGGCCGGAGTGGCCGTGCGGTTCTAGGCGCTTCAGTCTGGAGCTGAGCGACCGCTACGGTCGTAGGTTCGAATCCTGCCTCGTGCCTGGATGTGTGTGATGTCCTTATGTTAGTTAGGTTTAAGTAGTTCTAAGTTATAGGGGACTGATGACCTCAGAAGTTAAGTCTCATAGTGCTCAGAGCCATTTGAACCATTTTTGAATAGGTAGCTTCTCTATTCATGGTGTCAGGTCACAGATCCAAACAAGGTAGGGCGACACGTGTCATTTCGACAGCTGTGCTTGCCAGGTATCGTGCAGGGTCATCTCACACGTAACTGTGTTGTTAGATAGAAATTATATACACTAATTATGTATTGTTTTTGATGGCTTAATTATTCCTTTGTAGTTGAAGTCAATGACTGCCAAACTGAGGAACAACCTCATTCATACATCTGGATGCTATAAAGCAGAAAACTAACTCTTATTCAGTTTAGGATTACCGTCTTCATGTATCATTACTTACTGCTTAATAATCAAAGAATAGCTCTAAGCCCAGTATCAGTTATACTAGATTGTGTAAGTATATGTGTATGACGAATTCTGTTAAACATGCGGAATACTGAAGTTTACACAATCGAAGTAACTTTTGGAAAAGTAATTTTGAACATGGCACGAGAATTTTAGTGCGTTTTGATACTTTTGTGTACTGCCGAGAAGGCTGCTCTGGGACTATTTTTTAATTAGTTATTTGCTCATAATGGTCGCTAAAATATTAGTGGGATAAAATACTTGGCTCTGATTGGTAGAGAGGGGTGGGGGAAATGGAAGGAGGAGGGATAGCAGCACGGTCACGTCGTTGAAAGGGGGCGTGGCATGTCATGTGATGATGGTGATGATGACGTATTCAAAGGGAGTTGGTATCATGTGGAGATGATGAGATGATGATGATGATGATGATGACGATGACGTTGACAGTGAGAGCGGGGTGGGGACGGGGGGGGGGGGCTGGCTCGTATAAGTGTATGTGTACGACTATTTCTGTTAAATATATAGTTCACACAGCGTTTCCAAATTATATGTGTGTGTATATATATTGCATTTAATCATTTAACTGCCCGGTATCGGCATAAGTATATGCTATTGAATTCTCTTCCAGTTACACTAACTTACTTGACTGTGACACACACAAAGTATTTTCTCCTTACTGTGATATGGTGTTTCACTCTTGGTTCATTTTTGTTTTCTCTTTTATTTCATATTATTTTAATAATGATATTCAGATGCACGTAAAAGTGATTATTATATGGTACACTGGAACATGGAATTACTGTTTACAGGATTCAGAAATAATAGTTATATTTGTAGATAACTCGGGAAACAGCGGGATTCAAAGAATTGTAACTACACATACGAGAGCAGAACTACTCACAATGCAATCGAACGACGATGATTACAGTATAATAACATTGCGACAGTTGAAGCTGCAAGATAGCATGAAATGCCTTCCGGCAAAAACGAAGTTCGCAATGTGTCTTGTGACTGTATTTCTAAAAAGTAATCAAGAGTATCCATCAGTAAAAGTTTAATTACCCTCCCGCCTTTTATAAACAACGTACTATTAAAGACTCGTTTGGATGCGTTCTGCGTATGGGAATAACAGAGCCTTCATTCGCATTGGATTGTGGGAGGGATTCCTCTGCCGCAGCACGTCTTCAATGGACCGACTGTCAAAGAGCAGTTCGCAGAGTTTTAATTTGTTGCCAATCTTTACTTCCCCTGGCTTCCGCTGGCTCTCTCTACACACTCGTACAAGTGGAAAAATAGCATATTATCGTAGCCTCTGGTCAGCAGCTCGTAATCTCCACAGGTTTAATTGACAATTAAGCACACGGTACTACGACCATGTGATCACTTAACTTTCCACACGGGTTCTGAATTTATTTCCGTTTTAATTCCCATGCATCACTTCACTGCCAATACGAGTAATACTGACATCACCACTGAAACTAACGTAATTATAAAGTCAATCAACTAAACGGATCACGCAGTGAATGAATTACGATTTGGACTATTCCTCCGTGACGTCTCAGTCACTTAGCACCTAAAATGAAAAAAGGGCAATAGGTCCCATTCATCATTATCCAAATCCATTAATAAATATTTGTTGCACAAGTCATGTGAAATAAAAATTAAAATTCAATATTTAGACAATCATTATCAATATCGTCAATAAATCGAAATTTGGCAGCCATTTGGTGACCCACAGGTGATTCGCAATACAAAACCGCCTAACTTTTAACTCTGGCAAAACACCATTAAATATCCTGACGAAACGAAGTTTTCTTCCGTTTTAATCCAAGCACTTTCTCAGATACTTCTTTCACCAGTTGATCTGTAAGGCTTGAGTAATCAACAACATTGATCCCTTTGTATTCCAGAAACCACTCGTCATTACTTCTCCGGCCGAAACCGACTTCTCTTTTCATTGTGCGAGGTGGTCACCTTCCGCCGACTTCTGTAACTGCTGTTTCATTTCTGACAGGATACGCACACATTTCATTCACAATACCGCTTGATACACACATCGTTTTTAATACGTCTAGGTCTTGCCGAGAAATTCGTTTTCTCATTCATTTCTGGTCAACATTCAACAAAAAATTACTTTAAAACAACCGTATTGACAGAATCTAGTTGCCACTTTAGTTGCATTACGCTGTGATACGTACATAAATAGGAGAAACGAACTTCCATCCGTATAAATTCAATCAGAGCTCCAAGGCGGGACATTTCATCCTGTTGTTGTATGTACATTTACATGCAGGATGTCAGAAGAGAAACAGTATATATTTAGTGGTTGTAGAATAGACTAATTCGAATGAAATATTCCACAACGGATGTATCCAATTTGTATCAGTTTACAGACGTACAACTGTTAGAATGAACTAAACTCCTTCCGAACAAGCCATGAAGGCCCAACGGCACCGACCGGTTGGACTTTCTTTCTCAGCCCACAGGCGTCACTGGATGCGGATATGGAGGGGGATGTGGTCAACACACCGCTCTCCCGGCCGTATGTCAGTTTCCGAGACCGGAGCCACTACTTCTCCATCAGGTAGTTCCCCAATTTGCCTCACAAGGGCTGAGTGCACCCCGCTTGCCAACAGCGATCGGCAGACTGGATGGTCACCCATCCAAGTGCAAGCCCAGACCGACAGCGCTTAACTTCGGTGTTCTGACGCGAACCGGTGTTACCAGTGGGTTGAGGCCGTTGGCGTTAGAATGTAAGCTAAAAAAATATTCACAGAAGGCGTTAAACAAAGGCAAAAGATTAAGTTAAAATTTGGTTTCTAGGTATTCCACCTCCGACTTTAATACAGTTTTTGATAACACAAAGTATAGCTCTTCTGATTTCGTCTTGGCATTCGATCATGAGAGTAGCACCGTCCATAATAAGAACGATAATTCCTCTCTTGCCCTTTTTTTGTATGCTTTGTCTTTCACCATTCCCACAAGTTGATGTACACTACAGGCCATTAAAATTGCTATACCAAGAAGAAATGCAGATGATAAACGGGTATTCATTGGACAAATATATTATACTAGAACTGATATGTGATTACTTTTGTGGCGGCGTTCGTAGCGACAAGCAATTCGCTGTAGAAACGGCTTACGAAGTCACCGCCACACTTTTAGCAGCGGGCCGACCGGTCCGCTGGAACAGTGAACAGAAAGAGGAAAACCCAAACACTCTGATTGAATAAAAGTCGGTACTTATCTTTATTAACGAAGATACAGCAACACAGTAGTGAACTCCGTGTCTACAGAAATCTGTCTAGTTCGAGTCGGAGCGGCTAGGTCAGCGTCGGCTGACGACAAACAACAGCTCTGCTGCGATGAACACACGACTGACTAGCAAGTACACAATTCGGTAGCGAGCATACAACTGAGCGGCGAATACAGAACTGTCCTAGCGCTCGCGACTCCAGCGCTTAACAACCCAGAAGCCAGCGGTGGCGCGCGCAGACTTGCGGCGATTTCCTGTCTCGTTGGCGCTGCTTATGCGGACGGCGTCCGGACTTTGATGCTGCCAACCTTTTGGCAGCGGGCTCGGGTGGCATTACTGGCTAGGACATAACAATTACATTTTCACGCAATTTGGGTGCATAGATACTGAGAAATCAGTACCCAGAACAACCACCTCTGGCCGTAATAACGGCCTCGATACGCTTGGGCATTGAGTCAAACTGAGCTTGGATGGCGTGTACAGGTACAGCTGCCCATGCAGCTTCAACACAATACCACAGTTCATCAAAAGTAGTAATTGGTGTATTGCGACGAGCCAGTTGCTCTGCCACCATTGACCAGACGTTTTCAGTTGGTGAGATATCTGGAGAATGTGCTGGCCAGGGCAGCAGAAGAACATTTTCTATATCCAGAAAGGACCGTACAGGACCTGCAACATGCGGTCGTGCATTATCCTGCTGAAATGTAGGGTTTCGAAGGGATCGAATGAAGGGTAGAGCCACGGGTCGTAACTCATCTGAAATGTAACGTACACTGTTCAAAATGCCGTCAATGCTAAGAAGAGATGACTGAGTCGTGTAACCAATGGCACCCTATACCATCACGCCGGGTGATACGCCAGTATGTCGATGACGAATACACGCTTCCAGTGTGCATTCACCGTGGTGTTGCCAAACACGGATGCGACCATCATGATGCTGTAAACAGAACCTGGATTCATCCGAAAAAATGACGTTTTGCCATCCGTGCACCCAGGTTCATCGTTGAGTACACAATCGCAGGTGCTCCTGTCTGATGCAGCGTCAAGGGTAACCGCAGCCATGGTCTCCCAGCTGATAGTCCATGCTGCAGCAAATGTCGTCGAATTGTTCGTGCAGATGGTTGTTGTCTTGCAAATGGCCCCATCTGTTGACTCAGGGATCGAGACGTGGCTGCACGATCCGTTACAGCCATGCGGATAAGACGCCTGTCATTTCGACTGCTAGTGAAACGAGGCCGTTGGGATCCAGCACGGCGTTCCGTATTACCCTCCTGAACCCAACGATTCCATATTCTGCTAACAGTCATTGGCTCTCAACCAACGCAAGCTGCAATGTCGCGACACGATAAACCGCAATCGCGATAGCCTACAATCCGATCTTTATCAAAGTCGGAAAAGTGATGGTACGCATTTCTCCTCATCACAACAACGTTTCAACTGCTGTTTGTGTATGAGAAATCGGTTGGAAACTTTCCTCATGTCAGCACGTTGTAGGTGACACCAACGGCGCCAACCTTGTGTGAATGCTCTGAAAAACTTATCATTTGCATATCACAGAATCTTCTTCCTGTCGGTTTAATTTCGCGTCTGTAGCACTTCATCTTCGTGGTGTAGCAACTTTAATGGCCAGTAGTGTATGAAGCGTTAGGGCCTTGGTAAGGGAGGAACGAACCCGTTCATGTCGATTCCTCTTATGGAGAATGTTAGGCTTAGTTGATGTCTCACGAGTAGAGTATGTGGGAGCCCCGTCATGCTGAAAGAACATACCCATATTTGTAGGCAAAGAAAACTGAAGCTCGTTTTCAAGTTACAGGTTACATTAGGAAACGCGGTATTATAATACGCTGTGGAAAAGACACAACCAACTGACTGTGTATCGTACCGAATATTTACAGAGAACCTTTGTTGAAAATTTGACCACAAACGAATGTGAGTTTTCGCTGGAGCAGGCGACATGGGTTAAGGGTGTAATTGATACCGTCACTAGTGGTATGGAGACATCGGTATCAGTACAATGGGATTATTCGGTGGTTATCAATTATCGTAGATAAAATTCCAATCATCTCCTTCTCGAGTGTATTGAATCAGCTTTAAACGCTGAAGAAGGAAGTCAGGTATACGCACGGTCCAGTCACATGTGTCAACAGCCTACGTTCGTCGTCAACGTGGAACAACCAGTTACAGACATTAGGTGGTGGCACTAGCAGTAGATGGTATATAAACCGTGTCGGGGGACGCGGAAAACAGTACAGTTGTTGTCGTAGCATGGAAACGGAGCGATTCATCTCATGTGCAACTGGCCATGATCATTGGCTTTCGGGCCGAGGGCGGAAGCATTTCTCAAACTGCTGAGTCCGTAAACTGTACGCTTACCACCGTGGTTAAAGTATACCGCGCATGATAAAATGGTGCTATACAAAAGTGGCTCCGAGGGATCTCAGGTGCACCATGGGCTGTAGACGACGTCGGTGAACGACGACTGCGGAGATGTGTACAGCGAATAGACGTGCAGCTGTTGACTAGCTGACCGCCCAGATTAACCAAGGGGCTAGTAACAGGTGTCTCCTCAACTATCGTTCAGTGAATTTTGCTGCTTATGTACCTCCGTAGCAGAAACCTTGTTGATAATCCTGTGTTGACTGCTTCATCGGCGACGAAGGCTGGAATTTTCACGCCAGTACTGGAGCTGAACATCCACTGAGTGGTGCCAGGTGTCCTTTTCAGGTGAGTCACATGCTTTTATCCATCGGACAGACGGCCGTTGGCATGTGTTCTTGTGAAATGTCTTAAAGCGAACAATCTACAACCAGGGGGGGAGCGTTGTCATTGCATTATCTGGGTGAAATCGTCATTCTGGAAGGCACAATGGATTAGCACAGTATGCATCTATCCTTGGGGATCATGTCCACATCAACATGCAATTAGGTTTTCTTCGGCATGATGGCATCTACCAGCAGGACAATGCAATCTGACACACAGTTTTCAGCGTAGATGCGTGGTTCGAAGAGCACCAGGATCAATTTACCACACTCACTTGACCACCAAACTTCCCGGATTTAAGACCAATCAAGATTCTGTGGGGCTGTTTGCAACATGGATCCGCAGCCGAGAAACCTATCGCAGCTATCCACGGGACTGGAGGCGACATGGCTCCACATCCTTGACGGTGCCATCCAGAACCTCACTGACTCTCTTCCTGCATGTTTCGCAGCGGTCCGGTTGTAGGTTATAGGTTATTCAGGCTTCTGACAGGTGTAATGTGGCTGGATGGTATGATTACCGTTCTCAAATACCATTGCCATATACTCAGCGTTCATAAACACGTGCGGTGATCGATTTGGTAGAATAGGCCGACAAATTACAATCGCAATCACAGTTGAAAAACTCAGTTATTGAAACTCAAACACAATATCACAACTGAAAATTCGAAGCAAAAATGACAATCCATAGCCAGCTGAGTAACCAGTGAAAACAGAGCACATGCAATACGAAAAGTTTTATTGTAATTAATCTACCCCACCGCCTACTAAAATACTTACTATTTGGATTAGGAATGGAAGGAAGGCAGGAAAGGTCAAACAAGTGAGAAATCCATACTGTTGAATTTGTTACTAACATCCGCTTACAAAATTTATTCAATGTGAGCACTGGAGACATCGACAAAATGCTGCATCCGCGAAACGACGTGATCAACAGTTGCTGGCAGCAGTTCCGGTGGAATCCGAGAAACGTTTTCCTGTCCACCGGCCTTCATATCAGGTAGAGACCGAAAGTGTCCTTGTTAAACGCGTTCTTTTAGATGCCCCGCAGCGAAAAGTCACAAGGATCCAGTTCAGATGACCTTGCATGCAATGCATCTGGAAAACCTCTGGAAATAACACACTTTAAGCAGATCTTGAACTGGGTGAGTGACACGAGGTGCTGCACGATGTACCTTATTTTCAGCGGTTCTGTATATTTATTGCACTTTGTACCTTAAAAAATGTCTCGTCACTCCATCTAATATTGCCCTGCAACATGGTACCAACTTCGATCCAAGCCAGAAAGCGACGAGCAAATTTCGAACGTTGCTGTGGATCACGAGGTTTCAGCTCCATCACCGTCTGAGTCTTGTACAGGTGCCAGTGTAAAATAGACCGAAAAACTTTATGTATTGTTGACCATGAGATGGACAATTCTCGTGACACTGCATGGGCACTAGGACTCCCCAGGACACGTGCTGCATGGTCAGTTACAGCAACAGCAAATTCGTCAATAAATTCGACAAGGATAGAACGCTTTCCTTTTCCAGGTCTCACACCAAACTCACCCGTGTTTTGAATTTCATCATCATCTTCTTCAAACCATTTAACAACAATGCGCCTCTGGGCCTCTCCTCAGCGCTTTCAGTTGGCGATACACTCTCGGTGAAGAACTGTAATTGCTGCCGTTCACATAACACAGTTTCACTAGCATCGCACGGCCTTTCTTCTCCATAGCCGTACTTTTAAGGCTTGTCAAATGACTGCGTAGATGTCATACTGTCATACAAACAGCGTACAGCCAGAGATTTGCACCTGGTAACCACAACTGAAACTAACTTGTTTTCCAACGTAAATCGGTTCCGCATTAAAGCATTAGCTTATCTACAAGGGTCGCCCAGAAAGTAATGCACCGCATTTTTTGTCTGCCGAAAACAATGCTACGAATGCGAAACGTTACGTGTGTATTATTTGAAGTCTCCTGAGTGAGCGTGCCAAGTTTCCGTCACATCCGACAGATAGCGTAGCTGCAGGACAGTTTCAAATTGGCGTCCGTAGGTGATGTACGTTACAAGCAACGTGCCATCATTGAATTTCTCACTGCGGAGAAAGAAACTGTGGTGAATTTTCACAAACTCTCGTACAAAGTCTATGGAGCGTCTGCTGTCGAGAGAAGTACAGTTAGTCGCTGGGCGCAATGGGTGAGGTCATCAGAAGCCGGTTCGGCGGAGCTTCACGACTTTCAGCGGTCGAGGAGACCACCCATGGCTGTCACACTCGACAAGTTGCAGCGACATGATGTTGTCATTAGCGAGGACAGACGCATTACGACTCTGCAGTTGGCGCTGCATCTGTCAGTCAGCAAAGGAAGTGTGGATGCAATTATCCATACTGTTGGATATTCAAAATTGTGGCCCGCAGTGTCTAAGGGTGGACCACAAATCGCACAGAAAAAAACATTTGTCTTGATTTGTTGCAACGTTTTGAAGCTGAGGGGCCAGGCCTTCTTGTCCCGGATTGTGACAGGTGATGAAACCTGGCTTCACCATTTTGAGCCCGAAATAAAACGACAGTCGATGGAATGGCGCCATTCCCACTCCCCACAGAAGAAAAAATTCAAAGCAGCTGCTTCCACCAGTAAGGTTATGATCACCGTGTTCTGGGACTGTGAATGTGTGATTCTCATTGATGTGATGCATTAAATGGTACTATTAACTCAGAAGTATATGCCAACTCATTAACAAAACTGAAGACGCACTTCCGGTGACTTTGACACCACAGCAACATAGGAGATGTATTGCTGCAACACGATAACGCTCTCCCAACACAAGTCTGAGGACTGGTGGACACATCGCAAAACACGGTCGGACGTATTACCCCATCCACCCTGCAGCCTTGACCTATCCCACACGGACTTCCACTTGTTTGGGCCATTAAGGGATTCCATACGTGCAAAACATTTTGAGGTCGATGGAGAGATGATTCACACAGTGAAGCACTGGCTCTACCGCCACGATTCTTTCACTTGTTTGAGTCTCATTATCTTCAATGACGTATTATCGAAGAAAAAAGATGCAGTCCATTACTTTCTGGGCAACCCTTGTACCAAGAGTCGCTATCATACGATACTTGCAACCAACACTGAACCTTAATTACAACCTCCCGGAATTTGCGTGGGTCAGTGAGACAGGTGAGCAAAAATAATAACTCAAACAGTCGTGCTGTGGTCGAAGGGGAAACCCATTACTGAATTTTAAAGTTGTGATTCTTAGTGAAAACACGTAACACGCCGAAGGAGTGTTCTGATGTTTGAAACTTCGCACTGAGCTAGCTAGTATCGGAGACATGCTGTGCGCAAATCATGCAGTTAAACGAATTTCGGTTTGGTGTGCGTGTAATACCGTGGTCCTATTAAAAGACCAACACAGCGAATTTGTTGTTTCATGTGTATAAATGTCGGTCCTGGTGGTCCAAGGAAAGAACAGGCACGCACGGCAACCTGTAACCCAAGAGCAGCTGCATGCACATGCTCGACTGAGCTGGAATGCGTCAGAAGGGCAGCCACTGTAGATCGCATTCTCACTGTTAGCCAGTACTGTCGGAATAACGTTTAATGGAGGCTGCACTACGCACACGGGTTCGTCTTACCTGGTTTCCTACCTCATCGTGCAATCGAGATCGCTAACGCATGCTTATACGATAACGCTAGATTTGGAGGTGGGCGGTTCGAATACTGCTGGTGGAAGTAATTTTTCCCGTCAGTATTTGGCCTGCATGAAGAGAATTTTATGCCAATACCCTGGTTTGAATTCCAAACCTCTGTGTGAGACTGTTGATGGTGATTCGGCCGTCCTTTGCGAATGTTAAGCTTGGCGGGTGCATTGGTACCATACCAGATAAGTAGGCTATGCGCCTGGTCCTCGTTTAACCCTCACCCTTCTCTCACCGTCATGCAACACGAGCACGTGAAAACATTATAGTCACACCCGTTACAATCACCTACACTCAACACATACAGTTAGGAAACAGGTCCCATACAGAGTGTGAAAACATGTCACTGTACACGAAGGAAGAAAATGCTTCCCTATTAGGTGGCTGAAATAAAGCTTCCGGGCCCTCCAGCCAATTACTGTTTACCGTTTAACGCACCTATAAAGCTGTAGCAAAGTATGTAACTGGAGGGTTGAATGGAGTGCGACGATTTTTCCGGCAATGATGGACTTTCATGAGCGTGGAGAACAGTAACTACAGGGGTGCACGAGGTAACGACATACAGCGGTGACTAAAGACACCGTGATGCGGGGAACCACATCCTGCAGTGACAACTTAATTGTGGTCTATCGTGAGATAACATGAAACAGCGTAAGAAGAATCCAGTAAATCATCAAGCTTACCGTGTAGCCATACGCGATGGAAACGCGAACTTCCAGCAACACAGGGCTATATGGAAGATTACCGCATTTTGCAACGTGTTCTTCAGCTCCTGCAGTCAGCTCTACCAACTGGGGGATATGTGACGTACGCAACAGGAACTACTCGTATTATCGGAAACGTCACAAGGTAAACTGTTTAGTAGACTGGCGTTTGGAATCGTTACGGCCGTCTGTGTGAACCTTTATAGGCCTCTAATACACCTATAACGGTTATAAAAGATATTGGCAGTCGTGTGACAAGAACTCTTGGTTCAAATGGCTCTGAGCACTATGGGACTCAACTGCTGTGGTCATAAGTCCCCTAGAACTTAGAACTACTTAAACCTAACTAACCTAAGGACAGCACACAACACCCAGCCATCACGAGGCAGAGAAAATCCCTGACCCCGCCGGGAATCGAACCCGGGAACCCGGGCGTGGGAAGCGAGAACGCTACCGCACGACCACGAGATGCGGGCAAACAAGAACTCTGCCCTCAGGTATATGAACATATAATTATGACCATAAAAAGTATACGGCCAACGTAATACGATAAATAAAATGTTATTCATGATGAACACTTTCTTCTGGGTGCTCATTTTTCATTTCCCACTAGTACAGTATTGAATCACAGTCCTGCGACGTATATGTTGTTACAGTTTCATTTGTAATTACATAATGTAACGAGATACGGTTCCCCCCAAATAAAAGACAGCCTCTGTTGCAATGTTTATTTATTAACAAAGCGTTTTGCGTTCTTGAAGCATCATAATATTAACTGTAAAACGTGAAAAAATACTTATTGCATGAAAGTTTTGATTCGTGAACGTATTTACACCATTAAATGGTAGAATGAGCTAGTGGTGCGAGGATGAAAGCTGAAAAAGCCAGCGAAGCATGCGTTACTCAGAATTTGAAGCCACGATGGCAATCACCTCAGTCAGTACTAAGAAAAACGAAGAAAGTCAATAGTAAAGTTAAAGATAAAAATCATGAAACGGTAAAAATACAACCATACAGGAACGAAAAGCAACGACATACATGCGAACCTGAGTGTTCTGGATAAGGGAAGCAAATGACTCAGCTTCGTTTGAATTTAGCGGTTTTTCGTTTCTCCATGGTCTTTTTTTTATCGTTTGAGGTATTTATCTCCAGTTTGATAATTTCGTTTGCGCTTCAACACTTTTTTCCATTGTCTTATATTGACTAAAGTGATTGACATCACAGCTTTCAGTTCTGACTAATGCGGCCTCCGCTGCCATTTTAAGGCATGTTGCATCGCTGCACCATTAATTATTCTGCCACCTATGGGTTAAATAGATTCACGAGTCAATACTTTCATGTAATAATTACTTTGTCATATTTTCCAGTTAATCTGATGCTGCACTAAGAGTGCTAAACGCGTTATTAACTAATAAACATTATAGCAGAGACTGGATTTATTTGGAACATGGAACCACTGTTGCTGCGCGAGGCCACAGCAAAATGGAGCAATACATTCGGTTCGAGTATATCTCTCTCAGCAGATGTGTAATGTCTTTAAGCTGACATCTTGCTCGTCATTGTATACCACTTGGCTAAATAGTTATTAATTACATGTATGTATGTATGTGCGTCGCCCGGCCCAGTTGCAGTTGTTAAAGTGGCTCTCGACCAGTACTGCCCGGTCTCACGCCGCCAAATGTAACGGCAGCTAAATGTAAACTAGCTCATGAGTGAAGAGGACTATTTTACCTAGAATCACAGGCGCATACAACACCATGTCTACAAAAGCTCTTCTGATTATATTATGTATATGTTACTTAGACCTGTTAACTAGTATGAAAGGAACACATACTGGTTACGAAGACGTGACAAAACAAGGTGACAAAGATATTAGGGAAAAGAGTAGGCTCCAAGGAAGAAATCACTCAGTGTATAGAGCGATAGATATATAGGGCTAACATGCAGAAACAACAAACGATGCGACTATGAATTCTTTCTCGGTGTGAGGGATAATGTTGAGATGTACATTCCATCGGGGTTGTCTTCCATTTTCGTTCAGGACAGTGACCTAACTTCACGTATTTGAACAGACCAGGATGTCGAACTAGCAGTGACTGCAACTACTGAGAAATTGGAATCATCTGGCCGGCAGTGTACTCGTCTCGGAGGCGTTACCTAATACGAAGGGGCCTAAACAGGAAAGGGGCAGTAAACAACATTATGAGGGACAGGTTATACAAAAAACCAGAGAGGTGTCCAGAAGTGAACTTTAAATCAATCTACAAAGGCAAGAGAGGAGTAATACTGACTCACCATAAACAAACAGTGAACTATATAAATGAATATTACTAAAGTTTCAGCTCAGACACCAGTTGAGCTGCATGTGGTGGAATCGTAAGCTACAGCTTCTTTGGATCCACGGTGCTATCGTTCGCGATATGTAGCAATACAATGACGAAAGAACACAAGATAACTGGGCACTTGCCGTTGCTATTGCGTATATCGTTACGAGAAGCGTGGACAAAACTTAAGAGCCAGGAGACGTAAAGTGCAGAAGGTGAAAAATCGTTTGAGAAAGAGCTTACTGCAGTATCCTAAAAAAAAAGCTGAAGAAGTTACCGGATTTGAACCACTTGGCCTAGTTATGTACTTCTGGATTCCAGATACAGTATGCTAGTACTGGAGCCGTAAACATAGTGGTATCACTTTTGATACTAACTGCAGATAAAAAAAGGCCAAGACGTCAGTAAGTTGATAAATTTAGTTAGTAGGCAGCTTTAACTTATTAAGTAGCTGGAAAGTGTTATCGCTTTAGAAATATAGGCCCAAGTGAAATTACAGAGAAATCGTAATTATTTACAGTAAAATGTTACGGGCTACTTCAGTTTGTGTATGGCAGACCTAAATGTATACCAATCATAAATTGATAAGTAAGTCTCCCACCAACGTCCTGAGTGTATTGTTTCAATCGGCACTCCTATTCCTTAGTGAAGCCGATGACGGATGTTTTCCAGTTCTCGAGGCTGTCAGAGGAAGAGTAAGCTGTTCGCTCAGTGCTCCTTTCTGATTTAAATTTAAGAGGGCTGGAACTTGCAGCCTCGCTTGCAAACTTCTGACGATCCTTGTCTCACCGCTGCGCTCGAAGTCGGACAGCTCTACAAAACGGCCATTTCAGCTCTCACACAGTGTCTTGTAAAAGGCATGGCACATGTCACCATCTACAACACTGACGTTAGATGACTTCCCCTAAGTTTCATCATAGTGAATGAATGAAAATCAGAGTATATTTTCTCATAGTCGCCGGCCGAGGTGGCCGAGCGGTTCTAGGCGCTTCAGTCCGGAACCGCGCGACTGCTACGGTCGCAGGTTCGAATCCTGCATCGGGCATGGATGTGTGTGATGTCCTTAGGTTAGTTAGGTTTAAGTAGTTCTAAGTTCTAGGGGACTGATGACCTCAGATGTTAAGTTCCATAGTGCTCAGAGCCATTTGAACCAATTTCTCATAGTCACCCGTGATTTCCTGTCTCAATTCTGATTTTGCTACAGATGATTGGAAAAATGAAGAAATATGTTCTGTGTATAGTTTATTATATGTGTAGTCCCTGAGGTGTTGTTGAGGGTCATTTTGGTCTTTTATGAAGTGAATTTGGGGATAATTGGTCAAGTGAATTTTTGGGATTGTGGAAAAAAAATTGTTTTTGTGTGAAGTTAATGGATTTTCCCTAAGCGATTTGGAATTTAGATGGTTACCCAAAATGCTGCTTAATGTGACTGTTCAGAATATAGCGGGAAGCACTTGGTATAACTTGAAGTATTAGATTTTGAAAGATTCGCAGTCGCTTCAGATAAGCGTAGACGAAAATTGACTACAATTCCAAAATATGTAATACGGCTGGAAAAAAAAAGTTCAAATGTGTGTGAAATCTTATGGGACTTAACTGCTAAGGTCATCAGTCTCTAATCTTACACACTACTTAACCTAAATTATCCTAAGGACAAACACACACATACCCATGCCCAAGGGAGGACTCGAACCTCCGCAGGGACCAAACATGGCTGGAAGTATGATCACATGCCAGATTGCCAGTTTTGCATAGTGTGACAGTCGTCACTGTTAAAATGCGGTTACGTTGCTAAAGTAGGCCGCAAGCCTTGTTTATCGCACTGGTTATAAGCGATTCGCAAGTTAATCTCTTGCCTATAGAAGGAGTCACACCAAGCTAAAAATGGCCATCAGTTTCGAGCTGGCGGTGAGGAATCTTGTGCTTGCTGATGAGGAGAACTGCTTCGGTATTATGAGGGCCATTTTTCACCTTTCAGACAGTGTATCGCAGTGTGATGTGATTTTGTTCAGAACCGGTGTCCACGCCAGAGATCGCAACCACGTATAGATGGCAGAATGTACACTACATATGTGCACCAAGTGCTATTAGTGTTCTCATAAAGCACAATGTGTATAAAAACACAATTCACCATCTGGCAACTGCTTGGAAGAACGACTTATCGAATATTGTCATCGCCGGCCGAAGTGGCCGTGCGGTTAAAGGCGCGGCTGTCTGGAACCGCAAGACCGCTACGGTCGCAGGTTCGAATCCTGCCTCGGGCATGGATGTTTGTGATGTCCTTAGGTTAGTTAGGTTTAACTAGTTCTAAGTTCTAGGGGACTAATGACCTCAGCAGTTGAGTCCCATAGTGCTCAGAGCCCTTTGAAACATTTTTTGAATATTGTCATCAAAACGCCGTTCCACCTGCAGAAGTAGGCAAAGAAAACAATATGTTAAACAAGATTAACAAGTTCGTGGAAGTCGCGGTAATGTGCGAGGAGCGTTCAATAAGTAATGCAACGCATTCTGTTTCCTGAAGTCAGGTTGGTTTTTTTTTTCCAATTTTCAAGCACACCGTATATTTCCCACTCTTTTGGCAACAAAACCCTATTTCCAACGTAATCTCTGTTCAGTGCACGGCCTTAAGCCCCCTTCCTGGGAGGGCCTGTACCCCAGCATGGTGCCGCTCTAAAGGTCGACGTCGGAGCCAACGTCTTGCTGCATCAACATCATCCCCGTCATCCACGTACTGCTTCCCGCGAAGTGCCAAACATATCTAAGTCGGAAGGTGAGAGATGCGGGCTAATGATGGATGAGGAAGAACAGTCCAATGAAGATTTTTGAGCTCCTCTCAGGTGCGCAGACTTGTGTGAGGTCTTGAGTTTTCTTGGAGAAGGAAAAGTCCGTTTGAATTTTTGTGGCTGGCTCTGAGCACTATGGGACTTAACATCTGTGGTCATCAGTCCCCTAGAACTTAGAACTACTTAAACCTAACTAACCTAAGGACATCACACACATCCATGCCCGAGGCAGGAGTCGAACCTGCGACCGTAGCAGTCCCGCGGTTCCGGACTGAGCGCCTAGAACCGCTAGACCACCGCGGCCGGCTTGAATTTTTGTGGCGACGGTTGAGCAGCGAGGTATTTGATCATGATCATTCGATCACCTCAGATGAGAGTGTCCGCATGTTCCAACAATGCAGAAGTCACAGCTGTGTGTGGCCGGGTGGCACCCGGGAGATCAGACAATTTCGCGCGTTCAGTCCGGAAACATGCGGCTACTGCGGTCGCGGGTTCGAACCCTGCCTCGGCATGGATGTGTGTGATGTTCTTATTTAGTTAGGTTTAAGTAGTTCTAAGTCTATGGGACTGATGACCTCAGATGTTAAGTCCCATAGTGCTTAGAGCCATTTGAACCATTTTTGAATTTTGCGCGACCTTGTTGCTATGATGAAACACACCTCGCCCAAAGACTCACCGTGTTTCTGTTCACAAGGGAGCCTCCCCATCGCACCCCCATCAGGTTTTGTTATAAGTTCGCACAGTGGATAGGCCTGAACACAGATCAATCGAGAAAACAGGAAGAAGTTGTGTGGAACTATGAAAAAAATAAGCAAAATATACAAACTGAGTAGTCCATGCGCAAGATATGCAACATCAAGGATAGTGTGAGCTCAGGGGCGCCGTGGTCCCGTGGTTAGCGTGAGCAGCTGCGGAACGAGAGGTCCTTGGTTCAAGTTTTCCTTCGAGTGAGAAGTTTAATTTTTTATTTTCAGACAATTATTATCTGTCCGTCCGTCCGTCCGATGGATTTGACGGTCTACACACGGAAAAATTTGAAAACGTTAAAAACATATGTTTTGACAGAGCACAGGAAAACTGTGCGACTGTGAAACTGTTGCATTCATTTGTTGCAGTTTATGTGACAAACTCTTATGTTTTCATCACTTTTTTGGGAGTGATTATCACATACACAAATAAACCTAAAGCGGGCAAGTTGAAAGAATCTTTTTTACCCATTCGCCATGTGTACAAGTTAGGTGGGTCGACAACATATTCATGTCATGTGACGCACATGCCGTCACCAGTGTCGTATAGAATATATCAGACGTGTTTTCCTGTAGAGGAATCGGTTGACGTATGCCCTTGCGATCAACTGTTTTCGGTTCCCATTGGAGAGGCACGTCCTTTCGTCTACTAATCGCACGGTTTTGCGGTGCGGTCGCAAAACACAGACACTAAACTTATTGCAGTGAACAGAGACGTCAATGAACGACCGGACAGATCAAAACTTTGCGAAAATAAAGAAAATTAACTTTTCACTCAAGGGAATACTTGAACCAAGGACTTCTCGCTCCGCAGCTGCTCACGCTAACCATGGGACCACTGAGAACCTGAGCTCACACTCTCCTTGATGTTGCCTGTCTTGCGCATGAACTACTCAGTTTGTATATTTTGCTTATTTTTTTTCATAGTTCCACACAACTTCTTCCTGTTTTCTCGATTTTTCTGTGTTCAGGTTTTCAAGGCCTATCCACTGCGCCAACTTATAACTAAATCTGAGGGGGGTACGATGGGGAGGTTCCCTTGTCAGTACCATGTCTCCGTGGAAATTCTGAAAGCGCCTATGAATATCTCTGGTATACCACCAAAGGGAATTCCATTAAATCTCTCCTACGGTCGCAGGTTCGAATCCTGCCTCGGGCATGGATGTGTGTGACGTCCTTAGGTTAGTTAGGTTTAAGCAGTTCTAAGTTCTAGGGGACTGATGACCACAGTAGTTAAGTCCCATAGTGCTCAGAGGCATTTGAACCATTAAATCTCTCCGCTTGGAACGCACCTCCGTTACAGACGCCGTCTTGAAGACTATATATAGTTCCGCCAGCTATCGCAACTTCATGAAACCATAGGAGCTGATGCGGGAATAGTCGAAGGTGTCCCACAACAAACCCAGCATTTTTCCAACCGAAGTTGGCCAAGAAAGAAACAGTGTTGCGTTACTTACGGAACCCCTCTCGTACATCTAACCAGAACGAAGGATGGGTTAAAGTATACGAAGACATCAAACCAAGTGATAAAATTTTGAAGAAACGATCATGATTTGTAATATACGAACAAAATGTATGATTATGTAATATTGTAACTCTAATTCTCATGAGTACTGCCAAAACCTGGCGACAGGTACGAGGAGACAGGTGTTGGTCAGAGGTGGTGAGAATGGCAATCGTCAAATGTTGAGTGGAGGTGACTGGGAACGAGCGCACAGGAGAAGAGAGTCAGAGAGAGGTGTAGAGAAAGAGTGGCGTTGTGTGTGACAGTATCCATTGGCGCTGAAGGAAGAAGAGGTGGAAGAGTAGGTCTGGGCGGGGTGAGGGGTGTAAAAGAGGAAGGGAGGAACGGAGGGAGGGAGAGGGAAGCAGAATGAGAGCAGCGGCCGATAATTACCAGTGTGGCTGTTCCTCAGGCCGCGCCGCCATTTTCGATATCTGACGCTGCGGGGCGTGCTGCCGCTGCCCGCCGCTCGCTCTTGCAGGCGGCCCCACCAGCCCATATTTCGGGCGTGCCGCGCATAATTCGCACCAGATAAAGGCCGACACACCTCCGGTCTCGGCTGCAGATTACGGCCAGGCCGCCTCCCGACGTAACGGATAGGATTTTTCAGCTGGGCGGGCGACGGCCGGCAGCTGCGGGGGACAGCTCTCCTGCCCATTACGATTACCCGTCTTTATTCCGACAAGGGGTGTGTCTGCCAGCCTAACAGCGGTCTGCCTATCATTCTTCTTTATGCTTTCGGCGTCAATGTCTCCCACTTTTGACGTCGAAATGTTTATTTTAGTAAACGGTGTCGTAAACGATATATTAGTTACCAATGTCAAAATATATACTGAATTGACAAAAGTCATGGGATACGTCCGAAAATTGTGTCGGACCTCAATTTTTCCGGCGTGGTAGGACTCAACAGTTCGTTGAAAGTTCCCTGTAGAAACGCTGAGCCGCGCTACCTCTATTGGCGTCCATAATTGCGGAATAGTTGCAGTGCAGGATTTTGTGGACGAACTGACTTCTCGATCAGGTCCCATTAATGTTCGATGGGATGCATGTCGGGAGATTTGGGTGGTCAAATCATTCGCTTAAGGTGTCCAGACTGTTGTTCAAATGGTTCAAATGGCTCTGAGCACTATGGGACATAACTTCTGAGGTCATCAGTCCCCTAGAACTTAGAACTACTTAAACCTAACTAACCTAAGGACGTCACACACATAAATACCCGAGGCAGGATTCGAACCTTCGACAGTAGCGGTCGCGCGGTTCCAGACTGTAGCGCCTAGAACCGCTCGACCACTCCGACCGGCAGACTGTTGTTCAAACCAATTCCTAACAGTAGCACCTCTGTGACATAATTTCGTTAGTTGGGAACGTGAAGTCTATGAATGACCGCAGATAGTCTCGAAGTAACCAAACATAACCATTGCAGTGAATAATTGGTTCAGTTTGACCAGAGAACCCAGTCCATTCCATGTAAACGCAGCCACCACCAGCTTGCACAGTGCCTGGTTGACAACTTGGGTTCATGGCGACGTGGCTGTGCCACAGTCCACCGCTACCATCAGCTCTTACCAACTGAAATCGCGACTCATCTGCCAGGTCACGGTTTTCCAGTCATCTAGAATCCAACCGATATGGTCGTAGACCGAAGAGAGGTGTTGCACGCGATGCTGTGCAGTTAGCAAAGGCACTCGAGTGGGTCGTCAGCTGCCATAGCCCAGTAACGCCAGATTTCGGCGTACTATCCTGACAGAAACGTACGTCATATGTCCCACGCTGATTTCTCCCGTTATTTTACGCAGCATTGCTTGTCTGTTAGCACTGACTACTCGGTCGTTAAGTGAAGACCACCGCCCACTGTGTTGTCCGTAGTGGTGAGAGGTAATGGCTGAAATGTGGTATTCTCGGCACACTCTTGACACTGTGGATTTCGGGATTTGAATTCCCTAATGATATCCGAGATGTAATGCCTCATTCGTCTAGCTACAACTACCGTCCCGCTTTCAGAGTCATCTAATTCCCGTCGTGCGGCTGTAATCACGGCGGAAACCTTTTCACGTGAACCACCTGACTACAAATGACTGCCCTTCATAGCCAGTAAACGCGATACTACCACTATATGTATATGTGCAAACGCTGTTTCATGACTTTTGTCATCTCAGCGTGAATTGATCGACTTTCACAATATTAAGCTGCCACCATTACTCCATAAACGTATACTAGGCATAACGATACTTACAAACTTCCAGAAGTTGTAGAGGATGTCTTGAAGGAGAAATTGAGGACATGACTACATGTCTGGGAACGTCATCTGACGACGCTAGCAAGCATAGAACTTATACAGTACTTAACCAAAAGTATCGGAGCACCCCTGTGTATGATAGAATTCACAACGAGACGTCACGAGACACGGACCCGCCAGTAGAAAGGGAGCCAGGGAGTACTGTGTTGTCAGAAGAGAAGCAGTAAGAGTATAATGTGTGAGTCATGAGGGGTCAGCTTCGAACGTGAACTAATCGCTGGATGTTACCTCAGTAACAGAGCCATCACGACATTTAATTCCATCAAGGCAGCCCATGTGGACTGTTGTCGATGTGACTGTGAAGCGGAAGCGCGAAGAAACAACCTCAGTTAAACAAAGACTAGCCAGACTTCATGTATTGATGGTGAGACACATAATCCTACAAGTGTTCACCAGGGTTAGTCTGACTCGGGAGTTTTCTACTTGTTACTAAGCGTGCGACACCGCAGACACACCGCCCGCTGCCTCCAGTATAAATTCAGTGCTGAGTGAGAGCTAGTAGAGGACGGACGTTCGAAGTTGTGAGACAATGTTGTTTAATTAATTTGAGAGACATGTTTTTGAAGGGCCACTCTGACCCTAGAGTACACATTATGTAATTGTTCTGTCGCTGAGTGTGAAGCACATTCATGTGAAAATGGCTCGTGGAAGTGACATTTTATTAACAGAAGCCCCATTAGAAGAAGTCAGTCGTGAAAGTCAGGGATGTCTCTTTCCTAATGAAAGTGATTCCTAAGCTAACACTCCTGAAGGAATTATGAACAATGCAGAAACTGATAACTCTGCTGAACCTTCAGACAGTGATGATGAAAACAGAGTCATCCAAAGGGAGAATGGTCATTGCTGTCGCAAATAGAACAGACTAGCCAGTTTTGGATAACATTGTAGTCCATGTTCTAAGAGTGTGGAAATAATGAATGAATGAATAGTTGAGAACATCCTAAAATACTTGTGTAAAATGTGCATTTCATTAAATGAACAGCTTCTTGAACTAATTAAACAGTAAATAAATCCTTTAGATCCAGATTACTTTCAAGTTTCATAATTGAAAAGCTTCCATGACCATTTACCTTTGTGTAGAATTTTCGGATGCCTTCACAGTATTGACCGATAAAGTCGATCACAGAGGTGACATAAAACGCTTTTAGTATATGATTAAAAGAAAAGAACATATTGGCAGTTGCAGCCAGCATATACAAGTATTGAGAGAGGACAGCAATTGTCCAAGTACCGACAGGAAGAAGATGCTGTGATATGCAAATGATTAGCTTTTCAGAGCATTATCACAAGCTGGGCGCCGGTAGCAACACCTACAACGTGCTGACATAAGGAAACTTTCCAACCGATTTCTCATACACAAACAGCAGTTGACCGGCGTTGCCTGGTGAAACGTTGTTGTGGTGCCTCGTGTAAGGAGGAGAAATGCGTACCATCACGTTTCCGACTGTGATAAAGATCGGATTGTAGCCCATCGCGATTGCGATTTACCGTGTCGCGACATTGATGCTCGCGTTGGTCGAGATCCAATGACTGTTAGCAGAATATGGAATCGGTGGGTTCAGGAGGGTAATACGGAATGCCATGCTGGATCCCAACGGCCTCGTATTACTAGCAGTCGAGACGACAGGCATCTTATCCGCAGGGCTGTAACGGATCGTGCAGCCACGTCTCGATCCCTGAGTCAAGAGATGGGGACGTTTGCAAGACAACAACCATCTGCACCAACAGTTTGACGACGTTTGCAGCAACATGGACTATCAGCTCGGAGACCATGGCTGCTGTTACCCTGGACGTTGCATCACAGACAGGAGCGCCTGCGATGGTGTACACAACGGTGAACCTGGGTGGACGAATGGAAAAACGTCATTTTTTCAGATGAACCCAGGTTCTGTGTACAGCATCATGATGGTCGCATTCGTGTTTGGCGACATCGCGGTGAATGCACACTGGAAGCGTGTATTCGTCATCGCCATACTGGCGTATCACCCGGCGTGATGGTATGGGGTGCCATTGGTTACACGACTCGGTCACCTCTTATTCGCATTGACGGCACTTTGAACAGTGGACGTTACATTTCAGATGTGTTACGACCCGTGGCTCTACCCTTCATTCGATCCCTGCGAAACCCTACGCTTCAGCAGGATAATGCACGACCGCATGTTGCAGGTCCTGTACGGGCCTTTCTGGTTACAGAAATTGTTCTACTGCTGCCCTGGCCAGCACATTCATCAGATCTGTCACCAGTTGCAAACGTCTGGTCAATGGTGGCCGAGCAACTGGCTTGTCACAATACGCCAGTCACTACTCTTGATGAACTGTGGTATCGTGTTGAAGATGCATGGGCAGCTGTACCTGTACACGCCATCCAAGCTCGGTTTGACTCAATGCCCAGGCGTATCAAGGCCGTTATTACGGCCAGAGGTGGTTGTTCTGGGTACTGATTTCTCAGGATCTATGCACGCAAATTGCGTGAAAATATGTAATCACATGTCAGTTGTAGTACAATATATTTGTCCAATGAATACCCGTTTATCATCTGAATTTCTTCTTGGTGTAGCAATTATAATGGCCATTAGTGTACTATTGTTGGGCGAAACGCTTATTAGGAACACCATCATATGCGTGCCTCCTCCACCCAGATGTGGGGATATAATACCGTAAACATCACAAATTTCTACGGATGATACATCCACGGGGGAGGAAGTGTTGGTGAAACTAGTTAATCACTACATAAAGAACCAAAGTTGTTATTTCAATGTGAAACAGCGTGTGCAAGGAAATGCCTTCGCTCAGAAAAGGGATGTTACAGTATCATTTGCGTTTTCTTAAATTTGTTTTACAGTTGTGATGCTTTGAGTAGTAACGACAATGTCGCTGGCGCGACAACTTGAAAGCGATCTTGTGTTACGTACAAACAAATTTCTTGGGTTTCCATGTGTATTATAATAGCTTATCTAACATTAAACTTGATCCCCATACTTCCACATCTCCAAACATATTACTCCTATTTGTGTAAAAATGCAGAATATAATCAACTTAACGTTTTCTCTAAATCCTTACCAACTATGATATTATTTGGGTTTGTCATAAACTGTCCTTCGATCAGTAAGTGTAAAAATAGAATTGTTTCCGGAGAGCTTTGACATTTCTGAATGTGAAATGATATTCGCATATCGTCTACATCGCTGGCCAATAAAACTGCGATGTCAGGAGTGACAGAAAATAAGGAAATTCCAGCTATTGTGGGATAGATTGCTGCAGGAAGAGCGCACAGTTAAATTTGTGGGTGATTTTGAGGGATACAGGGTGCAAAATCAGTGGACAGAGTTCCACGTTTGTCAGCGACAACGGCTCCAACCCGAGTGAATATCTAGTCACATTGAATTTGGATTCTTCCATGCTGCTTTAACTCAATGCCAGAGGTTAGCAAGTAGCGTTTTGTCGATAACCCATGCCCATATGTTTTCGAAGGAGAAAGTACTCTCCAGGGCAACAATAGAGTAGCACGTGTGCCGAGATTATCTTCTTGAAAGACGGCGTCGCTGAGAGCAAGCAGATAAGATGATGCTGTTGGTCTTAAGACGGAGGAAATGTAACACCTGCTCTGCTAATTAGAAAGTATGTGAACTAGAGGTGATCGTGTTTACCCAATGGCACCCTTTACCACAGCGCGACGTGCTGGGCCCATACGACAACAAAGATTCATTGTGGTAACGTTCATTCTCCTTGGAGTCTCCACACACTGATATACCGTTATAATGCACACAAATGGAACCCTCTGGAAAGACGTCGTGGTGCTATTTTCGTGTCCACTGCTATACTTGGGCCCACCACTGTCAGCGCGCCTCTCTGCAGCCATTTCAAGGGAAGCCGCACCAACTTGTTACCCCGTTGACGGTTCATGGTGCTCCGGGCATTGTGGCAGTGTCCACCTTGGTACTAGCTGTGAACAAGCCCATTCTGGAACTCAAGTTAGGTCACGTGGCTGTAAGATGCCGCTCGGCCGAAAGATAAAGATGCCTTTGAGACCCTGTTTCGCAGTGAGTATGGCGCTCCTGAAACCCATACAGCGCACATTCGCACGATAACAGAAGGATGCCGAGAAACTCGAGCAGCAATATTGTGGAACGAAGAACTGCAGTCTCTATAGGGCACAATCCTGTGGAATTCTGAGGTGCGACCTTTGAAGGAGAAACCATCTGCGTAGTGTTTCCTTGTACACAGAATGTAGCTTGGGTTACTGCTTCCTGTTTTACACGGCTAGGCTGAAATGCTAATCATTTACAATTTAGTACACTTCGAAAATCCCTGGCAGATTAAAACTGTGTGCCGGACCGAGACTCGAACTCCGGACCTTTGCCTTTCGCGGGCAAGTGCTCTACCCATTGAGCTACCCAAGCACGACTCACGCCCCGTCCTCACAGCTTTACTTCTGTCAGTATCTCGTCTCCTATCTTCCAAACTTTACAGAAGCTCTCCTGCGAAACTTGCAGAACTGGCAGATTTTGTATCAGCGCACACTCCGCTGCAGAGTGAAAATCTCATTCAGGAAACATCCCCCAGGCTGTGGCTAAGCCATGTCTCCGCAATATCCTTTCTTTCACGAGTGCTAGTTCTGCAAGGTTCGCAGGAGAGCTTCTGTAAAGTTTGGAAGGTAGGAGATGAGATACTGGCAGAAGTATAGCTGTGAGGACGGGGCGTGAGTCGTGCTTGGGTAGCTCAGTCGGTAGAGCACTTGCTCGCGAAAGGCAAAGGTCCCGAGTTAGATTCTCGGTCCGGCACACAGTTTTAATCTGCCAGGAAGTTTCATATCAGCGCACACTCCGCTGCAGAGTGAAAATCTCATTCATAGTACACTTCTTTGACAGTTCGAAGTTTGCTACATGCCTCGTTTCTGTTGTTGTAACTTTACTAATGAGCAGTGACATGGGCACTTTGAAGGTAACAGTGATCCAAAGCTTTATAGTGTATGAAAACCACAACAGTGTCTCATGGCCAGTATTTCTTTTATTCAGTGACATATTTCAGTCCTTATGATCATCTTCAGATTAACCTGTGTGCCTGAAGTTAACAAAAAAAGGCGAATGAAATATATACCCATGACTGGCAACGTCACATGGCAGAAAATCATCATAAAATTATTGTAAACACTCATGGTCCGTAATTTAGGACCATCATTAGCACTGTGCGTAAAAAATGTGACGCTGCCAATCATGGGTGACTATATGTATTGTTTGCGTTTTTTGTTAACTTCGAGGACACACAACAATCTGAAGATGATCATTAGTATTGAAACTTGTCATTAAGTAAAACAGATACTTGTCATCACACTTTGTTATGTATTTTAGATATTCATGAATACTGTACTAAAATTTTCTTTCTAATTTTCCTCTATAGTCCTCTAAGTGACAGTATACATGAATAGAATGTAAAACGTTCGGATAATAGTTCACGTGAAGATGGCAAATGAAAACGAGACATTTGGACAAAAAGTAAGTAAACTATCGTATTTCAAAAGTAATCGTCGTAACTATTAATACATTCATCTCATTCTGAGTCAAGACGATCAGTGTCTTCAAGGAAAGGCCCGCCAGCATCTTCCCAAGGTTGTTTCGACTACAGTCCAGAAGTTTCACTGAAAGGCTCTTAGACGTCCTCCTTTACGCCCGGATCCCTCCCATGCAATGTCCATATTTTTGACACCCAGAAGAAACCGAAGAAGTGCAGGCTTGGCTACAATCATGGTTCCGTAATCAAACGCAAACATTTTTTCATCAAGACATTGCCCGTATCCCTCACAATGGGGTTAAAGTATGGCTCTGAGCACTATGGGACTTAACATCTACGGTCATCAGTCCCCTAGAACTTAGAACTACTTAAACCTAACTAACCTAAGGACAGCACACAACACCCAGCCATCACGAGGCAGAGAAAATCCCTGACCCCGCCGGGAATCGAACCCGGGAACCCAGGCGTGGGAAGCGAGAACGCTACCGCACGACCACAAGATGCGGGCAGGATTAAAGTATTAACAGTTATGGCGATTCCTTTCGAACTAATAAGCAGTTTACTTATGTTTTTCCAATTGTCTCGTTTTCATTTGGGTGGCCCTTGTACATACCTATTCGTTCTTTATTGCGCAATCCGACGCTGATCGTTTTCACCCGGATGTGCGTCTTCTTTTTCACTCATTTTAGCCCCCTCACTATATTTAATTGAAAATGTTTTTCCCGCACGTATCATATTAATAACTTTTTACGTATTTCATTGCTCTGTTAAAATGTGCAGTACTGCAACACATATGTGCAGCCTAACGTTTGCAGTTCTTTGGATACGGTCCCTGATTCTGAAAATCAAGTTTTCCCATATAACTCTTTCAGGAAGTACGTCACCCTTTTTCTCATTTCTTGTTTTCCTTTAATTTGTCCATGTCCTGGTACTCTTTCCCCAATCCATCATGTATTTTTCTCTCTCATACCTATATTAACGCAATTTGTTTTACATACAGGGTGTTCAGTAATTAATGCAAAAGTTTTTTTTCTGAAAGCAGGTTGGTTTTATTCAGGATTTCCGTATACCATATTCTTTTCAACTCTTTTCGCTACAAAATCGTATTTCTCAATATAATCTCCGTTCAATTCGACCATCTTACGCCACCTTACCGGGAGAGCCTGTATGCCAGCATGGTACCAATCTATTGGTCGATGTCGGAGTCAACCCCTTGCTGCATCAATAAACTCCCCATCGTCCACGTACTGCTTCCCGCGGAGTGTATCCTTCATTGCGTCAAATGATGAAAGTCGGAAGCTGCGAGATCTGGGCTGTAGGGCGGATACGAAGAAGCGGAAATATTCCACGGTGTCCCACAACCTATGCCGCATTTTTTCAACCGAAAATAACCGTGAAAAATGTGTTGCATTACTTCTTGAACTTACCTTGTAGTATATTCCACTGAAGGTATTCCACTGAAGATATTCCACTGAGTATATTCTACTTGTCCAACAGCGGCTAAATATGTTTAGAATATTTGTTGTATTTTGAAGATATACACGTTCTGAGCCTATTTGAACATCACGTACTCAAAAAGATGGAGAAGGTAAATGTAAGAGATTATAAATACCATTTTCATTTAGAGGCAATATGGAAAAGTGCTGGCGTTCCATTGCAAATAAAAGTTCATCACAAAGTAATATTGAAACAAACACTTCGAGTATATCAGAAACTAGATGTTTGTGCCGGTGCGTTGCTCGCCAGAATACTTCTCTTATAATTTTAACAGTCAGAATACTTATGCTGAAAATTTTGGCTACGCACGAGATGTCTCTATTGTTTGCTGACTTAACTGTCACAAAATGAAACAAATAGTAATCTTTGAAAAAATTTCAGAATTTTTTTCTTCAAAATTTATGACAGTTAAAGATGATAAAACTTCCCGATAAGTTAAAAATGTCTACTGGTCCAAGAATCGAAACTGGAACATTCCACCCCGCGAAAAAATATTCTTACTTCCTTGCTTTAAGATGCTGCCCTTTCTTAAATACAGCCATATAAAACTAAAATCCTTCTTCTTGGACTTAGAGTGAAACAAATTTTACGTCTTCATAGCGAATGAATTAAAATGTTTTTCTCTTCCATTAGGACAATTACGATCTTCAGAAGAGGAAACAATTGTTTAAAAAACGAAACGTACTCTTGACGAGTTTTAGAACAAAGAATTCTGTTAGAAAACGTAATATAACTGATTAACGCATTCGGAAGATGAAAACGTATGTATAAATCTAAGTTAAGACTTTCATGTGTTTTAATTTGTTATCTAAAATGCTTGTTGCGGTTAGGTGAACTTGGTGTATGTATTGAAGATGGCACTCTCCCATTTTAGAAATTAGTTGGAAGGAGGTTGCTTTTTAATGTTCTATATGCGTGTACGTATGGTTTATATTTTGTTCCCAGTTTCATATTTGCTATTAGTTTCCATTATTTCTTTCCTTATGTAGTACTGGAAATGTTTGCTTGTTATTTCATCATTCCTCATTACATATGATATATAATTTCAAATTAAATATGTTAATGCTCTCAATTTCGCGCACGGAAAGGTCGAATGTCAACAACGAGCGAGGCGCAGTAGTGTTTAGCACACTGGATTTGCATTCGGGCATACTGCGGTTCCATCCCGCCTCCTGTCATCCAGATTTTGGTTTTATTAAGTAGCTGCTGGAAAATGCCGGGTACGTTTTTTTGGAAGGGCACAGCAGATATCCTTCCCCATCCTTAAGAAGAAATTCTGAGCCCGTTCTCCGTCTCTTATAACCTCATTGTCGTCAGTGGATTAAATCCTAATCTTCTTTCCTTCGCTTTTTTTCCCGAATGTCTAAATAAATCAGTTTCCTGTTCCTTACGTCCTGCGGCTGCTCATGTATCTTACGTGGGCACTGCTGCCATATCCACCGTCAAATGATTTTCGAACATACAGTCATTCTGTGTACGGCGGTGCCTCTCCTATGGTAATATTGACAGAATGAGTTTTGCTCTAGGACAGACTGACCTATGCAGGAACGACTCATCAGTCCCTCTCAAGTGTTTACTTCCGATAGTATGTCTCTCCTACCTTCTCAACTTCACAGTTTTCCTGCATACCTTGCGGAACCAGCACTGCTGAAAGGAAGGAAATTGTGAAGCAAAGTGTTAGCCATTGTCTAGGGGGTAATATTCAGAATGAATTTTCACTCTGTAGCAGAGTGAGCGCTTTAATGAAGCTGTGAGGCGGATCGTGGGTAGTATCTGGATATGGCTCTGAGCACTATGGGACTCAACTGCTGTGGTCATCAGTCCCCTAGAACTTAGAACTACTTAAACCTAACTAACCTAAGGACATCACACACATCCAAGCCCGAGGCAGGATTCGAACCTGCGACCGTAGCAGTCGCACGGTTCCGGACTGCGTGCCTAGACTAGAACCGCGAGACCACCGCGGCCGGCTAGTATCTGGATAGCTAAAAAAAAAGAAAAAATGGTTCAGATGACTCTGAGCACTATGGGACTCAACTGCTGTGGTCATCAGTCCCCTAGAACTTATAACTACTTAAACCTAATAAACCTAAGGACACCACACACATCCATGCCCGAGGCAGGATTCGAACCTGTGAGCGCAGCGGTTGCGCGGTTCCAGACTGTAGCGCCTAGAAGCGCTCGGCCACTCCGGCGGCTGGATAGCTCAGTCAGTATGACTAATTTCCTGCGAAAGGCGAGGGTACCGCTTTCGAATCCGGATCCAGCACACATTTTAACCTTCCTGGAGGTTCCATAACAGCGCACACTCTTCCACGAAATAAGAGATACATTCTGTATGGGGACCAGATGTGTACACAAAGAATTGATTTATCAACAGTTTTTGGATATTTAACAGTAATAACCAGTTAGATGCCTTTTACATGAAAGAATAACCATATGAAAGTTGTTAGGGAAAAATAAAAACAAAAGCAAAAATAAATTTCTTAGTAATGCTCAGGAAGATTAAAGAATAATGCGGTATTTTATTGCTCTGTTTGTTATTGTGAATGTGTGAAATACCTTTACTTATTAAAAAGCGGGTGTAAGACGTTACAATGGCACTATAAAAAGAGAAATTAATTTCTTGTTCCGGAAATGTCATGGACAGTGTTTTCTTGTATCCAGAACAGTTCCTTCGTACTGATTACCCTGAAAAATGCCACACAGTAGTGTTTTATATTTCGCAACTTTTATGGACAAACTGGAAGGAAAAATACGAGAGATCTTGGCAGATTGCAAGTGAAATAAAATCAGCTTTCATGAGGACAGTGCACAGTCCACAACAGTGCCTTGGCAATAGGGAACCGGACCCATCGGAAGTACGAATTGTTGAAACACCCACACCATTCCCTAAATTCAACACATTCTCTCTTCCGCGTCTTCACATGTGATGAAAACTAGACCAGAAACAACAAACTGCTGCATTGTCTTTGCTCGGTCCTATTTAAAATTACACACTTGCGGCAAAGACACTAATTCTGTCTTCACAAAGGTTGAACAGAATCGCCAATCAGCGTATTACCATCAGTACCTCCAATAACTTTGACGTACTTGTACAAAATCAAAACGGCACACTCGAATACATCCCCCTTCCCCCATCCCGACCCCCACCTGCACATTCAAACGTGCGTGCCGATACAATAGACCTATAATCTGTTCTACTACAGAAACTGCTAGCTACACATATCGAAACCGTGAACGGATACGAGATGCCACTGTGGCAAGCGTATTGTTACGTTTGGCTCCTCAATCACATTTCTGCAGCCGGAGAGCTATGAAAGACGTGCACTTCTATTGCAAGACGGAAACGGACTGGAAATAGCAGTTTCATGCTGGAATTGTAGGTCCTCTCTGCCCCACGATACACAACAGTTCTTAATCGAGAACCCAACATCCATAGGTCCACACTTCACAGCACAAGCGACTCGCATGGGAGGGACGAAGAAAAAATTCCAAACAAGTACACAGATCCAACTTGTCGCTTAGCCAGATATGTTCGCACTAAAATTTTGAACTGGCGTAAATGTTTTTGTTAACACTTATAAATATTACGTTAAGTTTCCTCAAATCATTTATGTCACTTAGTTGACATTTTATTTCCAAAATATTAACTTTATTGACGCATCTTTACTTTTCGATTCATACATAAAATGCTTAGTCAGCAATGCGGCAGTGAATTACTCTCATTATTTGGGACTTTTTGCATTATACGTAGTCGATTTAGCACGTTTGATATTGCGGATGTTTTTTGTCATTTTTTGGTTTGAATAGTTCGCTACTTGAAACTGAAGAGTAATCTGTAGAGTGTAAACTGCTTTTAAGAAGTTTCGATAAATTAAAGAAACACATCCGCAATTACTTTTATTTACAATTTGTCCTGAAATACACCTCAAAAGGAAATGACAAACAAATGCAGGAAATGAGTTTTCCGTTTAACAACTGTGATTCGTGGTTCGAAGAATTATTCATGTGTCGCAATTCTTACCTCAATTAATGCCTGCATTTTGCACCCACATATTTATCACAAAAATGAATTATGAAACATACATACAGTATGTATAGAACAATATGAGAGCAAGAGTGAGACAGTTTATTTTTTTAAGCATTTTCGCCAGTACCAAGTTTAAAACACTGTAGAGTAACTCAGGCGTCACACTGCATTTCCGAATTCACGTTTTTAATTTCACTTTTCGTTAATTCAGCCTGTCAGTATCTTACACGTGTTTCACTCCGAAATTATTCGGATAATTACCTGCAATTACAGCAGACGTTTGTTCATGGATCCATTTTGAGTACTACAATCAGTTATGGGGCACGTTGGCTTCTTATTAAATTTTCCTGGCTCCTCAGGGAGAGCTGCAATGAGTACAAGCATCGGCGACTGTCTTGTTAGTTACTGAACACGTGTTTTGATGCATGCAAATTAGGATTACGATCAGGCCAGTCCACAAGCAGAATTTTCAGACATGTAATACTTGAGTTTAAATTACGCATTCGAAGGACGTTTTCATGTTGTTACAGACATAGTTCATTTCCCAGTTGTTCCTAAAAACCAGGTGCAGTGTAAGTGGGCACAATAGCATCAGAAAATCGCTGCCATAACAATAACCACAAGTGCTCAATGCGCTTATACGTAGGGTCCGTACCTTGTCGAACACGGAAAGTCTCCCACGAGAAAGAGAACATCTGAAAACGATGACACGGGTAAAAGGTCACTCGATATGGCAGATCCGACGAGCACTGTACTACACTTAGATAGAATGACCTAATGACACAGTAACAGAAAGAAACCACCCCATTTTTCCTACACATTGTCGTTCGATCGGGGAGGAATGAATCAATCATAAAAAATTGATTAAGGAAGCCTTTTTTCCACCGCCTAGAACTAGGATATTATTAGAAAATGTCAAGGTTGACCTCGGACCACGCAAGGCCGAGGTATATACAAAAACCGTTGCCAATTCTAATGTTCTAGTAATGTGATGTTAACAGTAGAAGATCATCTCTCTGAATATCAGTGTCACACTCGTTTACTATAGCAAAACAAATCGATGGTTACAGAGCCCTGTTTATCTGAATTACATACACGCTGTTGAATACGACCACACCAGTATTTTGGCACAAACATCCAAATATTGTGACTGTGTCATAAAAGAAGTCATCCAAATACGAACCAAGGAGCAAGCAGTAAACTAGAATTGATGTCGAGCTATCAGGTCTTGTTGAGGATGTAGCCGGATTGCGATTAAGACATCCGTCGTGTATGTGCATCCAGACTGGAAAACTCTAAGCCTTTGAATCTGAAGACCCACGCACTACACGGGTATCAGTCAGCAGCACCAAGGCTCAAGTCAAGGAAAAGCTTTCTCCGTTCAACTGAAAGTCTCACGGAACCACCTTCGAACTTCAGAGTCAACTCATGACGTTCCAGATCCAGCTACCTTGCAGGATGGATTATCCCGACCTAAAGCCTCCCGTCAGGTCACAAAAAAAGCTGGTCAATATGGAAGAACCTCAACAGGCTGCGTTCTGGAGTTGGAAGAACGAAGATCAACTTGAAAAAGTGGGGATTTGAATGCGACTCCACAGCATGTGAATGTGGTGAAGAACAGACAATGAGTCATCTTCTTGTCTACAGCCTATGCCCAACGTTATGCACGCCACAGAATGTCATCGATGCCACCAAGGAAGCAAGCGAAGTTGGTGCATACTGGTCACGTCGCATTTAATTGTAATGCTTATAGTACCATGTTTTGGAACATTTTGTATAACTTGTAAGCTATAGTGTGTGTTTCTGACACGATTAAATAAAAAAAACAACAACATTATTTCCAAAGCAGCTGGTGCTCCAACAGCTATGAAGCCCAAGCGCCGTTTCAGCCGTACCGCGAACGGCGAACGGACAGCCTGGCACGACCTGATGATGGTGATGGGTTTGCTCGACAAAGTACTACTGTGCCAGCTGAATACCTAAAACCAGCGAACACCTATAGGCTGTTTGGTTAATGACCTTGGGGGCGACCTGTGGCGGAGTTATCATCAGACTTTAGTGCTGGGCAGAGTAAAATTGTGTCTGAACACACAGTACACCGAACACTCATATGAACCTACGCAGTCTGCGACGCATGCATATGCCAGTGTTAACACCAAGACATCGGAAACTACGACTGAAATGGACACGTAACCATCGGCTCTGGACGTTGGTGCCGTGACAGAGCGTTGTATGGTCTGATGAATCCTAATACCTTCTTCATCATGCCGATGGGAGGACGCGAATCCATCGTCTTTCAGGTGAAGGACTCCTTGACACCTACGCTGCGGGACGGAGACAAACTGGAGGAGCTTCTTTATTCTCTGGGGAAATCCATGTTGTTATCCATGGGTCCAGTGGAGCTCGTGCAGGGCACCATGCCAGCCAAGGAGTATCGTACACGGGTTGCAGACCACGTAATCCCCTTCATGAGGATCATGTTTCTCGACGGCAATGGCATTTTCCAGCAAGATAATGCACCATGTCACATGGCCAGGAGTGTGACGGAGCGGTTCGAGCAACACAGTGGCGAGTTACAGCTGATGTGCTGACCACACCAACTCGCCTAATCTGAACCCGATCGAAGGCATCTGGGTTGTGACTGGAATTGGCGGTAGAGTTCATCGGCCATTCCCCGGTACTTACGAGAATTAGGCGACTTGAGTGCGCAGACATAATGCCAAGTTCCCCAAGTTCCCCCTGCGACCTACCAAGGTCTCACTGCCTCCATGTCTTGACGCGTCGCCCCTGTCATAAACGCCAAAGTTGGACATACTGACTACTGGGTAGGTGGTCATAATATATTGGCTGATCAGTGTAGCTTATTTCTAATAATACTGTATCACTCTGTAGACAACGAATGAAAGACAATGAAGAGAAGAAAGCAGCAAGACAAATGTGGTGAATTTTTTCCCAGTTCCACTTCACAGAACTAGTGCAAGTGAGCGTTACATGTGGTCATGTTTGCATTCATGGTGCTACGAGCTGAGCGCAAGTGCTCATCTTGCTACAAGGGTCGGGATCAGACGCACCATCTTCATATCGTTACTGTCAGATCGAATCATGACATACATCTTAATAGAGAAGGGAAAAGCTAGTTATCAAATTTCTTAGATAAGTGAATAATGAGGTCCGAAATCAAAGATGAAAACTTTCTGTAATTACTGGTGTAGGAGAGGCGCCTTTTTTTAGGTTAACCTCTTCATCGAGACAGGTAGTTCTGAAAGAAGAAGGGAGCGAAAGGAAGACTGTGTTTAACATCTTGTAGACATCGAGGTCATTAGAGACAAAGCACAAGCTCGGATTTTGTCAAGGATGGGGAATGTAATCGGCTGTATCCTTTCAAAGGACCCATCCCCGCATTTGCATGGAGCGATTTAGGGAAATCAAGGAAAACGTAAATCTTGATGGCCGGACGCGGGTTTGAACCGTCGTCGTCCCGAACGTGAGTCCAGCGCGCTAACCACTGTGCCACAGTGCTCGGTACCACTAAAAATAACTGACCCTCCAAATACTGTAGTATTACAGATACTGGAGACTACATTTAGTACCATGCACCAAAGTAGTAAGGACTTGAAAAAGCAAAGTTAATAATCCAACTGTTTACACAAAGCAACTAGCGAGTGGAAGTATTGCTGATATACTTTGTCTGTCTGTGCACCACACCACCTAAATATAAGAATAGAAATGTTAAAGGTTGCAATTATAAATTAACATCATCTTACTGCAGAAGCCATACAGAGGATGAAGGAGTTTGCTGTATGTCAGAACATAACGAGGCAGCACGTCCATGTGAAGTCATACGGCTTAGCAGCTGATGGTAATTATAGTACTTCACAGATTCCCACTGGAATATTTTTTGAAGTTCTCAGACAAATCTGAAACACTGTTGTCACATGCCTCACAAAAGGAGGCAAGTACCAATTTTTGGTGATTCGAATATCAGTTTCTTGAAGAAATAGAAGCAAATATTGTTATTTCATAGAAATTTTACTTAACATTTGCAATTTAACCTCAAACATTTTTTCTCCCAAATTGTGCAGAACAATAGCACATTAATGGTCAACGCTCTTGTACGTGAGCCGGCCGGTGTGGCCGTGCGGGCTAGGCGCTTCAGTCTGGAACCGCGAGACCGCTCCGGTCGCAGGTTCGCATCCTGCCTCGGGCATGGATGTGTGTGATGTCCTTAGGTTAGTTAGGTTTCAGTAGTTCTAAGTTCTAGGGGACTGATGACCACAGATGTTAACTCCCATAGTGCTCAGAGCCATTTGAACCATCTTGTACGTGATATGCTATTCATTTAGCTTTTAATGAGTTGTCAGACCATGAGTGCCAATTACCCATAATAAACAACATGACAACCGTACTTCAACTGTTTACTAGGAAAGCCGTTACAAAAGTTAATAAGATCACAACTGACGGCTTTGCATCAATAGTTTATTAAAGAAATCTCATGTGACAAAGGCATAAAAGAATCATGTCTCGGTAAGAAGGAACTGTACTAAATGCTGAGGATAAACAAAATATGGAACTGTTTTCATATTGTAGGAGGTACTTCCTTAGTGAGAAGAGTTATTAAAAAACTAAAATGCGTCCATGTCGTGTCAGAGCTTCCAAATGATAAAAATAAAATCAAAACAATATGAGGCATAGTTATAAGCAAACTAAATGAGCTTATGAGAAAACAAGATCTATTAATAACGTATGGTAACGAAATAGTCCAAGACAAAAAAATTTATCGTATGCCTCTTGAATAATAACTTTCTAAATGTAACTGAGAAATTCGGTACAGTCTGCTCAAAGGAAAACACATTGCAGTACGTGTCACAATCAGTACTACTTGAATGCAATCAATTCGATTTCTTTCCAGTGTCTTCCATGGAAATCAAGAAAATAATTAACTCTCTTAAAAACAGAAGTTCTCATAGGGTTGATACTATTTCGAGAAAACTAGTGAAGCGCGTACTCAGCTATATATATATATATATATATATATATATATATATATATATATATATATATATATATACAATGCGCCATTTCCGCAAAGTATCTTTCCAGACAAACTAAAGACTGCCATCGTAATATCACTACTTTCTACGAGAAGTAGTAGACAAGACATTATACTACTGGCCATTAAAATTGCTACACCAAGAAGAAATTCAGATGATAAACGGGTATTCATTGGAAAAAAATGTTGTACTAGAACTGACATGTGATTACATTTTCACGCAATTTGTGTGCATAGATCCTGAGAAATCAGTACCCAGAACAAGCACCTCTGGCCGTAATAACGGCCTTGATACGCATGGGCATTGAGTCAAACAGAGCTTGGATGGCGTGTACAGGTACAGCTCCCATTCAGCTTCAGCACGATACCATAGTTCATCAAGAGTAGTGACTGCTGTATTGTGACGAGCCAGTTGCTCGGCCACCATTCACCACTGACCAGACGTTTTCAATTGGTGAGAGATTTGAAGAATGTGCTGGCCAGGGCAGCAGTCGACCATTTTCTGTATCCAGAAAGGCCCGTACAGGACCTGCAACATGCGGTCATGCATTGTCCTGCTGAAATGTAGGGTTTCGCAGGGATAAAAAAAAACAGCTCTGAGCACTATGGGACTTTAAACGTCCCCTTTGAACAATTATACATGACTGTGCTTAAACTGACACACAATATTTGTAGCCCAACGCAATCTGACTTTCAATAATCCCTACAAAAGAATGGCCCTGACTAACATTAACCTATACGTTTCACAAATCACTTACCTCACAAAAATCTTCGTTACTCGAACTACTGCAATACAGCGAGCGCTACTACTGCCAGCTAAATAAAAGATTCAAACTACTGAAGGCACTAGCTACTGATAGGCATAGTTAGCAAATGAAAGATTTTGATAGAGAACAAACAATGTATTTACCTTAACAGTGTTCAAATGTCATATTATATATATATATATATATATATATATATATATATATATATATATATATATATATGTATATATATATATATATATGAGTTCATGTCATCCAGTCTTACAAATTTACTCTTTCTTAATGAGACACGTCCAGATCGTCCGCTCTCAAAATTCCGCCATCTCTCTCCCCACATCCACCACTGCTGGCGGCTCACCTAGAACTGCGCAACGCTACACGCTGTTAACAGCCAACTGCCCAACACTACAATGGCAGACAACAATGCAAACTAGCCACAGACTTCACACAGCACAGTCAGCAATTTTCATATAGAGCGCTACATGGCGTTACCAACATAAAAACCTAAACAGCCTACTTACAGACTTAACATCTGAGGTCATCAGTCCCCTAGAACTTAGAACTACTTGAACCCAACTAACCTAAGGACGTCACACACATCCATGCCCGAGGCAGGATTCGAACCTGCGATCGTAGCGGTCGCGCGGTTCCAAACTGAAGCGCCTAGAACCGCTCGGCCACACCGACCGGCTTCGCAGTGATCGAATGAAGGGTAGAGCTCCGGGTCGTAACACATCTGTAATGTAACGTCCACTGTTCAAAGTGCCGTCAATGCGAACAAGAGGTGACCGAGACGTGTAACCAATGTCACCCCATACCATCACGCCGGGTGATACGCCAGTATGGCGACGACGAATACACGCTTCCAATGTGCGTTCACTGCGATATCGCGAAACACGGATGGGACCATCATGATGCTGTAAACAGAACCTGGATTCATCCGAAAAAATGACGTTTTGCCTTTCGTGCACCAGGGTTCGTCGTTGAGTACGCCATCGCAGGCGCTCGTATCTGTGATGCAGCGTCAAGGATAACCGCAGCCACGGTCTCCGAGCTGATAGTCCATGCTGCTGCAAACGTCGTCCAACTGTTCGTGCAGATGGTTGTCGTCATGCAAATGTCTCCATGTGTTGACTCAGGGGGTCGAGACGTGGCTGCATGACCCGTTACAGCCATGCGGGTAAGATGCCTGTGTCTCGACTGCTAGTGATACGAGACCGTTGGGATCCAGCACGGCGTTCCGTATTACCCCCCTGAACCCACCGATTCCCTATTCTGCTAACATTCATTGGATCTCAACCAACGCGAGCAGCAATGTCGCGATACGATAAACCGCAATCGCGACAGGCTACAATCCGACGTTTATCAAAGTCGAAAATGTGATGGTACGCATTTCTCCTCCTTACACGAGGCATCACAACATCGTTTCACCAGGCAACGCCGGTCAACTGCTGTTTGTGTATGAGAAATCGGTTGGAAACTTTCCTCATGTCAGCACGTTGTAGGTGTCGCCACCGGCGCCAACCTTGTGTGAATGCTCATAAAAGCTAACCATTTGCATATCACAGCATCTTCTTCCTGTCGGTTAATTTTCGCGTCTGTAGCACATCTTCGTGGTGTAGGAATTTTAATGACCAGTAGTGTATATCATCGTCATAACAATACAGTACAGGGGAAGGAAATATGTAAAACTGGTGGTTCACAATTCATGAGTGGGCATACCCATCAGAATTCGAATTGTAAAACATATATTATGTATCTTCTCAAATGTTCGTATTCGTCAATATCTGCTCTACACGTAAATGCTCATTTTTGCGGTGAAAGCGATAGTATATCAGTTTGCTTTGAACAGCTATTCAATAAACCATATGAAGTAATTTTCTGAGGGAATTCCATCGATGGATGCAAAGTATTCGCTGAACAGAATAATGCTCTAAGGTTAACGTCAGTGAACATTCTCCGATTTAAGGTAAGCCTTTGTTTAAAAAATTACAGATATTAAGAAAAGATTGACAATATATTTACTGTCTCATGCCGTTTGAAGTGAAGAAGTGAAGAATGAGGCACAGATTGAAAATAATAGTAGTATTCATTTTCCAGCACATGTAGAAGGAAAGAATGCAACAATTCGTCTCATTTACGGTGAATTAAAGGTGCTGCTAGAAAATGAACGTTTTAAAAATAAATTGAAATCATTCCTGCTTAACACTACTCCATAGATGAATTTCTGACTACATAATATATGTGGTTGGGTTTCGCTTATCAAATTTTCTTGTAAATTAAGATTTAAAAAAGGAAAAGATACGCCCCTAGCTCACCAACGTATAAACTGGCGAAACAGTTTGCTTCTCTGTTTCAGCCGTATGTGGAAAAAAATGACAAACACATTGAGGACTCGGGACATTTTACTGAGCTCTTGCCGAAAATCAGACTTGGTCTAGAGAGTGTCCTGGTTTGTTTCGACGTTGTTTCTTTGTTAACCAAAGTGTCACCCTACGACTCTTTGGGTGTACCAGTCTCATATTCACACAGGATATCACCAAGATGTTTCACGCACATCTTACCATGAGTTAATTTATCTGGAATGGTGATTTCTGTGAACGGCTGGAAGGCATGGCCTTGGGTGTCTCACACACTCAGGTGGTTGCCAATTTCGTCATGGTCCATTTAGAAAGAAAGTATGGTGTAGCTGGCATTTTCTAAAGGTGTGCTACATGCGCAATGGCAATATCTTCATGTGGAGCCATGGCAAGGAACAGGCTGGTGACATCCCAAGACACAGGAACGTTTTCCACCCCAACATTACATTTACTATCATTGTATAAAGGATCAATAGCTACCTGTTCTATAGTGGTAGTTTCGATGGATGGTGAGAACCTGAGTCACAGCATTTATCAAAAACTGACACGCGCGAACTGATAACAGCACAAACTTCCAAGTCATTCCCCAGTCCAAAAAGACAGGTATTATTAATACGCTTGAAGAAAATTAAAGTTTCTGGCTTTTGAAGTACAATGAGTTAGTGCTTTACTTAATATTTAACTGATGTTCTTATGTCGTGTTAGATAGCTCATGCAGCTGTCACAATCAATCTCCTTCTGAGTGGTGTCAAATTACTATCGGTGTCCTACAGAGTTCGGTTCTGGGACCACTAATATGCTTGCTATTAATAAATGACAGTCTATATTACTCTGATAAAACAGAAATAGATCTAAATGAAAAACACCGTATTGCGTATCTTCTATAACACTGTGTTTTTCATTTATAATTATTATGTAGCTGTTCTACTAAAGAGCGATGGAGGAACAGTTAACGTCAGAAATAGTAAGTACTCTTTGCCGCTGAGCCGGCCGGGGTGGCCGAGCGGTTAAAGGCGCTACAGTCTGGAACCGCACGACCGCTACGGTCGCAGGTTCGAATCCTGCCTCGGGCATGGATGTGTGTGATGTCCTTAGGTTAGTTAGGTTTAAGTAGTTCTAAGTTTTAGGGGACTTATGACCACATCAGTTGAGTCCCATAGTGCTCAGAGCCATTTGAACCATTTTTTGCCGCTGATGAAAACATCGTAATCAAGCCCAACAGAGCTGCTTCAATATAGTGAACGGTAAACGAATATGCAAGGCCAATATGTGAGCTGCGACAACTTGGAAGCGAGATGCAGCACCTGGGATATGTTCAATGGAGCAATGGGTACTCCACTAATAAGGACACAAGCTGAAGCAAAGAATTTGAAGTTAATGTGACAACTGTGACGCGAACCCAGGTCTCCTGCCTACTGGACAGAGATGGTAGCCAATACACAACCGTAGCATTTTGGATGCCACAGCTGTACAGATTAACCTCGTCCAGTGCCCTCCTTAACACAAACTCCAATTCACACCTTTAGTCCATATCCCCCTTCTAAATTGTCAGTATTATTGAGGCTCTCGATCACTGGAATACCACCGCAGCTTTGTATGTAACGGGGAAATCCTATCTGTAGGTCAGGCATAGGCGGTCTGTTGATCTAAGGCACGAGACTTAGCTTTACCTTCGTAAAGGATAGAAGCTGAAGCAATGAATTGTAATTTGTGTCATGGCCAGGATTTGAAACTGTGTCTCCTGCTTACTAGCAGATGTGCTAATCACTATACCACTGTAGCACTGACGAATTAAGAAGGGGAAAAGTGGGCTGAAGGTGTGAATTGAAGTTTTTGTCAAAGAGAACACTGGACCAGGGCAGACCGTGCAGTTGTGATAGCCGCAATGCAATGGTGGTGTAGAGGTTAGCTCATCTGCATAGTAAACAAGAGCTGTGGCACAAATTTTTAAAATTTTAATTCACTGCTTCATCTTCTATCCTTATCTAAGATGAAATTGAGACATATGTCTCCAAGAAAATGTAAGTCCATCAGATCGATATATAAGAAGTGTAATGAAACCTAATACCTAGCAAAGCAACACTTCAGAATTGGGCCAGCCAAGAATTCGGATCTGGCTTTTGCTTGCATGGCTTGCATGTTATAGCTGTCTCTGTAGGCAGCACACTCCACTAACCCCCCACCCCCCTCCCCCGTGTCTGTGACATGGTGTCCGTCTGAGTTTGAGAAGGGGGATGGGTACGAGGGGGAAACTGGATGCAAACGTGCTGCATTTAAATGGCACTGCAGCCGCACTGCATACAACTTGGTTTCATACTACACATTTCTCAACAAGATAGGCCACAAATAATCCAAAGTTTAAGTATTATTTAATTATTTTTGGCGCGCTGAAAATATATTATGATTTTTACCTGGCTCAAACTGTTGGTATACCATCGGACACAAACAATTTCACAGATTTTCGCACTCAGACTGTTACATAATCGTGACTTATTTAGTTTCATACTCAAAAAAACCCTCACACGCGAATGTTGGTCGAAACATTTTATAGCGTTTGCAACCTCATTCTGGAAACGTGGAAAGCCTCCTGAGGAAAATAATATAGACTTTCTGGATAGCTCTAACGTTAAAAAAATTGTCTTGTAAACAGGAATTACACTGCAGATGAATCAGTTCCATGTGCACATGCGCAGGGGCACGTTCAACTGAAACAGTAAATTGGTCTCAAAAACAGCTCGAGAAAATATCTATCGATGCCTGACAGTACCCTCAAAACGTTTAGAAAACTATCTTTGTAATTCTTTCAAGCCTACAAAGACTTCTTCAAAACAAGCGTTTCCTTTAATGGTGTTTTTTTTCAGGATTTGTCCCTTCTACACTGCGATTTCCTTTCTAAATACATCCCGTTGAGGTCAGAAATAATTTGTTTCTCACCTTCAAGTGTTTTACTGTGGGCAGTATGGAGTCAAGTCCCCTTATACTGTGATGTCTGCCCTCCCTCCCTGATGTTCTACTTTTCGTGCTTGATGCTGTTTTTACTTCATCAATCGAAAAATCGTTCTAGGCATGACCCTGGACTTAATCAACATACTTTCCAGTAATATATAATGTCTCCATATTCTTTGTTCAATTCTATCGAAAACTGTTACAGCTGATACTGGAATAATGTGTGCGACTTCAGAAAATTTACTATTCACACCATGTGCTTCATGCCTGGAAATTCAGCACCAAGCGCTTCTTGATGTATACAACAATGGATCCCGTCTATAGACCGTTATAATATTCCGTCTTTCATCACTAACTAAATCTTTAAATTATTTCTCCATGCTGTAGTCGTTCCATGACAAATTTGTGGTACCTGTCGATTATGCAACTGTATGTAACATAACAACGTAGGTATTGAGAATTCTTATCCTTCTCTTCTGTTGTCATCATTCAGTTTTAAAGTCTTGTGACGACAGATCACTAGAGAGCCTCAGTGTGTACAAATAGTCGCTGGATCTGTGAACTTCTTTCACACAATGAACCAATAGCAAAGGGTCGAAAAATGGCACTGTCCCGTTGTACAGAGCACTGCCCAGAAGAGTCGAGCAATGTCGAGACAGGCTGACCCTCGACCCGCATGCACCCTGTACATTGTGCTCACAGGCACTTTCGCACGCTGTGGCTGACTCTGCGTTAGAGGAAACAATCGGTTTTTATTGCACGAATACGGCTTAAAGGCTATACGCAAACCGCCAGAGTATATCAAGAAGTGTCTCAGATCCACAACGGACAATACTGTGTGCATGTGTTAACATATAAAAGGTATCGCATCCACGAATATGTGAAGAACATGGACAAGGCAGAGCACACACCGTCTCAGACTGACCATGGAATACAATCTGGTAACACTCAGATTCTAGCTGTGGGAAGCTACTGAAATTCATAAACTGACAATATTTCAACCAAGAAAGAATAAATCGCAAGATAAGCGTATCCTGGATTTCTGTGCTGCAATGAAAGACCCTTGCAAGAAACAATGGAGGAGCTATGGTTGTAATGACCAGGGAATCTGCTCCTCTTGACGCAAGTGCGGGAGATTAGATACAACTTCTGGCCACAGGCAGAGTCTAGTTCACCTTCAGCAAAGGAGAATACCAGTCACTTGTGCTGGCGAAACACTATAAAAACAATAAAACAAACATTGACTAACGATCCTGAGATGGAAGCCAACAGGCCATAAGTGAACATACAGTTCTCAGCTGACTGGGACACCAGAAGGTCCTAGCAGAGAATTTGAAAGGCTGATTGGGAAGAAGAAATTTGAAGTGGAATGTGATGCCCCTACCAAATTGAAAGACTTTACCTTCGATGACAACGGCCACGAAATCCTTTAGACTGATATAAAATATATCTTATTCTAAACGTGTTTTGTGGACATGATGGTGTAGTGGGGCAAATACTGAACTCCAACACCAGAGATCCCAGATTTAGTTTGCCGGCCGAAGTGGCCGTACGGTTAAAGGCGCTGCAGTCTGGAACCGCAAGACCGCTACGGTCGCAGGTTCGAATCCTACCTCGGGCATGGATGTTTGTGACGTCCTTAGGTTAGTTAGGTTTAACTAGTTCTAAGTTCTAGGGGACTAATGACCTCAGCAGTTGAGTCCCATAGTGCTCAGAGCCATTTGAACCCAGATTTATTTTAGTGGGCATTTTTCATCTTTACAGCCCCTCCAGAATGACCACAAATACACTGAGGCTAATATCATACTGAGTACAACAGATCTTTCCCGGCAGTAAAAAGTCGGCTGGGCGAACGTAAGAGGTGTTCTACCGGTAGTCAGACCAGAAGCTGGTTCACAGATCCTTCGCCTTTTTACACAAAAACATTCCCTGTCACAAGGGGCTTGGCGGAATATGGTTCACGGATAATGCGAAAAACTGAATTAAACCAAAGCCCTTGGCGTACTGCACATGGTATTAATCGAAATATAAACATTTTTGAACTTTTGTTTGTGTGTACCAAATTCATAAACCTTGCGCACTGTACACTGTCATTGCAAGTATAATTTTCAGAAAATGGAGACACCTCTTCTTTGGTAATTTTCCAGTCTAATTTAATATAGCTTTTCAGCTGTCTCTTAAAATGTCTTAATTTGCTCACTTGTCACAAGGTGGTGTTACTACTGTTTTTATCTCTAGTTTATCCCGTTATGGAATCTTACGAGATGAAACTTACTTCAGTTTTCACATTTCATGTCTATCAGCATACAATAATCCGTTAGAGAATTGTTGGGCCAGTAACAAAGTGTAACTTATTCACTTTTTACGACATTTATTCTTTCAGTGAATAATGCCAGTAGTTTTTACCAATACTATGTACTCATATTCGCTACAGCATTTATATTTTGTATGAAGATGGTTGGCCGGCCGGAGTGGCCGAGCGGTTCTAGGCGCTACAGTCTGGAACCGCGCGACCGCTACGGTCGCAGGTTCGAATCCTGCCTCGGGCATGAATGTGTGTGATGTCCTTAGGTTAGTTAGGTTTAAGTAGTTCTAAGTTCTATGGGACTGATGACCAAAGTAGTTAAGTCCCATAGTGCTCAGAGCCATTTGAACCATTTTTTTTGAAGATGGTTGATGTGTGGTGACAGCAGAAACCGGCTAGCTGTCAGCGAATATTACGGGATTTTGTCTCTGAATAATCAATGTATTAAATCAAAAACGTGAAGACATGTAGCACACGCAGAGCTATTGTAGTCGGGTCGCTCAAGGCTGACAGGTTGATGATTCAGTCCGTCCTGCACGAGGGTTGATTTTTTGTGGGAGATCCCTTTACTGTCAAAAACTAGTTACTGTAATTTGAGTTTCGTGGTACCTGCCGATACTCTTATTGATCCCTTGCTGTAGTATTTGTCTCTATATCTTTAGCATTAACAGAATCTACTAGCAACAGTTTTCCCATTCAACGTTCCTTAGTATGCGTCGTCCAACTTAGCAGCTATCCAACAGCCGAAGGTCTATACGACCGTTAAAGGAAAATCAGCGTTTCATTTTATTGCTCGACTACCTAAGAAAAATCAAAATACGTTCACATCCTCTCCGTCTGCTACTTCGGCGTATACATTTCGGTCATCTGCCGAATGGACCACACAATATTTTTCGGTTCACTCTGAAGACGACTTATCGTGTTTGCACGACAAATCTAATGGATATTACGGAATATCTCGAGATACAAGTAGGAACAATCAGAACGAGAAACCAAGAATGTAGTACTGAGATGAAATGGTTGTGAGACAGGGATGTAGTCTTTCGCCCCTACTATTTCACTGGGAAGTCACAGGAACGGAAATAAAAGAAAAATTCAGGAGTGGCATTAACATTCAGGTTGGAAGGATATCGATGATAACACTGGCTGATAACACTGTTACTATCAGTGAAAGTAAGGAAGAACTGGACGTCCTGGAAACTGGAACGAACTGTTTGATGACCACATACAACGGACTGAGAGTTAACTGAAGAAAGACAAAAGAAATGACGAGCAGCAGGAATAAGATTAACGAGAAACCTTAAATCCACATTGGGTAAAAGGAAGTCGGCAAAAAGAAGCAATTCAGCTACTTTGGTAGCAAAGCGGCAGATGACGAACGGAACAAGGAGGACAGTACGAGAGTGCATTCCTTGGCAAAAGAAGTTTCCTAGTATCAAACATCGGCCATAATTTGAGGAAGAAATTTCTTAGAAAGTATGTTCAGAGCTCAGCATTGAATCATGTACTGCGAGAAAACTGGAAAAGAAAAATCGAAGCGTATGAAATGTGGTGCTGTAGAGGAATATCAAAAATTAAATGGTCTGATAAGGAAAGGAATGACGAGGTCCTCAGAACAGTCTGAAAGGAGAGGAAGGTGTGAGAACATTGACAATAAGGGATACGGTAAATGGGTATTTGTTAAGACATCAAGGATTAAATTGTACTAGAGTTCGCTGTCGAGGCTACGCTCTAATATGCCCAAAAATTAATCGACGATGTCGAGTTCAAGCGCTAAAATTTGCCACGTTGGCACAACAGAGAAGATCTTGGCGAATCGCATCAATCCAGTCAGCAAACTGATGACCCAAATAAAAAAAATAAATAACAAGAAAGAAATACAAAAGATCTAAAGTGAATGCACTGTGTCATTGCTCGCCGCAGAACTACTGTAGCATGTGATCTTTCAGCGTGAACTGTATCTTACTTTAGCGTGTAGCATATATTCACCGTACGAGGCAAATGACAAATAGGGACAGCCCGTGTGATTTGTTATTTCCATAATTTAAAGACGAGAGTTACTTGTGTACCCTCTTCTGCAGCCCGGAACAGCAGACGTGGACGAAACGACGTACACATTCCAGAAATCGCCGCTCGTAGCTGGCTGCGTCCAATCGGACGTGCAGTGAATGTTTGCTGTGGAGTACATCCTAATTTCCGTAGTCCCAGCGTAGGCGTTGAGAGATTGCCGTTAGGGTTGGGGTACACGCGCACCGTTCTCCCTGTTCTCCTGTTCGCACAACACCCGGTGCGGTCTGCCTGCGCAGAAGGGCAATCTGTACACGTCACAGCCTGCGGGGGCGGAAAGGCAGCGGTCGGACCTCCGCTCACTCGTGAAACACTTCAGAAGGTCTCGTTTCAAACACGAGAGGCTTGTCCGGTAACTAACCTCCGTTAGCTTATAAATAAAACGCTGCTGGCGTTAGAGCAAATTTATTAACAACATCTTAAAACTACTTCTTTCCCTGTGTATTCTATGTACTCATCACTTATATTCAAGCTTTTATCATATCTCACAGTGAATTGAGACGTTTTCTCTGCATAAAATTCTCCGACATGAGATAGCACCCAGCACGTGATAGTGCCACGAGCAGGCGAAGCTTTGGGAGCCAAGTCAGTTTTTCACGCGCATAAAAAGTTGGATATCTGGGCTCCAGGACGGAAATTCATATACGTCCTATTTCAATTGATACTTCTCCGTGTCATGTCAGCACCTTTCGTCGTCACCATGAGACACTCTTAAACCATAACACCTTCACTCACCACATTCGGTGCGTCATAAGTCCCCTAGAACTTAGAACTACTTAAACCCAACTAACCTAAGGACATCACACACATCCATGCCCGAGGCAGGATTCGAACCTGCGACCGTAGTGGTCGCGCGGTTCCAGACTGAAGTGCCTAGAACCGCTTGGCCACAACGGCCGGCAAGTCGTATTTCAAATGACGTAAACAATCTGATTTCCTAATTCCTAAAGTGCTACACTCTATCACTAAGGCAGAGACCTGAACTTCCAAGCAGGTACGTAAAACAGTTGCACCAACGACATTATTTATACAACTCACGCAGCTTGCTTCCTTGGGCACATATTTCCCATTATGGCAGTATGTTCTTCACTCATTGACGGTGTCAGGATGCGTTTATTGAAAGAATTGTCCATCACGCTTTCTTCCATTTGTTCTTCACATAAAATTCCTCCCTGCTCTGTTTCCTACACTTGGCTTATTCTGCGACATTGGTATGCTGCACGGCTACGAAATAACACAAGGCAAGTGGGTTTCTTCTCAAGAGCGCAGCACCTTCGACTCGATTGGACGCCGTAAACGCTCGAGACGCGTAGCGAAAGGAGACTGCCTGCCGCATTTGCCTGCCCTGAGTTGTTTTCTCTATTTATGTGCCAAGTGGGAAAAGCTTTTACGCAACAAAAGTCACACGTTTCCCTCTGCCGTACTCCCAGGCCCAAATTCCCCTCCTTTCCTTCCACTCTCACCCTCCCTTGCCTCTTCTCCTTCACTCTTCGTCCTCCCTATGCGTATGTGTGAACGTGCGAGCGGCTAGAAATAAGCTGACTCAGTCTGATCAAGTGCTTATCACATGTTGTTCTAGCAACCTTCTGCAAGTTCTTGCTCCATTACAGAGCTTTGGTGTGAGAATTTTCCGGTCTCCCATAAAAAAAAACAAGTTATCCCATTCATCGTACGTGGTCGCTTGTTTCAATTCGAGTGTCCCAAGAATCTGCTTTTTTTCCCACTTCTGTGGCTGATGCTGAGTTACTTACAAGCGGTAGCACATTCGCATTAATGCGATGTTGGCCGGTTCCATTTCGCGTGGTGCAGAAAATGTTTTTTGCTAGTATTTTACTCGCAAGTGTAAGAAATGTGGTGACGTGCAGTATTCGTACATCAGTCAATTTTCCTCTGTCATGAACCGAATCTCTATCATTTATAACTCTTATCATGAAACGGGAGACATCTAACATTGTTTAGTTACTTTGATATATTTTTCTTGCTGCTTCTGTAAGTCACTTCAAACACGTCTTAGCAGGGCTATCAAACAGCAAACAACTTTCTCGCCAAAATTAAAAATCAGGGCCAGGAGATGGATTTTTTCGCGTAAATATGGCAGTCTTATGGAAGGTAATATACATACACTTCACCGTCACCAGTTACAGGTAGCCAGACAACTACGGTTTGCAATCCGTCGAATGCACTCGTCAACGGAAAGTGTCTTATCATTAACAGATGTATTCATAGCACTTCTAGATTTCATCTTCAGTAACTGTGGGCATATTCACTTTCACCTATTCAGTCAGATATTGGTCTTACCATTGGATGTGGGTTTATGTAAGAGTAAATTCTTACGTCGTGGATTTAATCTCTAACATTTACACTGGTTATGAAGAAGTGATAATTACGTAGTAAGTAAATGAATAATTATAAACTAAGTAAAAAGTAAATAATAAATTAATAATTAAATTTATAACTGAAAACGTATCGTTCAAAAGTTACGTAACGTGCTGTCGAACTCCTGTACGTGTGCGGAATTCGATACTTCTTACATGAGACTCACTGTACAGACACATAGCTGATACTGCAAGTACTCATTTCTAGTTGTTAATTGTGTCATTAGTGGTAACGAACAAACATACAGGCCGTGTACTTACAGAGAAATGTACTCAATATGCTGAAAAGGTCAGGCGGTGGAGAGCTAGGATACATTAACAGATACCCCTGAGCCACCACACATTTAGTGACTTCGTGGACACAAGTCGGTGAACTTGGCAAGTCAGTCCCCAGACGTGCTCTGTAAGTTAATGAGAAATTAGCGCCGGCACATACTATACAGAAGACTCGGTAACTCGTCCTCAAGGAGGAAGTAGTCGAAGAATGTTTTTAGAAGTTGGGAGCACTTGATGGTGTGCCGTCAAAGAAACTTCCATCACAGTTTCTCAATAAATCGCCTGTAAAGAGAAAAACTGGAAGTGCCAAATTCGTCTAAACACGAACGCATCTGAAAAGTGTGAATGAAAAAATTATTGTGGGGTGATAGATCCCATCAAGCTGTACCGTAGTTACATACTCTGCGGTATGCCCCGTTATTCTGTACATGGCGAATCACCTAAAATTTGCACCGCAGATATGACGGAAAAGGAATGTGCTATTGATGTGTGGTCTTCACAGAAAGGGTTGATAGTGAGGATCCCGTATTGTTAGCCAATCAACAAATTGCAGTAGTATTTGGAAAGTGTATTTTTTTGTGCAAACATACATGTCTTTAAATGGAACAATGTCTATTAACATTAACAAACGAAACACACGATAAACTAAAATGTCTGTGGCGTTTGTTGCCGTATTCTTGTGCTAGTCGTTTACGAGACATCGTATTTTGAAAAGTTGCCACATTGGTACATGCACAAAGCCTTGTGATAGCACGCAGTAAAGAAGAACAAAGCTGCATACACTGGTTAGGTGCATTCTAACTACTGAAGGCCATCACAGATTGCGTTCCAAATGACCACCGGCAGCGGCAGTACCCACTTCCAGTCTGGTATGGAACGACTGCTAGCATTTCAGCGGAAATGTCAAAGCAGGCTGCAGTAATACTTAATTGCATATCATGTGGTGTAGTATCTTTGTATATCTTTCAGCTTCCCTCACAGAAGGAAGTCTACAGGCGTCAAATCCGAGGAACGGTACGGCATCAAATCCAACGATTTGGAAATGAAGACATGCCGTAACATTTCGCGCACTATGGGATGGACAGACATCGTGTTGGTACCACAGCTTTTTCTCCCAGTCTGCAGAGGCACGTCTTCCAGCATCCGTGGAAGGTGGTTTGTTAGCAGGCTGCGATAATTGTGCGCGTTCAGTGTTCCATTTATGAAATATGAGCCTATTAGCTGATGGTTGCCGGCCGTTGTGCCCGAGCGGTTCTAGCGGCTTCAGTCTGAAACCGCGCGACCGCTACGGTCGCAGGTTCGAATCCTGCCTCGGGCACGGGTGTGTGTGAAGTTCTTCGGTTAGTTAGGTTTAAGTAGTTCTAACAAGGGAACCTCCCCATCGCACCCCCCTCAGATTTAGTTATAAGTTGGCACAGTGGATAGGCCTTGAAAAGCTGAACACAGATCAATCGAGAAAACAGGAAGAAGTTATGTGGAGCTATGAAATAAATTAGTAAAATATACAAACTGAGTAGTCCATGCGAAGATAGGCAACATCAAAGATAATGAGAGTCAAGGAGCGCCGTCGCCCCGTGGTTATTGAAAGCAGCTACGGAACGAAAGGTGCTAGGTTCAAGTCTTCCCTCGAGTGAAAAGTTTAATTTTTTATTTTCAGTTTGTGTGACAAACTCTTATGTTTTCATCACTTTTTTGGGAGTGATTATCACATCCACAAGAAAACCTAAATCGGGCAAGGTAGAAGAATCTTTCTACCCATTCGCTAAGTGTACAAGTTAGGTGGGTCGACAACATATTCCTGTCATGTGACGCACATGCCGTCACCAGTGTCGTATAGAATATATCAGACGTGTTTTCCTGTGGAGGAATCGGTTGACGTATGACTTTGCGATCAAATGTTTTCGGTTCCCATTGGAGAGGCACGTCCTTTCGTCTACTAATCGTACGGTTTTGCGGTGCGGTCGCAAAACACAGACACTAAACTTATTGCAGTGAACAGAGACGTCAATGAACGAACGGACAGATCATAACTTTGCGAAAATAAAGAAAGTAAAATTTGCAGTCGAGTGTAGACTTGAACCAAGGACCTCTCGTTCCGCAGCTATTCACGCTAACCACGGGACCACGGCGCTCCGACGTTTACATTCTCCTTGATGTCGCCTATCTTGCGCATGAACTACTCAGTGTGTATATTTTACTAATTTTTTTCATAGTTCCACACAACTTCTTCCAGTTTTCTCGATTGATCTGTGTTCAGTTTTTCAAGGCCTATCCACTGCGCCAACTTATAACTAAATCTGAGGGGGGGGGGGGGGGGGGGGTGCGATGGTGAGGTTCCCTTGTAAGTTCTAGGGGACTGATGACCTCTGATGTTAGGTCCCATAGTGCTCAGAGCCATTTGTACTATTTGAGCTGATGGTTCACTATCTCACAACAAACGTTTACGCTCCATGGATGCTGAAGTTCCACCTGATAAACCCAACGGGGATTGCCAACAGGCCCACAGTGCATGTTGCGGCGGTTTACATGGCCACGATTAGTAAATGACGCTTCATCACAAAACAAGATACATGATACATCTGTAGTATCCTGTCTTAATGCTCCTGTACGTAGGTTAACACGATTCTCATAACCGTTTCCATGCGGACCTTGATGGAGAGAGACTGATTGGAAGATGGAACCTATGTAGATGGAGAATGCATAGGGCACTTGCCTGACTCGTGTCATTTCCTCTTGTGGTTGCGCGTAACTTAACACGCTAGTCAACTACAACAGCAGCAACAACATTAATGTCTCCCTCTTCTGTCGTCATTTGTACCCTTCTATTACGTTTTCTAGGTGTTACACTACCACTTTCACGTAACTAGTTGAAGAGATTGATAAATAACTGCCGATATTGTTCATGTCTCTTGGAATATCTTTCCGCAAACACAGTAGAAAGACTAACTCAATTCTTTCTATACTCTCCATACAGCATAAGCATATCGGCTTTTCTGCATTGGTAAATCCCATCGTCCACTCACGACCTTCTGCTTGGACTGTCACAAATTAACTGACTCGCAAATCGCCCGGCCGATGTGGCCGAGCGGTTCTAGGCACTTCAGTCTGGCTCCGCGCGACGGCTACGGTCGCAGGTTCGAATCCTGCCTCGGGCATGGATGTGTGTCATGCCCTTAGGTTAGTTAGGTTTAAGTAGTCCTAAGTTCTAGGGGACTCATGACATCAGAAGTTAAGTCCTATAGCGCTCAGAGCCATTTCAGTCATTTGAACCATTTCACTCGCGAATCGCAATATACTCAACGAACACAAAAGCACACTGTAAGCAAACATAACAACATCGTTCCAAGAAACTACAGAGGTTGAATGACACAAACAAGTGTCGGCTGGAAAGTTTTCCAATTAGGATATCTCATACACAACTCGCACCAGTACCCTGCAACGAACATCATTGACATTCTAATTTACCCTACTTTCAGATTGTTAGTGTCAATAGGCATTATTACATTTAAAAATCTATGTTTGCACAAAAAGTACACTTTATAAATATTATTATAATCTGTTTATTAGCTAGCAATATGACCTACTGACCACCAATCTATTCTGTGAAAATCGCATATCAATAGCAATTTCCGCAATATTTGCGGTGTAAGTTTTAGGTAATTCAACCTGTATTTTATGAAGCAGCTACGTAAACCCTTACTCCAGTAGCATAACGTACGCTCTAAAACTGCGCAGCTTCTTGACGTTAACGATCGAACTTATCTGAGAACGAATGACGAGGTGATCGCGGATATCTTTGAATACGAGCCACTTACAGTACTAGTTGACACATCTGTGTCGTGATTCGCATCAGGCAAATCTGTAACTTAATATGACTCACAATGGGGCAGGTCATGATGTCGGAGAGTTTTCTCTCCTACATAAGGCACTTTCCATAACTTAGGGCAAAGGCCAAAAATGACTACAACTTAGGGAAACACAAAGAATATGTAAATTTTGTCACATTGTAAAACTGGAGAGAGGCATGCATTGTAAAGTTCTTCATTTTTATATAAGAGGTCGCAAAATGACTGTAAGCCGGTACCTTACATGGGTGTATAGCTAGCTGTACAAATGAATGGAGATTATTATTTGTTAGATTCACTGGCGTGTGATATCACAGAAAGTGGGATAGTGTGTGCGTTGTCTTTTGTGGTCGTTTTGTCTTTCCCAGTTAGCCGTGTTGGTGAGAGTGCTTTTGTCAAGCGGCTGTGGGGCTTAACTCATGCGTTAGTTTCATACTGCAACTTTTCGTTGGACTTAGCACAGTTTTTTAAGCACAAGAGTATTTACACTTCAGTGTATACAGGATAATGAACTATATTTTAAATTTCTATTAATAGTGCGGAACTGCCTCTTCAAACTTTGAATATTTGCTTTTGATTTTCATGAATTAATGTACGGTTAATTGAACTTTTCTTACATATATTTCTGTATTCCATACTGTGTCTGCACTACACACACTAACTATTATCGTCAACTATATGTGGGAACATAATCTGGTAATCATTTATTTTGTTTAAAATATATTATTCACTGACTTTTCCTTATATAAAAGGGTTAAGGACTAATTTCGTACGAGGTGAATATGCTTTAAAACTGTGACAGTGTACGACTAACTCCACTGATAATAACGAGTCAAACCAACATATTAGGTCGTGCATGCCCCATACTTAAAATGGCCGATAAAAACCCGCCAGTGCACTCGTATTGGATGTGTGTATTGTTAGGTATGATGTGTGGGTCGTGTGATGATGACAGGTGGGAGAGTGGCGTTAAATACTTCCACCATCAGGAGTCAAAAAGACCACAGCCAAGCTGAGCACCAGCACACTAGCATGCATTTCTGACCGGACTATGAAGTCGGGATACCATTTGTTTGACACGTGGACCACATTTTCGTTCAGTGTGAAATTGCGAACACTGAACTACATATCCGAAACTACGAAAAGTGCAAACACCGAACTACATATGGTTCGCCTCATGCTCAAATATCTTCAGCAACAAAAATAATTCATTGCATGAATTTAAAAGCTCGATACGTCGAGTTTAAACAAATGTAGCAAGTCTAAGACGAATCCGTCAGTTGACTCTTCCGTCACTGACGGAAGCTTCCCATGCAGACTGACATCCCTTCACATGCTGCTCATAGACGCCACCATTAAGAACATCATACCATTGTTGTTTGTTCTCATTATTCCAATTTGAAAGAAACCCACGTACTTGTACGTTTCAAACATGTTCTAAATGACAATACTTTTTTATTCTAAGGGTATTCTCATATTTTATTTAGGCCGCGGCTTGTGATCTTTTCTTTCCATAAGCTATGTGTGTACTGTTCCTTGAATCATGTGTGATTCTGCCTTTCTTACCCTTCATTTGTAAATCAATTGTTTGTTAATTTGGTGGCTAAACTGCAAGCCATTATTCAGTACATGATAACTGAAATTTGACAGTGTCTTAAAAGAATTACGTCATCCTCCTGCATTGGCGATCTGAAAACACAATACTATCCGCAGAAAGGACAGAGATAAATGTTCATGCCCTCAAATTCAGTCACATTTCAGCTCCTTTCCCATGTGCAAAACGACTTCAGCAACATTCATGGTGTCATTAGCAGCTGCCTTAACGTCCACTGAAAGGGAGTATGATGGACGAGCAATTCAGAAAATCAACCCCAGATATTCATTTTAGTGAGACCATATTGAAACTAACGGGAATAAATACATGAAGCGAACAGTTAATTACAACTTTTCAGGAACGAGACTCCACTTATTTGTATAAGGCTGTGAAAAGGGATCAGTATTTGATGAGACAATTACACTGGGCTGTAGCCTATACCCCATGTTATTCAATCTGTACGTTGAACAAGTACTAAAGAAAACAAAGGAACAATTGGGAAACTGAATTATAGCTCAGGAAAAAGAAATTAAAACTATGATGTTTGCCAATGGCACTACAATTCTGTCAAAGACGACAAAAGATTTAAAAGAGAAGTTGAACGAAATGGGCAGTGTCTTGGATATAAGATGAATATCATCAAAAGTAAAGCAAGGGTAATGCAATAAAGTCGATTTAATAGAGGCGTGCTGAGTAAATTATGTCATGGAATGAGACACGCAAAGTAGTAGATGGGTTTTATTGGTTTGGCAGCAAAATGCTGATGACGACCGAAGTAGAGAGGATAAAATGCGAACTGCTAAAAACAATAAAAGGATTTCTGAAAAAGAGAAGTTTTTTAACATTGAGTATTAAATGTTAGGATATCTTTTCTGAATGTATCTGTTATAAAGCCTTGTATGGAAGTGACATGTGGATAATAAACATTTCAGACACGTAGAGGGTAGAAGTTTTCGAAATGTAGTGCTATAGGAGAATTCAGTTTATTGTATGGATAGATCTAATATATAATGAGCAGGTAGTTAACGGAACTGGCGAGAAAAGAAATTTATAGCACAAGGTGATAAAAGGAGCCTTCGGATAGGATACATCCTGCGTTACTAAGAAATCGTATGTTTGGTATTGGAGGAATATGTGGGCTGCAAATATTGTAGAGGTCAACTGTCACAGGAGAAAATTAATGTAGGCTGCAGTTGCTACGCAGAGATGGAGAGGTTAGCACATGACAAAAAAGCATGAGGAGCTGCGTCTTATCCGTCTTCCGAGTGAAGTACTATACAAACTGCTGTTCTCTCCGACAGAAGGCTGAGCGCTCCATTAAGGGAAGACAGCGTCATGGAGGGTTAATTGCCAAGTACCGCGGAGGCTGGCTGTGAACGTGAACGAGTAGGAAAGCTACGACGTCACGCAACGGGTGGATGCACGAGCTGAAGAGAATGGATGCACTGGCAGCCGTCGATTCGAACGTCCATAACTGATGACACCCATTAGGGCAAACCGGCGAGAGGTGGGAAGAACCACAGTGTGCACTTAGCATTTCCGTACGGGTGATCCATCCAGCACGTGGAAGACTCCTTCGCACCAACTAATGAATGGACTGAGGATACTTAGCTGTAGACACTGGCACACGACGGAGCAAATCACTGTTCCCATCTGGGTTCCGCTATTCATAGATGATCTTCGGTATTTATCGTAGAACTGACAGTGAAGTTTGCTTTAAAAGAGACAAACTGAAATTTCACCAAGAAACAAGTTCTGATATCTTTCGAATTAGCGTTTCAAATTCGCAAATTTTTAACGTATGTTTGAATTCCGTTTGTAATATGACATCAGTTCGTAAGAACACTTCATCCATTGTCTGTTCAAATTTATTAAATCACGCAAGTTGTCATAATAGTCTTGAGTGAAGTAGATTATACCATAAAGGGTCTTATCGCCTGCAACTTCAATTACACTTTGAGTTTCCGACACACATTATTTGACTAAGCATAGAAAGAATATTTCCTACGACTTATACCTCCATCGAACGCAAATACGATGTGTAAAACTGTGTCTGAAACCGGAAAACGAGAAGCTATTACATGAGGAAGACTAAGTACTATGAAATCATAGAGCACGTTAATAACATTAATCCCTTTGTCTTACAAACGTTCATCGCTTGTTTCCTTTTATATATAAATAGAAATTTTTCTTTCGTACTCTCTCTGATTCCAAGTGGTCGATTGTTCACATGTGCGTATCACTGTACAAATTTTTTCTGAATAATAATTAGCATTCTTGGTAAACTACGTCTCATGAAGCTTATTTATAAAAAATCATGTTGTTTGTTCCTACAAAGACATAATTCAATATATCTTTAACTAACAACCTTATAAAAGATGGGACCAGTTTGATTAGTGGCTGAAAAGTCGCACTGTGTAGATAAATAGTTTTCTATTATTTTGCAAAGAAAATGCCTTCACTCAAAATAATCCGATTATTTTTCAGTTCAAATCCAAATTTCTGAGAACTAAAATAACTTACGTGGTCAAATATCACTAAGCAGTGACGTGAGCAACCACTGAACTTTGGCTCATGTAATATCCATAAAAAGGTTAGTAAAGTGTTCCTAAGAGCCAAATTAAAGTACCTATATACGTTTGACATTAATTTTCAGCTCCCTCGCTTTTGAAGTGCGCCTACTTGATGCGACAACTTCCAAAGATGAATGCATTACATTAGTTTTTATTCTTCTCCGTCCCAAACCTTAAAGATCAATTTTAAGGTTGCTATTATATGTAGGCGAGAGGCACGCTTTAGCAGACCTACTAACTTGCCAGGATGTTAGCTGTTAAGTTCAAAATAGTCCCTAACATTTTGTACTGAATGAAGATGATATGGTTTAATGGGTCATTCAGGACCACTAGTGTGCCTGAATGTTCACCAAACCACGAAAATCTGCATGTACTCCTGTGAACAGAGTAGTTGTCATCGTTGAGGAAGAGAATGTCCACAGTACATGTATATTCACCATGAAGATATAGAAGAAAATGCAACGTTTGGCTCCTGAGAACATTGAGGTAAGTATGCTGGTTCATATTCACTATATCCTATGTAATTGAAACCAAGTCATGATACGAAAAACACCTTCGAAAGATCATAGAACCACCAGTATTTCGAGCTGCACCCTCCATACACTGTGTGTTAAGAGCATCATCGGGCACTCGACGCCTTGCACCATGTGATAAGAGGCCATATCACAACTAGTCAGACTACACTACACGCCTCCAGACAGATAATGTTTATTTTCTGTGTTGTTGGGCCCACTGCCGGTAGAAGCTTTGTGTACCACTGTGAGAAATGACCTTTTGCGACGTGCCCTATTGTAAGTTTTCATTTTGGGCACTTTCCTTCCGATTGATCACTTGAGAACTGGGTGAGATAGAACATCATCAGCACTGGTAGCAATAATTTCTGTTGGAACTGAAGCCGATTGTCATAGACAAGGCGTCATACAAGTCTCTGTTCCCAGTAAGTTCTCTGTTCTCATGCCATATTACACGGCTGAAAGTGGAACGCCATTCCTTGTAGACACATTCGACAGTCCACGTTGATATGCCAACAAATTGGATAACTTCCTCTATGCTGTTCCCATGAGCAATGACGAACATGATACCTACTTTCCGACATTCCGCCATGTTGGTCCATGCTACAACGCTTATTAGGTATGACCGATGACACATCACTTGACTGCCATAACTTAGCGTCAGAGGAGCATATAATCGCCTCATGTCTGTTCTACACCATCTCCAGCATTACGAAGCGTCCTTTGGGCTCTTTTAAGGGAATGATTAATATTTTATCCTTAAGCTTACAACGGATGCTGAAATTCGTGAAGGTGGGTGACACATTTCAGGTAGATCTTAAGATAAAGATACATAGAGAGCAATGAAAGCTGCTGAATGTCAACATCTAGCTGAAACACATCATTTTGTCAGATACTTTAACGTCCTTAGGACGTATTTAGAATGAGATGTGAAGCCAAGGCATCCCACGACCTAAAAGATTTTATGGCAAGGGGGACAGACTCGGACAAAGAACTTCTACAATTTTAACAGGAGTTGAAGTCCCTATCTGAAAGGTAGCGTATGTTCCGAGCAACCAGGAACACAGTAGATGCTGATTTATTAGCTAATCACCTTCTAAGGGCGAAGTTTGAAGGACACTGCGATCTCTACATACAAAAATAGCTAACGCATTCGACCAGATACTGAGGGCTGCAATTTGTATTATCCTGGAGATGTTTCTTGTTCTGAGAAGGTCGTTAATTCGGTGCTTGAGTTCGGTACTTTAGCATTTGTGTACACTGCCTGCAGCGTCAGCCAACCTGAAAGACTAGCGTCCTGTTACCAGCAGCATCAGTCGGCAACGTGTAACAGCTCCGGTACGTTTCACACGCTATCACGCTGACATGATAAAAGTCCATATCCTCTTAAACTCTAGGAACGCGAAGTCGACATCTCACGAAGTGCAGATTTCAGTAACGAATTATATTTCAAATCCTTAATGCAGATAGTATCTGCCACAAGACTGGCATAATATGTAGTTTTCAGCAGTAAGCTAGAAACCAGAACGCTCTTTCGATCTTTCGGCCGGGGGAGGCTTTCATCGAAAAACAAGGTGCTCAATCAGTTTTTCAGAGGCCTATGACGATGTAATATGTGAAAAGAGGCAAATATTCAGTTACATTTTGATCGATTTCAAAGCGGTGTAAAAATAGGCGACTTTTTTAAGTGCTGAGAACTGAAAAAGTCTCCGCTTCACAAAAATGAAAAGGACCTGGTATTCTATGACTACATTATCAATGAGTCTACAGAGGAGACTGCTTACCAAATACTGCTGTGACGCAGCCTGGATTATTGCTTAATTGTGTGGGATCTACACAAAAAGTTGTACACTGTACAGTCACATTAATGTTACCGCATGTCAGGAGCCTGAATAATCACATTTTGCAGCACTGACCACGGCCAGATGTGCAGGAAGCGTGTCAGTGCGGTTCTGGATGGTACCAACAGGTATGTGTAGCCATGCTGACTCCTCTGCCGTGGCCGGCAGCGCAATGTTTCTCGGTTGAGGATCCACGTCATGAATAGCCCGATCAAGTTGGGCCCATAGATCTCGATTGTATTTAAATCCGGGAACATTGGTGGTCAGGGGAATATGATAATTCATCCTAGCGCTCTTCGAGCCACGGATGTACACTGTGATATATTTGACATGTTGCGTTATCCTGTCGGTAGATGCCACGCGCCAAGAAAAACAAACTGCATTTTGGGGTAGACCAGGTCCCCAAAGATGGATACATAATTGTGTTTATGCATTGTGCTCTCCAGATGGACGAAATCACCTACAAAATACCATGATAACATTCCCCAGGCCCTAACGCTCCCTCCTGGTTGCAGGGTGTTGGCTAAGGGGAGCCGGAACGACCAATCTCCTCCATGTTAATTCTAGCATATAGAAGGAACATTTTTTTCTACAACCATTAACATATTGCTCTGAAATTTGGACTACATGTTCAGTGAATATTTATCTACAAAGTTACAATGCCATGTTAAGAAATATTTATTGGTTTTTGTTTTACAATTTTTTTAAACAGATGTTTATTTTTTATCTAAAATTTTGCACTTTTGCTTCTATGACTCTTGAATTATACAATATTTTTTTACAGTTTGTTACAAAATTAAGGAAAAGAAGTAAACAATATTGTGCATAAATTTCATTGATATACTGTTAGCCGTTTTTGAGAAAATGTTCCTCAAAGATGAAAATTTTATAGTTAAGGGAAATGGCTTCCGAAGTTTTTTAATACATTCCTGCCCCATATGATGGATTATCAGCATCCTGTTCTTTTTCCAGCATTAGTTTCCTTTTCACTGTTCTTTTCTTCCCTTTTGCTGATTGTTGTAGGATTTTGTCTCTTCTTCCTGCCCCTCTTTCTTCACCAATTAGGCGCATTGTGGAAATGGTGTTGTGTCCTGGTTGGAAACCTAAACGTTTCAGCACACCGCATTTGATAATGTTTCCTTCATGGTATGTTGACACTGCATCATACACTCCAAAATGCAATGTTTTTATCTGTATAAACGCTCTTTTGGGAATCCTAATCCATTTTAATTATTTACACTTTCATTTGGATTTTGTGTTTTCCCATGTCAACACTTTTCCAGTAAATTTGGCTGTGATAAATCTCTGAATATGGGCTTAATTACATCAATTACAGCATTTGGCAAACTGTTTTTATGGGCATATTCCTTTCCTGATTGGTACTTACACCATGAGTCATCAGCTGTGGAGGCACAGTGCATGTTGGGGGTGCTCATTTGTTGATGCATTATGAAAAAATAAAGCCCATGCTGCTCTCCTCATATGCTCAATGCTTTTTGTATTTTGCCTACTTGCACACCCATAATACCTCTGAAATCTATCAATTACTTCATCTGTCAATCTTCCTCTTCCTCCACTGTTATTACCATTACTAAGCTTCTCGGATCCTAATGTCTGCTTTAGTTTGCGCAAAGTAGCCCCCATGCGCTTCTGCACATGTCCAATGTACTCCTGTTTTTTAATGTGAACTTCATTGCCAGAAGGTTTGAGTTCCTCTACAGCTTTATATCCCTTAGAATCACCATCTCCTAGGTAGTTAGTGTATCGTACATTATACCACTCCTGTGATCTGGAAAGAATTGCTTTCACTCCCTCTACTTCCATCGCTCCTCTCGTGCCGTGAAAATTTGATTCACAACTTTCACTATGTTCGTTCTTGGTATTGCTTATATCTACAATGTTTTGAGAGAATAGCAATATCAATTATTTTGCAACTGTCTGCACTGATAGCTGTCACAACTCCATTTAGAGATTTATGACCTCTACGTTGCCATGATACAACTAAAGCAACAGTTAAATCTCTACAATTTCCATTATCTGTCACAGCTGCTTCAACTGCTTTCTTCATTGTTGCTTGAGCAATATCTTCAGCAGAATATCCCACCAATTCATTATAAAATCCAAACTTGGTTGGTGGTTTTGGCAAGCTCATAATTCCACATAACATTGTCCCTGCAGCACTGCACTTGCCAATGCAACGCAAGCCATACACTAGCCCAACACGTATATCATACAACTTCTTTCCACTATTACCACTACGAGAAATACTGTTAGAATTAGAAAACGAAACTTCTGCAGCACATTTGTTGGACTTCAATAACATTTTACATGCCAAACCAATGTGTGAAGTTATTTTCAATTCCAGTTCTCTTTCTTTGCAAACTTGGAATAATACGTTGTTTCAAAATTACTGTAACTTCCATAGTTTTGAAATTTTTCATTGCTGTCACAAAGTTTCTTGCTGGAAGAAGTTCTATCACATTCATTTGGAGTAGTCGGTGAAGCAGTCTGAGCAGCATCTCCCTTCGAAACAACAAAAGATTTCTTCTTCCGCTCACTGTGCCTTTTCTTAAACACTCGATGGCTGAAACAGGGCATATTGAGATCCACAAACCAAATACGTAAAACAGGTACGAGAAAAATTCGTCAAACACGCGAAATTGAACAGCTAAACACCACAAAGCAAACTCCACAAGTCAACCTACATGGTACAGCGTTTATCTTTACCGATCTGAAGAGTCACTTGTCACAGGGATAAAGCCATACAACGTTGGGAAACAAATCACTTTCCAATTCCGCAAAGATTCCCTGCTTGCAGGCAGCGGGCGGCGCCGTCGAAGGTGACACATCAAGTCGCTACAACCTTTTACGCGGCGCGCCAACTTTGCAGCGATGAAAAACACACTTAGAATTCATTTAGAAGGGTGAAACTTGATTTGTTTTGTTCAGGAAACTTCAAATTATTTTATAATGAAAAAAACAAAAAACGTTAATTTTGTCATTTTCATCGTTCCGGCCCCCCTTAAGAAGTTCCGCGCCATATACGCCAACAGCCATCTGCCCGACGGAGCATAAAACGCAGTTTGTCTGAAAAGGCCACCTGTGCCACTCACAGGAGGCCCAGTGGTGGTACTGGTGTGCAAATTCCAGCCTTCCTCGCTGATGAAAGCAACAGGGGTGTATGAACGACGCGCCTGCTCGGAGGCCCGTACGCATGATCGTTCGCTGGACGATCCTTCAGGAGACACTATTGGTCGTCCATTGGTTCATCTGAGCAGTCACTTACCCAGCAACTGCACGTCTATTCGCACATACACATCTCCGCAGCCATCGTCTACCCTGCTATCAATGGCCCGTGGTCAACCACAGCTGCTCTGGCGCCGGTATTGTGTAGTGCCGTTTTGCCATGTACGGTATACTTGAACTATTGCGGAGAGGAAACAATTCACAAACTTAGCCGTTTCGGAAATGCTTTCCCCTTTGTTCCGAAACCCACTGATCAAGCCCTTTTGGACGTCAGATAAATCACTCCGTTTCCGAATTTCGACAACTACTGCACTGTTTTGCGCGTCCCCACGACACACTTTATATATACCCACCACTGATAGTTGTGCAACCTGCCGTCTGTGGGTGGTTGTTGCACATTGATGTCGTACATAGGAGGTGGTCACCATGTGGTTGGAACATGTATCAAGGGATACTAAACGTACAGAGAAAAAGGCTTTAACGGTGTTGAAAGATCTTTTTGACCCATGTGAGATGATCACACAGCTGCTGCGAACCTTAATAGGCACATTGCTGAAGGTACACTACTGCCCAATTAAAATTGCTACACCACGAAGATGACGTGCTACAGACGCGACATTTAACCGACAGGAAGAAGATGCTCTGATATGCAAGTGATTAGCTTTTCAGAGCATTCACACGAGGTTGGCGACAGTGGCGACAGCTACAGCGTGCTGACATGAGGAAAGTTTCCAACCGATTTCTCATACACAAACAGCAGTTGACCGGCGTTGCCTGGTGAAACGTTGTTGTGATGCCTCGTGTAAGGAGCAGAAATTCGTACCATCACGTTTCCGACTTTGATAATGGTCGGATTGCAGCCTATCGCGATTGCGGTTTATTGTATCGCGACATTGCTGCTCGCGTTGGTCGAGACCCAATGACTGTTAGCAGAATGTGGAATCGGTGGCTTCACGAGGGTAATACGGAACGCAGTGCTGGATCCCAACGACCTTGTATGAGTAGCATGGCTGTAACGGATCGTGCAGCCACGTCTCGATCCCTGAGTCAGCAGATGGGGTCGTTTGCAAGACAACAACCATCTGCACGAACGGTTCGACGACGTTTGAAGCAGCATGAACTATCAGCTCGGAGACCGTGGCTGCGGTTACCCTTGACGCTGCATCACAGACAGGAGCGCCTGCGTCGTGTACTCAACGTCGAACCTGGGTGCACGAATCACAAAACGTCATATTTTCGGATGAATCCAGGTTCTGATTACATCATCACGATGGTCGCAACCGTGTTTGGCGACATCGTGGTGAACGCACATTGGAAGCGTGTAATCGTCATCGCCATACTGGCGTATCACCCGGCGTGATGGTATGGGGGCCCACTGGTTACACGTCTCGGTCACCTCTTGTTCGCGTTGACGGCACTTTGAACAGTGGACGTTAGATTTCAGATGTGTTATGACCCGCAGCTCTACCCTTCATTCGATCCCTGCGAAACCCTACGTTTCAGCAGGATAATTCACGACCACATGTTGCAGGTCCTGTATGGGCCTTTCTGTACACAGAAAATGTTCGACTGCTGCCCTGGCCAGCACATTCTCCGGATCTCTCACCAATTGAAAACGTCTGGTCAATGGTGGCCGAGCAACTGGCTCGTCACAATACGCCAGTCACTATTCTTGATGAACTGTGGTATCCTGTTGAAGCTGCATGGGCAGTTAGCTGTACCTGTACACGCCATCCAAGCTCTGTTTGACTCAATGCCCAGGCGTGTCAAGGCCGTTATTACGGCCAGAGGTGGTTATTCTGGGTACTGATTTCTGAGGATCTATGCACCCAAATTGCGTGAAAATGTAATCACACGTCACCTCTAGTATAATATATTTGTCCAATGAATACCCGTTTATCATCTGTATTTCTTCTTGGTGTAGCAATTTTAATGGCCAGTAGTGTAGATAGACACTATCCCACCATAATTTGCTTACAAAGATACAAGAAGCAACTTTAACTGTGTTGTAGTGCATTCACCCTCCTACGTGTCACACCCTTAGAGATTGTGGAAACAAGATTAGACTGTTTATCATCGCAGATAGAGGCACTTTCAGCAACCACACTTCCTGATCTCCATACCCGAACGGAACGGTAAGAAGCCCTGAATGGAACGTAGACTCCAGCAAGGACTTTACACCAGTTTACAGAGTATAGCTAACGATGTACTGAAATGTGTTGGATTTATTTCTATAGCGTAGCGGATGGTTATTTTTAAAAGTGCAGCTTCTCACAGAGATCCAGTGTGTGTTGTAATTATCGCCGACAGCGAAACTCGGAAGATGTGCTAATGCGTTAATACGGAAGCGAATTGCAGCGGAAAACAAATTAGTTCCAGTTATGTTAACAAGGTCTAGATCTGGCGCTGTGCACTGTTTGTATGGCGGTAACACATCCACACTCTCATCTGACAAGTCACAGCGTTAGTGAGCAGTATTGCTGTCGAGAAGATGGATGGCGCGCTGTTAGTGATGCTGTTGTAAGTGAACTGCAGCAATTGCTGCGTTGCGTTAAGGGAGTATCGCCGATTGAAAGGGCTGTGGAGACGCCTGATGCCATTAGAAAGTTTAAAGAAGATAATAATGGAAGTCGAAACACTGGAGGGTTTGGTGTGGCACCTGGAGATGGTTCAAATGGCTCTAAGCACTATGGGACTTAACATCTGAGGTCATCAGACCCCTAGACTTAGAACTACTTAAACCTAACTAACCTAAGGACATCACACACATCCATGCCCGAGGCAGGATTCGAGGCAGCTGTTGATCACTTCGTTTTAGGGATGCAGCATCTTGTCGACGCCTGCAGTGCTCATATTCAACAAATTGTGTACTCGGCGGCTAATAATAAAATCAACATTATGCCTTTCTCATTTGTTTGACCTTTTCTGCCCATGTCCCCTGCCTAGTCCGTTACATATGGGAACATTTATATACGTCGTTTTTGCATTCACAGTGCCCGATCTGCGCCTTGTGGTCAAAATTGGATCCAATTTTTTTCCAGCGTTAATCGCAGCTCCGTGTAATACGATAATTACAGCCATCAATGGGCCTCTGTGAGTAGCTGGACTTTAATTACAGCCACTTGGTACTTATGGCACAAGAGGTGATTCCAGAGTGCTTAACAGTCGGTCTTGTCCTTTCCCTAGCTACCGAGTGAAGCGGTACACTAGTTAGCACACGTGGCTCGGCAGCAGGAAGTCATTTAGGTGCTCCGCGGTTTCTTAAACCGTGGCGTTGGGTCGGGTTGTTTGGGAAAGGAGACCAGACAGCGAGGTCGTAGTTCTCATCAGGTTAGGGAAGGACGGGGAAGGAAGTCGGCCGTGCCCTTTCAAAGGAACCATCCCGGCATTTGCCTGGAGCGATTTAAGGAAATCATGGAAAACCTAAATCAGGAGAGCCGGACGCGGTAAACCGTCCACGGAAGATACCGGCGTGGTTTCTTTGGAGATGAAACGACCGGTTCCCTCCAATTTCCTCATCCAAACCGAACTTCAGCTCCATCTTTAGCAACTTCGTCGTCGACGTGCCATTAAACCCTAAATTTCCTTCTCTTCATTTTTTCCTCCTAACTTGGTTATTTTACTGCGGAGTGAGCGTCAGGTCCAGTTCCTGTAATTCAAACTGAGATTTTCCCTAATTTTCTCAAATGGCCATAGGTTAACGTTTCAGTGATTCCTTCAACAACACTACGGTGTATTTTTTTTGCACTCCCGTGTTCTCCGTTTCTGGGTGCGAAATTCTAGCCTTCCTTTCTGTGATTCCTTGCTGAACATGATCAGGACATGAGATAGAAAGTGTCGCTAAACTTATTTGGAAAACTATGGTTTAAATAACATAATTCCATAATTGAAAGACAAGAAAAGACTATGAATTGCTATTATTATATTTACGTTGTTTGTTTAGCAAGATGTGCATTTCTATGAAAAGGGGAGTCACCTTTCACATATGCAACTATTGTCTGTCTGTGTTTCCTTTGACAGATACGACTCTGTTTTTTTTTTCTTTCGTTTTGACGACAATCAGTTGTAAATTCCTACTGATGATATGTGTCATAGTAACGAAATGGTACTAAACGGTGATCTAGACTGTAGTCTCGTAGTGCTGCCTAAAGCTTAAACATAATTTTATTTACTGAGAACTGAAAAGAATTTGGATAGTAACTCATTATGTGGTCTGGTACTGTGGTGAAGCCCTGTTCAATGGTGTGGCATAGCAAACGTGTTTGCGATTTATTCTTAACAAATGTGGCTGCATCATAAAGCATATGGAATCCGATACCTGAGAAAAAAAACAATTTTTCTTTGACATAATTACATTCCTCAGTTTCAGAGTGTATAAGTTTCAGACCGTATGCTACGTAACTTGTTAAACGGTGTCAGTGTTTTACTCCTAACATAAACAAGCCAATTTTAAATTCGGTGATGCAGTACCGTTATTAGATTGCTGGCAACAAATCTAATACACCCGTAGCAAAGGCTATAAAACATGATGTTGTACTATCTTGACGTTACTCGTCTGTGTAAACTACCTTTTCGTGATCTGCAGTTAAAGAAAATTTAGAAGAAGAATATTTTAGTAGGAAAAGACGAGATAATCCTGTCTCGGTATAATAATGTTTTTATTATCCAAAAGTAGCAGCAAACACTTTAATTAATGGAACGTGACTTAATTAATTACAGATGCCAATCATTCTTGCAGTTGAGAAACTGGGCTGAGATAAAATGGGAATTTACTGCAGGAGCAGGTATCCGACAGACGTGGCAACGTTCTGAATACCTCACTGCATACAACTGAAATTAATACAAAACGTAATCGTATGGAAAATTCCATATTTTCCACATTGCAGAAAAGCGAAAAACGGCGGATCCCGAACAGTTCAGATATTAAATCTGTGCAGCGGGTCTGAACTTCGTCTCTGTCCGCCGCAGCTGGTCACCTACAAGCTTCGTCATTTGAGCACAGCTCGGGTCGTAGCCCTTAGCTTCAACTTGGCAGAGTCTCTCCCCTCATCCCATTCCACACTCGAGCATTCATACTGAGTATGCAGAAACAGCGGTCCTGGAAGAACGATTTATTACTGTATTTATTATAGCAGATTATATTTGGGAGACTTTTTGCCATGTTTTGCACACCAGCTGTACTAGTACGCACTCCGCCAACGAATGATATGTTTCATAACAGCATTGCACTTCGTAGATGAGCTATCGACCAGTTTATCTATGACCAATGAATAAAACCTGTCTCTTACTACGCCCCATGCGAAACGATGGAACTACGTGACGATGTAACATCATTATGAGATCGTGAGTAGCTGCTGACAGCGACGATGGCCATACGTCTACACAGATAAGACAGAACCCAACGCTGTTTAGCAAATATAAATACTATTCAGTCTTTTCATTCGATTTTTTTTTCCTTTATTGAATTTCAATTCCCCCTGAATGGGGCGGGCTGGCAGCAGCTTAGTACACTGCTCTACAGCCTACAGACTTTTTTAAAAAAACGGAAGAAGAAAAGAAACAAGAAAAACAGGCGACAAAAAGGTGACTTAAAGTGTAAAATGGCGGAAAATTGTGGAAAGTTAAAACAGAAAGCAAAGGGTTGGTTGGTTGGGGAAGGAGACCAGACAGCGAGGTCATCGGTCTCATCGGATTAGGGAAGGATGGGGAAGGAAGTCGGCCGTGCCCTTTCAGAGGAACCATCCCGGCAGTTGCCTGAAGTGATTTAGGGGAATCACGGAAAACCGAAATCAGGATGGCCGGATGCGAGATTGAACCGTCATCCTCCCGAATGCGAGTCCAGTGTCTAACCACTGCGCCACCTCGCTCGGTGAGAAAGCAAAGGGGTTGGCAATGTTAATAAAATACACAGGAATCAGACAAGTAACATAGTAGACACACAATTAAAACAAACAATGCGACAGTCTGGTTTCTTTTCGCAAGAGATAAAAAAATCACACCCAGCGACAGTATGATGGCCGTTCGCAACACTTCCCAAAAGACACACAACACGGAACACTCACTGTAAAATACTCACTGTAAAACACTGCACGAAAATGCCGGCACAAAGATGACACTCCCTAGCCAAGGGCAGATGGGGGGGGGGGTGGTGGAGGGGGGAAAACAAGGAGGGAGGAGAGGTAAAAACGAAAAAGGGGGGACCAAAGGAGGGAGAGGACTCATAAGGGGGGAGAGGGGCAGGGCAGATGCGGGAGGGAATGGGAAAAGGCAGAGGAGGGAAATGCAAAAGGACTCAGGGGAGAGAAGGGGGCAGAGAGAGGGGAGATGGGGAAAAAAGAGGATGGAAGGAGGGGGAGAGGGAGCCTGGGAAAAGGACAGAGGAAAGGAGGGGGAGTGAGGAACAAAGTTGAAAGGAGGGATAAATGGAGGGAGAGGGGGCATCTTCTGGGAGGGGGAGTTTCATTCGAATAGGGCACTTGAGAAATATTTTGAAGAATGTGATTCCCTTTATGAGTATACTTCGTATGCCATCTCATGCCTCACAGTCCTCACGTCGTACAAACTTTAGTTTTTACAGATCCGTTCGATACAAAGTTTTCGATACAGATGCTTCTAACCATAATGAAACATGTTCCTGTTTTAGCACAAAACCGATGAATATTTTCTGGACAGGTTAGGTATGCAGCCTAGAGCGTTAACGTCGGCGCTAGAGGGCAGGTCGGAGCAGATGGTAGTTAAGGGCTGAGGCGACCTGGAAAAAAAGGAGAGTGTGACACGGATAGCGAAGAGAGCAAGCAAGGCGGCGTGTTGTGGTGGGCAAGCGTTTCCCGTGGCCCGTTGGTAAGAGTGGTGCCTTTGCTCACTGCAAGTTTGGCAGGAACGAGAGTTGGTCGCATCCGTGAACATTGCTCCTTTGCTAGTTCGGCAGGACGCACAGTATTCGGCGTGCCCTTTGCTATCAAAGTTGCAAGCAGTTTGTGTCCATTGTGGTGCCGGGTTGGAGTATGGTCTGACCTGGACGCGGTGGCGTCTGCTGGATGAAACCCTTGGGTTTCCGACTACGAGTAATCTTCGTTACATCCTTCTTCGGCCCTCTCTAAGCAAGCGTTTGTCAATGGGCGCTGCATTTTACGAGCAATCACGGTGAGCATCCGATCAGTGTGCACGTCACTTGGTGTCGCATGGTGGCTATGTTGACTCCGTATCCTGGTTGCCCGTTGATTATGTATATAAATGTGTTATTTATTATTTATGAATGTTTTGCCTGGTACTACTTGAGTTCAATTCTATGAATGTGCGTAGGCTTGTGGCTGTTACTATTCGAAACTGATTTTAGAATCTAAGAGTATAGAATGCAGATGTAATTCTTGTGATTTACGAATTCTACCTTTTAGTCAGTGAAAATTGTTTAATCAAGGCACTTTATTTCTGAGGCATGTCTTTAGCTACCTGTTGGCTAGTATCACGAGCTAGAGCTGTTTACTAATTTTTTATTATTATTATTATTATTTTTTTTTTTTTTGTAGATGCAAACAAAATTGAAGAAAAATTTTGTGCCCCAATATTCAAGTCAGAGTTTCCTGTATAACGTTCATACTTTTCTGCGTTTGTAGTATGTTTAAATTTTACCAAATAATTAACAAGTAGTCTCTGTGTTACAGGATAGGTGATGGTATCTCTTGTTAACTGTGGTCTAGTTAAAGGTGCCTGTGTACTATGATTGAAATTTTTAGTGAAGGTTTCTAATACTGTGGTAACGGCAACGGCCGTCCTATATTAGTGGAGAAGGAGAAATTATTGCTACCGGCGTTGCGTCTGCCACCGCCTCCATCATCACAAATTTGAACCACATTTGTCAGTCATTTTGGCTACTTCGAAGGCAATGGCGATTTGATAATTACTGACAATAGGCGATGGTTCATACTTCTGACATATTCATTTTATTAGTTTTGCTGTATGTAATGTAAATGTATGTTTTCTTCATTTAACATTCTTTACTAAAAGGAAGTGATTTTATACTGTTGCCGTTTCCAGGTGTTTGCTATCAATTGTGTTACTGAAATTTACTCTTTTCAGTTCTGGAGGCAATTTATTGAGGTTATTCTTGGATTTTTGCTTTTAAAAATAAAGTCATTAGTGTTTTAGGAAACGTTAATAATTTCATTATTGATCAGTACCTTTCCACTCAACATCAGCTCCCTACTGCATTTCAGTTGTATAACATGATACATGCCATCACGTCATCCAACAAGGCGTTTGTCATGCCGTGCAATACTTCTAAAGTGTCATTAAGATTTAGAATGCGTACATCCCCACTCTGGGATACTTTTGTTATAGATGCATCCCCCATGCTCGGAAATTTTCTATTGTAGATACATCTCACTCTCCAGAAACGCACAAATTTGTGCCTATTTGTTCTCACACCCCTCACCATACTTGTATCAGGGGGTGGGTCTAAGACAGCTCACTGCGCTGGGGAATTAGTGTTAACCCTTAAAAAAACACGAATATGACAAGATGTTTTGCCTTAAACGTCTTTGGCCCTGTCAGATACGTCGAAAAGCTGGTTCCCTTCTTTTAAATTCCTAACTCCGTCCAGGACATTAACGCTTTTCTGGTGGCTATTTTTGTTCTGATACGCAACTTTTACTCTACCACAATTTAGACATTAGACCGCCATAGTTTAGCAACCGATGTAGGTTTTTGTTGAATCGAACGACGACTGATGCGGTATAGGTCTTTTTATTGTGTGCAGAACAATGTTGCTTGTATCGTGGCAACGAATAAATCTTTCATAAAACAACAGGACGACCATTAATTACGCATATTAGCTTACCTTCTTACAAGATTTGAACTGGTTCGCACAAATTTGAAAACTAGAGGTGACACGCGTAAAGAAATCACAAAAACGTGTTTTTTGCACTTAATACCGGAATAAAGCTAGATTTTTGAAAGGGAGTTTTCAATTTTATCGTAAGAATGCATTATTTGTTTATCTGACTGACTTTACGTCATTTCGGCGCATTGAATTCATGGAAGAACGAATTTTACATGCCACATTTAGGTCACATTTAAAACTTCGCATCTCGACAACGGATAAAGATTATTCGATTAAAAAAATTCTTTTTCACTTTATCCATTTATCTACCACCGTGCAAAGTTCCTCGCATTTGTCTTAAATGATTTAGGGAAACCACGGAACAACTAAATCTAGATGGCTGCACATGGATTTTAACTGACTTCCTCACGAAAGCGAGTCCAATGTGCGAACCACCGCACTTTGTCGCTAGGTACACATTACCAAAACGTATTATTTCTGTTACATGAACTTCGCCACCACACTGCATCAGACTATGGAAATTGGGTAAGCGTTCAAAGCACCTGCTCTCCAAAAACTGTACAGAATTAACGAAGAGTAGAGTCTAAGGTGACGTTGATGTCGGGGTCATTGTCAGCCATTTTGGCTACTTCGAAGGCAATGGCGATTTGATAAATACTGGCAATAGGCGGTGGTTAATACTTCTGACATATTCATTTTATTAGTTTTGCTGTATGTAACAACATCTCGGAATGTAACAGACTCCGCTACAAAGGCAACGTTCCGACATCTGTCTTAACCGATCTAGTGAAACCACGGTAAGCCTAAAACTGGGCGCTGGAAGAGGATATGAAACTCCTGAATGTGAGTCTGGTGTATTAGCCACAGCGTCGCTGCACTCGATAATGCAAAATATTCACGCATAAACCGTTACCGTCGGCAGATAGAAAACAAGGAAGATTGAAAGTGACTAATAACGAAGGATAAGAAACGAATCTCATTCGTGGAATGATAAGACAGGTAGACGAAAGCAGGATACACTCAGAACTTTCCAGGAAAGGGTAGGGACTGCAGTGTGGCAACTGTACGTATATTAAGAGAATTAAGCCCATAATTGCACTGTTTTCATTCGTATCCGGTACAGAAAAATACGCTCAGTCGTACAACACAATTTTCATAGAAGACCTGACAATACATTTTTGTTACTCAAGTTCGATAATTCACGGAAAAGAAAACTAATAAAGACAATGGAATTTCTTTGAATTTTCCTAGTTACATTATATTAATTAGACTTTCAGAATTGATTATCGCAAATTCTGGGAAGCTGTGCAGCTACTCGTTCGAATAATCATTTACAGTGAAGTCATAAGCACGAATACAGAATTGCAATGATGATAAATAACAGAAGAAGCGTATCTAACTTCGAAGAGTGCGCTGGCAATTAAAAAGAAAGAGGCAGATGTATGCCCTGCTGATATTGACTTCAGCACGCTTTTCGGGCAGGCGAAAAACTTTCCTGGTGGTTGGCTGTTCGAACAATTCAGTAAGCTACTATACTGTAAGAAAAATGTTACTACCTAGTTGGACAGTAGCAATAAAGCATTAGTTCAACGAGTGATTTCAAGCGTTCTGTCCCAGACAAAGAATTTACTGTGTAAGTATTGAATCAATGAAGGGATCGTATTCCGAAACTTGTATTACGGTGCAATAGTCTCTAAGAGTTTATTGGTTGCTCCCCAAGTCAATGAGAATAATACCTGTATAAACACTGCGAATTCCAGGAAAATGGCAGCGTAAAAGATTGCAAGAGGGGTTTCTCATTTAATTTTACTTGCTATGTGTGCCTGGGTCGATATTAAGAAAAAACATATTTCAAGATCTCTTATTTAGTGCATTTACCTAGCAGCACTAAAATCGATCTTCGATTATTCTAGAGCACAGGAGTCTATCAAGTGTGGCAGTGGCTTCACTTGTAAATATGAAAAAAAAGAGGTAAGCGGTACATCGCCTGGAACTGGTCGGGTAGACTGATTCGCTGGTCGAAAGAAGGCATGAACATTTTAATTTCCATAGTTCTGTGATGTTAAATCGACCGATCAGTTTTCCGAGTTGGTTGTTATCGTGTCCGAAAACAGAACAGCTACTACAACAATCTGTTGACCAACTGTGTTTTGTCAATTGTCCGTCAAATTAATGATAAGTGAAACATTATCAGTCCTACTAGCGTACACTAATGTGGAAGCGTGGCCGTGTTGACGTCCAGGACCAGTTACACATCTGGGTTTAGTGCGCACAACTACAATGGTCATTAGCGCCCAGACTAAATTAGGAATGCACTGCGAGGCACAAAACAGCAACTAAATGGGACAACACTATAAAAGACATTAACAGGCAAGGGATTAAAAGAAAGCAGCATAATCAAATGACCTTAGACAGGTTTGTCAAGAGGATAAAACGAAGAACGCGAGCAGCTACTCCTGGGTCATCCGCTAAAATGGCATCCAGAGTACATGGCAGGCCAAGATCAACGCGTAGTGTATTAAAATTCGGACAGGACGTTAAAATGTGGCGTACCGTCTGCAATTGCCCACATGGGCAGAACGGCGCCGGCCCAGCCGTCTGCAGATGGCGATGGCTGAACCGGCAGTGTCCAATTCTTAACCGGGCCAAAACGACCTCCTCCTGCCGAGAAGGACGTGAAGAGGTCGTCCAAGGCGTGGGAAGAGGTTTCAAGGCCCGAAGCTTGTTGTCCGTAAGTGTAGCCCAATAGGCATGCCGTAGCGATAAAATGCGCTAACAAATGACCCTGCTAAAATCACATGAAGGCACACAACAAGAAGCTGTCCGAGGCTGGAGGACCGCAGCCTTGGCCGCGGCATCTGCAGCTTCGTTCCCAGGGATACCTACATGGCCAGAAACCCACGTAAACGTAACCGGAGAACCGTCGTCCGCCAGCTGCTGAAGAGAGCGTTAGATCCGGTGCACGAGAGGGTGAACTGGATACGGATCACTGAGGTCCTGGATGGCGCTCACGGAATCAGAGTAGATGACATAAGCAGAATGTCGGTGGCGGCGGATGTAAAGAACAGCCTGGTAGAGGGCAAATAGCTCAGCTGTGAAGACCGAACAATGGCCATGGAGCCGGTATTTGAAACTGTGTGCCCCGACAATAAAAGAACGCCCGACACCGTCATTGGTCTTAGAGCCATATGTATAAATGAAGATCGTATTAAAGAACTGCGAACGAAGTTCGACAAACCGCGAGCGGTATACCGAAGCTGGGGTAACCTCCTTTGGGAGCGAGCTGAGGTCAAGGTGAACGCGAACCTGAACCTGGAGCCAAGGTGCCGTTTGGCTCTCGCCCACTCGAAAGGTTGCAGGGAGTGAAAAATCAAGGTGTTGAAGGAGGCGGTGAAAGCGAACTCCAGGGGGTAGCAGGGCAGATACAAACAACCCATATTAACGGTCCAGACAGTCGTCAAAAAAGGAACGATAAGACGGGTAGTCGGGCATTGGCAATAGCCGACAGGCATACCGACAAAGCAGTATATCGCGCCGGTAGGTTAGTGGCAATTCACCGGCGTAACCATGAAGACTCTAGACGGGACTAGTGTAGAACGCTCCGATCGCAAGACGTAACCCCCGATGTTGAATAGAGTTGAGGCGGCGTAAGATGGACGGCCATGCAGAGGAGTATACGATGCTCCCATAATCCAGGTTTGAGCGGACGATCGACCGATATAGGCGAAGTAGGACGGTTCGATCCGCTCCCCACGACGTACCGTTGAGAACACGGAGGACATTTAGAGAACGGGTACAACGGGCAGCCAAATATGACACATGTGGAGACCAGCTAAGTTTCCTGTCAAATGTAAGACCTAAAAATTTCGTTGTCTCCACGAATGGGAGAGCAACGGGACCGAGACGTAAGGACGCTGGGAGAAACTCCTTGTAGCGCCAGAAGTTAATACAGACCGTCTTCTCGGCAGAAAAACGGAAGCCATTGGCTACACTCCAGGAGTAAAGACGGTCAAGACAACGCTGAAGACAGCGCTCCAGGAAACATATACGCTGCGCGCTGCAATAGACGGTAAAATCGTCCACGAAAAGGGAGCCTGATACATCAGCTGGGAGGCAATGCATTATTGGATTGATCGCTATGGCGAAGAGAGCGACGCTCAAAACTGGGCCCTGTGGCACCCCATTCTCCTGGCGAAAGGCGTCGGACAGGACAGAATCCACACGTACCCTTAACTGTCGATCCATTAAAAACGCACGAATAAAAAGAGGGAGGCGACCGCGAAGGCCCCATGTATGCATGGTGCGGAGAATGCCCGCCCTCCAACAGGTGTCGTAAGCATTCTCCAAATCAAAGAATAGAGCCACGGTCGGGCGCTTCCGCAAGAAGTTATTCATAATGAAGGTCGACAAGGTAACCAGCTGGTCGACAGCAGAGCGGCGCCTACGAAATCTACATTGTACATTGGTAAGTAGGCGTCGAGATTCGAGCAGCCAAACCAAAAAGAATTAACCATTCGTTCCATCACCTTACAGAGACAGCTGGTAAGGGAGATCGGTCGATAACTGGAAGGCAAGTGCTTGTCCTTTCCCGGCTTAGGAATCGGGACAACAATAGATTCGCGCCAGCATGTGGGAGCATGACCCTCAATCCAGATGCGATTATAAGTACGAAGAAGAAAACCTTTACCCGCAGGAGAAAGTTTCTTCAGCATCTGAATATGAATAGAATCAGGCCCTGGAGCGGAGGACCGTGGCCGTGCAAGTGCATTTTCGAGTTCCCGCATGGTGAATGGGGCATCATAACTTTCATGATTCGAGGAGCGGAAGTTAGGTGGCCTTGCCTCCTATGCCTGTTTTCGGGGGAGGAAGGCAGGGTGGTAATGAGCGGAGCTCGAAACCTCTGCGAAAAAGCGGCCGAAGGCATTAGAGACATCCTCAGGGGCCACAAGGACGTCATTCACTACCATCAAGCCAGAAACTGGTGAGTGGACCTTAGTGCCAGATAGCCGGCGCAGGCTACCCCAGACAACAGAAGAAGGAGTAAAACTGTTGAAGGTGTTTGTGAAAGCAGCCAAGCAGCCCAGCAGACTTTCTTGCTTTCTTGCTTTCTTTAATAACACGACGACACTGCGCACGTAATCGTTTATAATTGATACAATTCGCCATCGTAGGAGGGCGTTTAAAGGTGCGTAAAGCACGTCGACGAGCACGTAAAGCGCCTCTACATGCTGCGGTCCACCAGGGGACCGGTACGCGACGTGGAGAAGAAGTAGGGTGAGGGATGGAATATTCAGCAGCAACGAGAATGACTTCCGTGAGGTGTGCGACGTGACTATCGCAGCTTGTGAAGGTTTGATCCTGAAAGGTCGCCCTGGAAGAGAAGAGCCCCCGGTCTGCTTTGGAGACGTCCCAACTAGGTGAGCATGGAGAGGAGGTATGATGCAGGAGATGGATAACACAAGGAAAGTGGTCGCTCGAATACGTATCAGAAAGTGCGTACCACTCAAACTGACGTGCAAGTTGGGTAATGCATACAGAGAGGTCTAAATGGGAATAGGTGTGAGTTGTGTCCGAAAGAAAAGTAGGGGCGCCAGTATTGAGGCAGACAAGATTGAGGTGGTTGAAAAGGTCTGCTAACAGGGAGCCTCTCGGGCAGGATGCTGGAGAGCCCCAATGGGGATGGTGAGCATTGAAGTCTCCAGTCAACAAAAATGGTGCAGGTAGCTGAGCAATAATTTGCATCATGTCTGACCTGGTAACGGCAGACGACGATGGAGTGTAAACGGTAGAAATGGAAAATGTAAAAGTGGGTAGATTAATTCGGACGGGAACTGCCTGAGGTCGGTGTGCAATGTGATGGGATCGTAGTAAATATCATCCCGGACCAGCAACATAACCACTCCATGAGCCGGAATTCCTGCCACAGGGGGTAGGTCAAAACGCACAGAGGCATAGTGTGCCAAGTCAATTTGATCGTATGGGCGTAGCTTCGATTCCTGGAGAGCTACGACGAGCGGACAGTGCAAGCGTAGCAGCAACTTTAAGTCCTCTCGGTTGGAGCGAATACCGCGAATATTCCAATGAAAAAGTTCCATCGTGAGAAGAAAAAGGAGAAGCAAGAAGGGGTCTCCTCGAAGGCCGCTGAGGGCCTGGCTTCGAGCGAGCACTGCCTCCGCTATCAATAGGCGGAGAGTCATCGTCCATTTGTTCAATAGGTTCGTCGGCCGTCTTGTTAAGATGGCTTGGAGAGGGAGCTTCCTCCGCCGGTGAACGGCCAGATGTTCGGCTACCAGCGGTTCGGCCAGGCGAAACGGATGACGGCCCGGGGTGGCAACCGCTGGGTGGCGCAGGAGAAGAAACGCGCCGTGGTGGAGAAGGAGAACTTTGCTTCCTATGAGCCTTCTTTGAAGGTCGTTTAGTCGAAGTACTGGTCGATGGCTGGGAGTTCGAGATACGTAGGAAGTCCTCACGGGACAGTTCCTTCTTGAAGGCCCGTGCATCTGACTTCTGGGTCTTAGTCTTGGCAGAAGCTGATGAAGGTGCTTGTGTCTTAGGGGTGATGGGAGGAAGAGGAGACGTTGACCGGGCGATCTTAGCACTGGCCGAACGGACGACCGTAGTGCTAAAGGTCAGATCGCATGTCTGCGTCGCCACCTCTCTGGTAGTCCGAGGAGAGGCGAGGACAGTACTGTATTTCCCCGCTGGGAAGCAGCGTTGGCTTCCTACTAGCAAGTAGCTTGCGAGAAGCCGAGGTGGACACTTTCTCTGTGACCCGAATTTCCTGTATACAGCGTTCATCCTTGTAGATGGGACAGTCGCGGGTGGATGCCGCATGGTCACCCTGACAGTTCACGCAACGAGGAGACGGAGGTGGACAGTCACCCTCACGGGCGTCCCTGCCACAAGTGACGCATTTAGCCGCATTAGAACAAGACTGGCGAGTGTGATTAAAACGCTGACTCTGGTAGCAGCGCGTAGGTGTCGGGACATAGGGGCGAACAGAAATAACCTCATAGCCCGCTTTGATGCACGACGGCAGCTGAACACTATCAAAGGTCAAGAAAAGTGCCCAGGACTGTACAAGGTCATTGTTGACCTTTTTCATGACCCTATGGATAGCCGTCACGCCCTGCTCAGCGAGGAAAGACTGAATCTCTTCGTCAGTCAATCCGTCGAGTGATCTAGTATATACCACACCACGCGACGAATTCAAAGTGTGGTGAACCTCCACCCGGACAGGGAACGTGTACGAAAGTGTGGCCCGAACCAGTTTTTGTCCCTGAAAGGCGCTCTCAGTTTGTAAAAACAAGGTACCGTTACGCATCCTGGTACATCACTTGACAGATCCGGCTGTGGCATCTACGCCCTTCTGAATAACGAAAGGGTTGACAGATGAAAAATCCTTTCCGTCCTCAGATCTAGAAATTACGAGAAACTTTGGGGCAGGCGGTAGTATGTTTGTCACTGGTGGCTGGTCACGTTTCCGTTTTAGGGCAGAAGTAGAGAGAGAAGAAGAAAAGAAATCCATTGCGGAGGAATCACCCATGATTGCCAGCGTCTCCGATGGCGCGCTCCTTCCTTGTGGGTACCCTCTCAGAGGGCGCTCCCGCCTTAGGTGAATGCTTACACCTCAGGTTCAAAAAATGGTTCAAATGGCTCTGAGCACTATGGGACTTAACAGCTAAGGTCATCAGTCCCCTAGAACTTAGAACTACTTAAACCTAACTAACCTAAGGACATCACACACATGCATGCCCGAGGCAGGATTCGAACCTGCGACCGTAGCAGTCCCGCGGTTCCGGACTGCAGCGCCTAGAACCGCACGGCCACCGCGGCCGGCTACACGTCAGGTCACACCTCCCGAGAAGCGGACGGAGGGACCAATCGGCGTGGTCGGAAGGTGTCAGCTCAGGCAATCACCCCTCCCTGGGCCTGGCATACGATGGGGTACGTGCGTGCCTTACTTGTCTACCCAGGGCGGGGAATTACGCGTTACCCCGCCACCGGCTACGCGTACGAACGCGTGGGTTGGCCTTCAGGCACACACCGGGAGGAAAGAAGAAGAGGAAAAAAAAGGGAGAGAGGGAGAGAAAGAACAGACTGTCTCAAACGCCGAGGCGAAGACCAGAGGGTGGACAAGAAGGCAAGGAGAGGACTGCAAGGAGGAAAGGAGAAGAAAGCAAAGAGAAGAAGGCAAGGTAAAAAGTAAGGAAGACAGTGAGAGGGAGAAGGACAAAGAAAGGAACCAAACAAAGGAAGGAAGAAACCAGAAGAAGGAAGAAACCAGAATAAGCAAGAAACGAAAATGACCAAAAATATAAGTCGTGGAACCGTCCGTCTCCGGACGCAGGCGCAAACTACCCCCTTGAGGGGGAGGGACTCCTTTTAGCCGCCACTTACGACAGGCAGGAATACCTCGGGCCTATTCTAACCCCCGGACTCACCATTTACGTTGTTAATTTCTGATGTAAAATTCAAAAATATGGTACATGTTCTAAAACATATGCAGAGCGTCTAAGCGATAGAGACCGTAGAGGATTCCACACATTTAAAATAAGTAACTAATGCTCGGAAATGTGTATTTCATCTAAAATGAGCAATAAGAGTGAAACACATGATTGTAAACTACACTCAATCAGAAAAATGTTGATTAAGCAACTAGAAAAAATGGTCGCATACAGACGTAATTCTGTACACATACCTTCAGCGGGTACGTAAACGATAAGAATTGCAGTCGTCTCTGAAAGTTAGCATGACCACCAAAGTGCATTAGCGTTGTCACCAAGAGCCATGTTATCTTGTCTGACAAGGAAATTAAGGATCGTGCAAAGCTTTAGCTGGTTGGTGAGCGTTCTACAGAACTGAGTTCATATAAGACAACGTTATAAGCACTTGACAGACTTTGAAATAGCCACCACGTGGATTTGCATGTAGTTAGTTGGCCTAAATGTGCAATATCCACTAATTTAGGGCTTTCGGATGGGAACATAAGGGAACATAAGGTGAACCACATACTCTGTAAAGGTTCTAGTCAATGAAGACAGACCACAAAGCCGGCCGGGGTGGCCGTGCGGTTCTAGGAGCTACAGTCTGGAACCGAGCGACCGCTACGGTCCCAGATTCGAATCCTGCCTCGGGCATGGATGTGTGTGATGTCCTTAGGTTAGTTAGGATAATTAGTTCTAAGTTCTAGACGACTGATGACCTCAGAAGTTAAGCCGCATAGTGCTCAGAGCCATTTGAAACATTTTTGAACAGACCACAAAAGGAGTACATCGAATCCCTTCCCACCTCCACATGCTATCCAGACACAAGTAATGCACTCGGAAACACTCCGTGTCATTCCAGAGTATTGTTAGGAAACTGAGAAAAGTTAGATTACTAGTTTAGTGAATACTATTATTACTTTGTGTCGCTCAACGGCCTGGTACAAGTCTTTCGATGGGACGCAACTTCGGTGACTTGCCTTTCCCCTAGCGTACCCCAGTATAACTACCAGAGAATGAGGATCTAATTTAATGTGCAATTCGAACCACGTGTCGTTCCTGGAAAATCTTCACATCATTGAGAGGCGAAAACTGTATTAAAGGCAGACTGAAATTTCTGTGGTCCGACCGACAATCAAACACACGAGCTTCGTTTCCGTGGCACTCATTTCATTATTAGATCAGCAAGCCCGAGTAGCTTGCCCACTGAATCGCCACCAATTAGTAGGCTGCCTTTAGCTTCATAAAGCAGACCGTCGAATATTACCATATTTAGAAGAAAGGAAGAAAGATTAGGATTTAACAATCCTTTGACAACGATGTCATTAGAAACGAAGAATAACGTCAGATTGTTTTCTGAAGAATGAGGAAGAATGTCGGCCGTGACCTTTCAAAGGAATCTTCCTCGCATTTGCCTGGAACAATTTAGGGAAATCACCGAAAACCTAAATTTGGATTGTAGCATCGCATAATTTACAGCGTGTAGTATTTACGATATACCGTATAAACACAGATTTATGTTATAGCTTTGTATTATAAAGTTTACATGAACGAATGTACTGAAAATGTTTATCCTGTAATTCTTTCAGGACCCACGATCGAGATCGATAAGGAGTGCCAGAGCGCCAGTGCTGTTCTGACAAAGTCACAGCGGGTGTTCCGGGCGCTATGTTGGAGCAACCGACGGTCTGTGGGCGGCAGACGACCTGGATGACATTGTCGAAATGGAATTTAATTATTAAAATTATCTTGCCAATAACTTAACATGCAAGTGCATTCACTTATGTATCAAATATCTTCCTATCAACATCGCGGGAATGAGGCATCTATTCAGATGCCCTGCGATTCATCGAACGGCTTGTTTGAGGCCAACTACACGACCCTTCTCAACTGTTGACATCTGCGTACGTTGTTTACGCGCCTGTATGTGAGGCATCGTTACTGTCCAGCTCAGTGCACAGAATAAAATTCGCAAAGACTTTATGCCCTGGTATCGACACGTGTCAGCTGTGCGGTGAAATTGCGCAGCAGCGTCTCACATCTTCTGTCGATATCTGTACGTATATCAATTTGTGAGCAATTTGCAAAAATCTTTCGTGGCGCGTCGTTGTTTTAAGTGTATTATTCATTAGAAAATCCAAACATGTAGTACACTTCATGCAATTCGACCTTTAGTTGCATGCTGCTTCCGTAGTATTGCAATTCTTATGAGTAGCAGTGCAATGCACTATCTATATTCTAAAATTTAACTACTTAATTTGCTTGGCATACAAGGGTTGCCCAGAAAAAGAGCTCCGATCGGTCGCGAAATGGAAACCGCTGGGAAAATCCGGTGAAGCTTTGCGCAGATGTGTTGGGCAGTGTCTTTAGTGTGCCCGTCGATAGTGTAGGGTCGCTCTTTTCAGTTTTCAATTAGTAGTGAGCACGTAAAGATGCGTAGGCAATAGCGTCTCCCGCCAAGTATTAGGGCCTGGTTAGAGATTTCGCCTGTGTCATGCAGCCCACATAACACAACTGTCGAGTAGTTCCTCCTTCATGCCAATTCTCGGCCGCACACTGCAGGGCTAATGAAGACGCTCCTGCAGCGTTTCCAATGAGAAGCGTTTGATCACCCACAATACAGTCCGTAATTGGCTCCCCCTGAGTCTCATCTCTGCTCGCAAGAACCGCTGGCTACGAAGATAAAATTTTTCCACAGACAACGAGCTGCAGACCAGTGCAGATAACTAGCTGAAAGCACTGGCGGCTGCTTTCTATGACGAGGATATTGGATAGTTGATACAACATGACGATAACACTCGAAGTTGAAGCAGCGACTATGTAGAGAAATAGGAGGAAGGTGTACATAACTGTTGCAAATAAAACGTTTCTGACTTTCACTGTGGTTTCCATTTCGCGATCGATCGGAACTTACTTTCTGGACAACCATCGTATGTCACTGCTTTATTAATACATGGTGGTCCATTGATAGCGACCGGGACAAATATCTCACGAAATAAGCATCAAACGAAAAAACTACAAATAACGAAACCCCCATTTTTATTACATATTCGTGTAGTACGTAAAGAAATATGAATGTTTCAGTTGGACCGCTTTTTTCGCTTTGTGATAGACGGCACTGTAATAGTCACAAACGTATACGAACGTGGTATCACGTAACTTTCCGCCATTGCGGACGTTATTTGCTTCGTGATACATTACCCGTGTTCAAATGGACCGTTTACCAATTGCGGAGGAGGTCGATATCTTGTTGAAGTATGGCTATTGTGATCAAAATGCCCAACGGGCGTGTGTTATGAGTGCTTCTCGGTATCCTGGACGACATCATCAAGTGTCCGGACCGTTCGCCGGATAGTTACGATATTTAAGAAAACAGGAAGTGTTCAGTCACATGTGAAACGTCAACAATGACATGCAGCAAATGATGATGCCCAAGTAGGTGTCTTAGCTGCTGTTGCGGCTAATCCGCACATCAGTAGCAGACAAATCGCGCGAGAATCTGGAATCTCAGAAACGTCGGTGTTGAGAATGCTACATCAACATCGATTGCACCCGTACCATATTTCTATGCACCAGGAATTGCATGGGGACGACTTTAAACGTCGTGTACAGTTATGCCACTGGGCGCAAGAGAAATTACGGGACGATAACAGATTTTTTGCACGCTTTCTATTTAGCGATGAAGCGTCATTCACCAACAGCGGTAACGTAAACCGGCATAATATGCACTATCGGGCAACGGAAAATCCAGGATGGTTGCGACAAGTGGAACATCAGTGACCTTGGCGGGTTAATGTATGGTGCGGCATTATGGGAGGAAGGATAATTGGCCCCCATTTTATCGATGGCAATCTAAATGGTGCAATGTATGCTGATTTCTTGCGTAATGTTCTACCGATTTTACTACAAGATGTTTCACTGCATGACCGAATGGAGATGTACTTCCAACATGATGGATGTCAGGCACATAGTTCACGTGCGGTTTAAGCGGTATTGAATAGCATATTTCATGACAGGTGGATTGGTCGTCGAAGCACTGTACCATGGCCCGCACGAATATCGGATCTGACGTTCCCGGATTTCTTTCTGTGGGGAAAGTTGAAGGATATTTGCTAACGTGATCCAACGACACTGCCTGACAACATGCGTCAGCACATTGTCAATGGATGTGCGAACTTCACGGAAGGCCAACTACTCGCTGTCGAGAGGAATGTCGTTATACGTACTGCCAAATGCATTGAGGTTGACGGACATCATTTTGAGCATTTATTGCATTAATGTTGTATTTACAGGTAATCACACTGTAACAGCATGTGTTCTCAGAAACGATAAGTTCACAGAGGTACATGTATCACTGTTGTGTACATAGGTCCGCGTAGTCAGCACGTACACAACTTTCCCACTAGAGCGCGCCCCGCTAAGCACAACAGCTCGTCCGTCTCCGCAGTACGAGATGGCGCTGCCCTAGAGACGGACCAAATTCTGTTTCTGCCGATCCGCGTATTAATATGTAACGCAGCCATTGAGATTGCTGCTAATGTAGGACCTTTTCTCCTCGCAGATCACACTTGCGCAGTGATATATGAACGTGTGAGGTATTATAATGAGTGTACAGACTTCCGATTAGTCAGTGTGCATTTGTCTGTACCAGTCCGCATTAGTCTGTACCAGTCTACAGTCAAGTTTCAGTCCGCACCTAATAAGATTACCTTATTCCTGTGCATATCCATGAAGATAAATGAATAGACACTTCTTCAAGTATCAGAGATATGTGAGAATAAGATTAACGTACAAAGACCAAAGGAACTTGAGATTGTCAATTGTAAATAGCATCCAGAATGAAGTTACGTAATGTCTACGATTTTTATTATTTTAATAAATGTGTGTGAAAATTAATCAAGTTCTGTATAAAGTTGGTCACCGTCAATCTGCTACTCTAAGCGTGCAAGTGGCATTTCTATCGTCTGACCTAACGGCAGAAGATAAACACGCCACGATAAGACCATGAGACATATTGCTGACACTCGCCTACTTCGTTAGAGCGACAAGTCAAATAATCTGATGATGTGTGTACTGAAGGTCTTACTGTACGCACACAACAATCACATTGAATGAATCGAAATAAAATGTTCAAGCGTACCTACGTTCTGTATTTTAATTTAAAAAACCTACCTGTTACCAACTGTTCGTCTAAAATTGCGAGCCCTACGTTTTTAACTATTACAGCGCCATCTATCACAAAGCGAAAAAAGTGGTCCAACTAAAACATTCATATATCTTTACGTACTACACGAATATGTAATAAAAAATAGGGGTTCCTATTTATAAAAACTCAGTTGATATCTGTTTGACCTATGGCAGCGACATCCAGCGGGCCAACCATAGCGCCATCTGGTTTCCCCCTTCAAGCTAGACGAGATTTGTTCTTTGTAGTTTTTTCAAAAATGGCTCTGAGCACTATGGGACTTAACATCTGTGGTCATCAGTGCCCTAGAACTACTTAAACCTAACTAACCTAAGGACATCACACACATCCACGCCCGAGGCAGGATTCGAACCTGCGACCGTAGCAGTCGCGCGGTTCCGGACTGAGGGCCTAGAACCGCTAGACCACCGCGGCCGGCTTTGTAGTTTTTTCGTTTGATGCTTATTTAGTGAGATATTTGGTCCGGTCACGATTAATAGACCACCCTGTAGAGGTTACTTTCCCGTTAGTGCTGGTAAACGCGGACAAGTCACTAGCACAGACAGCAGATTTACCAGCTCCGTACGTTCGCGACACCTGGCAATCATCGTAGACCCGACCGATTCCCTTTTCATTAGAGACTCTGTTCCCGCCCGTGCTCCGTGTCGCTGATGAGCCTGGGGCGGTGTTTGCCGGACACACAAAAGGCAGCGCCGCCAGCTGCTGGCGCTTTCATTTGTAGCGTATTTGCCCTGCGGCAGCGTGTGGACAGAGACAGCAGCAGCGGCGGGAAACAGGTGTCCGCTACCGGCCTTTGCGGTGACGCCCGGGGCGGCGGCTGGCAGCTTATGTTTGCTCAGAGCACGGCGCAGCGGAGCCCGCGGTAATTACGCGACGGCGGCGACGGCGGCGGCGGCGGCGGCGGCGGCACTCCACGCTGCTGGAAGCGGCACTACGGCGAGGTACGGCACGGGACGGAAAGGCAACAGCGGCAGCTGGGCAGTTGACGGCCGCGGCGGCTCCGGCGGTGGACGCCTCACCCGGGACACCTGGTCCTCGCCGAAGTTCCGCAGCTTCTTCGGGTTAATTATAGAGTAAGCCGTTAACTCACCACCGCGAATGGGATCTGCGGTGTCACCGCCAAACACCACACTTGCTAGGTGGTAACCTTTAAATCGGCAGCGGTTCTTTAGTATACGTCCGACCCGCTTGCCGCCACTATCAGTGATTGCAGACCGAGCGCCGCCACACGGCAGGTCTAGTGTAGAGAGACTCCCTAGCACTCGCCCCAGTTGTACAGCCGACTTTGCGAGCGATGGTTCACTGACTACATACGCTCTCATTTGCTACGACCTAGCAAGGCACCATATTCAGTTACTATAATCTGAACAGATAATATTGTGAATCATGTACCGTCAAGAGCGACGTTCATCATTAATGGATTAAAGTATCAAACTATTTACGTCCGCTTTCTGAATTCTAATTCCTTGTCATGTTCCAGACGTCACGTCAGTATAGTCCTTCCCTCCTCCCGCCAGCCTGCGTGAGCTAAAACGCGTGCATTTCGGCCTCCTCTAGTAACACGGTGTTGGCTCTTCTACCAACACAACAGGATCTATGTTAGTAAGCGACTAGAGCGGATCATTTTCCACTTGGTGGTTGCCCAAAAATGGTTCAAAATGGCTCTAAGCACTATGGGACTTCACATCTGAGGTCATCAGTCCCCTAGACTCAGAAATACTTAAACGTAAGGACAACACATTCATCCATGCCCGAGGCAGGATTCGAACCTGCGACCGTAGCAGCCGCGTGGTTCCGGACTGCAGCACCTAGAACCGCTCGGCCAATTAGTTGCGTATGTGACGTTTGCAGGAACAACAAAACCTTCATTTTCAATTCCTAGCGTAATTATTAGTCGAACTTAAATTTTTGAATTTCATTATAGTCTGCTCATTAAGAGGTATAATGATGCGATTTCAGTCTTTCTCGGCGTATTCCACTGATAAAGTGGCGTCGTCTTGTCGCAACGTTTCAATGAGTTTCGTACCCATCATCTTCTGGCGAAGTGTCGGGATGCTGCTGCTGCTGCTCTAATCTTGTACTTTCCCCTCTTTGGGGAAGTGGCAGGGGGGAGTTTGTAGCCTTTCGCCTTTTACTCCCCTGTGAACGTGTGTGTGTGATTTTTCTATAGTTTTTTGGTGTCTGTGATTTTGTGATGATTGTTCTGTCTGTGTCTGGTACTTGCCTGAGGTAGGCGAGATGATTGGTGCTATTTAGGAAGGAACAGGACCAGGGATTGGGTGTTGGGATTTTCTCTTCGACTTAATCGTCGAAGATCGTCATAGGGCGCTTGTGCTTATCGCGGGACATGTCATACCGACCTAGGGAGTGGATGAGGCCGTTTCCTGATCTGGAAGAACCTTCGTAGAAAGCCCTTTCCAGGTCTTGGAAACGCTCTCTCAGGAGTGGGATTTCAGCTGCGACGTGCAGATCATCTATGAGGAATCCAAGGGGTAAATGCAATGCCCTCCTGAGAGCGCGGTTCTGCAGCCTCTGGAGTTTGTCCAGGTGCTGCTCCGCCGCGTATCCCCAGACAGGGCATGCATCTTCCTTGACTGGCCGGATCAGGGCCAGGTACACGTTTACTGCTACTGGGCATGGAAGGGAGCTGGTTGAGTTCAGGATTGGGTATAGGATGGACATTCTTGCGCAGACCTTCCTGTGGACCTCGTCTATGGGGTTTCCACGTGAGACGAGAGTCCAAGGTTATGCCAAGGTACTTGGCGGTTCTGCGCCAGGGTAGTTGGGTTCCATTTAGGTGAAGATGGAGGGGGGACGTTGAGGAGGTTCGCGCCTTCCGAGCCTTCGGGTAATCAGTATTGCCTGTGTCTTCTCAGAGTTGATGGTGTTGCACCAGCGACGCACCCAAGTTTCTGTGTCATCTAAAACTTTTTATAGCCTACGGATGACCAGGTCCTTGTTCGCATTTCTCGTGTAGAAGGTTGTGTCGTCAGCGTACTGCGCAGTGTGCACCAGGAGGGCCGTTGGAGCATCCGCAGTGTACAAACTGTACAAAACGGGCCCCAGGACCGATCCCTGAGGCTCCCGGGGAACCCTTGCGTGTACAACTTGTAGAGTAGCCCTCTATGCCATACTGAGTCAAAGGCTTTGGCTGCATCTAGTAGCACTATCCCGCAGTAGCCTCTGTGGTTGAAGCCTTCTGTGGCTGCTTCAACCACTCTCATGACCTGTTGTGGGGCAGAGTGGTTCTGCCGGAACCCAATTGGAAATCCGGCAGGAGCTGCTCTCTGGTAATAGGTTCCTGTATGGGTTTCAGCAGGAGGCGCTCTGGCGAAGTGTCGGGATGCTGTGTTCTGCATTCACCACTTCAAGCATCGCCTTGCACAGACTAAAGAAAAGTATGGCTTATGAGATGCTTGGCCGTCGTCCGCTACTGTAGGTCGGCCAATCACTTTCCTCCGGAAGGAGGTATCGCGTCGGTGGTGGGGACGGGGGGCGGCGCGGGCCAGCGTCGAGACCCGGTGGCTATCCAATCTGTCTGCGTACGTCGCTGCCTTCAAATCGCAGTGGTCCTGACGTATTTTGTCAATTGTGGGATTCCACGCTGCACTGAGCTGGAGTTTAAAATGGTTCAAATGACTCTGAGTACTACGGGACTTAACTGCTGACGTCATCAATCCCCTAGAACTTAGAACTACTTAAACCTAACTAACCTAAGGACATCACACACATCCATGCCCGAGGCAGGATTCGAACCTGCGACCGTAGCTGTCGCGCGGTTCCAGACTGTAGCGCCTAGAACAGCTCGGACACTCTGGCCGGCTATCCCTGTTTACTAAATTGTTGTGCAGACGTATCTCCACTGCTTCTTTGAAGATCGAGTCCCAAAAACCGTTGCCGCTGCACAGCTTCTTCGTTTTTTCGAATTCAAAGGTGTGTCCCTCGACAATGCTATGTTCTGCTACAGCGGACTTGTTTGTCTGTCCTAGTCGTACGTTCCTGATGTGTCCAGTACAGCACTGGGAGATACATCGCTGTGTCTGTCCGATGTATTCCATCCCACATTCGCACTCAATACTGTAAATGCCCGGCGTCTGCAGCCCCAGTTGGTCTTTAGTTGAGCCAAGTATATCTTTGACTTTTTTCAGTGCATTAAAGATGGTCGTTATTTCGTGCTTCTTTAATGTTCTTGCGATCTTGGCTGTTGGCTGTCCAGCAAATGGCAGAAACGCCACACGTTTTGCTTCATCTTCTTCTGATTTCTCCTCCCGCCTCTTATCTGCACACAAGGCGTGTCTTATTTGTGTCTCGGTTTCTCGCAGATGTGCTAACTCACGTGGCAAATTCTCGCTGTCTGAGATCGACCTGGCTCTTTGTGCTAAGGTGTTCAGTACTGAGTTAGGTTGTGCTGGATGGTGGCAGCTCCGAGCATTGAGATAAAAAGTCCGTGTGCGTCTTCTTACTGTAGACAGAGTGTCCCAACGTACCGTCCGGATTTTTCTTAATCAAAATACCCAAGAAGGGAAGGCAGCCATCCTCTTCTACCTCCATGGTGATTCTGATGCTGTCATGTATGCCACTGAGATAATGTAGGAACTCCTGTAGTTTTTCCTTGCCATGGGGTCACACTACAAAAGTGTCGTCTAAGTATCTGTAGAAGATCTTTGGTTTATGGCGGGCGGTGTTCAGTGCCACATCTTCAAAGTGCTCAATGTACAAATTGGCAATACCTGGGGCCGGGGGGGAACCCGTGGCAACACCATCTGTTTGTTCATAGAATTTTCCACTACATTTGAAGTACGTTGTGGCTAACACGAGACGAAAGAGCCTGAGTGTGTCCTCATCGAAGTGCTCTTCTGCAGAACTGCCAGATTATGTACACCTACACCAATATTAAATGTTTCGAGTCTCAACACCACCCGATAATTAGTTTACCCAAAATTCAGTTTTCACGAGATTTTAAAACTTCTAGTATTAAAGTCAGAGAGATGTACTTTAGCATTTAGGATCAGTTGTATGTAAACTGAAGGTGGAGAGGAGAAGAAAGGAAAGAAAAGGAGAGGGGTCAGTACTGTCAGTAGCATTGGGACATTACGCCGAATCGGCGGCGACGAATGAAAACGTGTACCGGACCGGGATTCGAACCCAAGATCTCTTTCTTACTAGGCAAATGCGGTAACCACTGCGCCATCCGGAAGACAGCGTAATCGCGGCTGTACGGACTACCTCGGCACGACTCGCGGCCGATCCACACACCCATCGAGTGCTATCTATTCGCAGCCCCTGTCAATTTCCTCCATAGGTTTAGTTGGTTACAAAAACATTCCGTAAAGGATTTCATAAAACTACATTTTTTACTTTTTGAGTTATTCCTATTTCTTTCGAAACTTCAAAAGCACATAACATTGAAGTTAGAGAGATCTCTTCTTGGAATTAGGTTCATTGCGTCATAAAAACATATATTAGAACTTTTCGTGAAGCTACCTCAATTACTTTTTGAATTATTTAATAAAAAGCATTTGCGTGTCAAAAATTAGAAGAACGTTTTATTTCAGGTTAGACGTGCAGAGTTGTGTATTTGTCAACTGCAGATTATTGGACAGTACGTTCTCCATCCCTTTCTGCCTGTTCACACAAATACATTACAAGCCCCAGTAAAAGGCTGTGCAATCCAAAAGTCGGAGAAGACTACCAAACATTTCAGCTTACGATTTTAAATAACAAATTAATAAAAAACTACATATTTTACCCGCCGCCCCACAAGAGGTCGTAATGTTTTAACTTATTATAGTGTGTTCGCTGAATAAATGAATTTGTTTTGTATGTGACGGTTATTTCATTTGTTCTCTATCGAGGAAATGCCAGTACTAGACTATAACCACCAGTAATGTGTGCACAAAACTGAGATAGGTTACGTTGTATCAGATGATTGACTTTTTGATGGTGTGATGAAGATGAACAATCGAATCTGATCATGAATGAAATATAAAAACATGCTGCTGGACATTAAAATTACAATACCTGTAAGGATAACAAATAACAATACTTTACTTATTGTGGTGGGATTAGACAGTGTTCGAGGTGTCACCTCTGGTAGCAACAACGGCTCTAACCCGGGTGGGCATAGATACAAACTAAATTTGGATGACAAATATGGGAACGTCATTCAAAGCAGTTTTATCTACTTGTGACATTTCATGAATCGTGGGGTTTGGTGATTAGTAGTTTCTCGGCAATTCACGACTAAATATTTACAATGGGCACGGTAACAGTCGAGTACCCTCCGGAACGAGGACAGCAGGGGCAGCAAGGTTCAAACATTATATCACATACAACTCCAACGGACTGAACCAGTGACAAATGTAACGGCTGCAGTCCAAATCACTTGCTAGGTGAACCAGAGGTGATTATGTTCTATACTCAATGACACTCCATACCATCAAATGGTTCAAATCGCTCTGAGCACTATGAGACTTAACATCTGAGGTCATCAGTCCCCTAGAACTTAGAACTACTTAAACATAACTAACCTAAGGACATCACACACATCCATGCGCGAGGCTGGATTCGAAACTGCGACCGTAGCAGTCGCGCGTTTCCGGACTGAAGTGCCTAGAACCGCTTCCCATACCATCACGACAGGTGTTAAGGCCACACTTAATCTCGCAGCGCTGGTCTCCTAGGAGACTCAGCATATAGTTATGTTCATTGGTTTACTATACCCAGACCCGGGACTCACCTGAAAAGCCGACGTGGTTGCACTCCTGTCACCAGAGCTGTCGTTTTGCCCATCAGCGTCCACGTGCCTCTCTTCCTGCAACGTCAAGGGGAGGCACTACAGTAGTTGGCACTCTGAAAGTTCGTACTGCTCCAGACGTAGTCACACTGTCAGTGCGGATATTTGTCTTGCTGTAAAAGAACCTATTTCCTGACTCAAGGTACGTGACGTGGCTGTACGATCCTGCAAGCCTGAGCAAACAATTTGCCTGTCCTCTCGAGCGCTAGTTGCGTGGGACTGCTAAGATCCTCCATGGCGTCGAGTGCTGCCGTCCTGAACCTTTCTATCCCTTCACAGTCAAGGAATCCCGACCAACGCCAGCAGCAATATAGTCTAACGATAGACCACAGTCTCGGTAGGCCACGATCCTACACTTGAATTTCGACACGTGCTGATAGACTTTTCTCCTTCTTGCACGAGGCGTAACGTAATCTGCTCACGAACAAACAACATCCAAATGCTATTTCTGAAGGACATACCAATGCACAATTTTTCCTTACATGTAGAATGTATATGACGTTACTCCTACCAGCTACATTACGTGATCAAAAGTATCCGGGCACCTGGCTGAAAATGACTTACAAGTTCGTGGTACCCTCCATCTGTAATGCTGGAGTTCATTATGGTGTTGGCCCACCATTAGCCTTGATGACAGCATCAGCATCAATTCTCGCAGGAATACGTTCGATCAGGTGCTGGAAGGTTTCTTGGGTAGCGGCAACCCATTCTTCGCAGAGTGCTGCGCTGAGGAGAGGTATTATTGTCAGCCGGTGTGGCGTGGCACGAAGTCGGTGTTCAAAAACATCCCAAACGTATTCTATAGGTTTCAGGTCAAGACTCTGTACAGTCCAGTCCATTACAGGGATGCTACTGTCGTATAACCACTCCGCCACAGACCATGCATTATGAACAGGTGCTCGATCGTGTTGAAAGATGCGATCGTCATCCCTGAATAGCTCTTCAACAGTGGGAAGTAAGAAGGTGCTTAAAACATCAGTGTAGGCCTGTGCTGCGATAATGCCACGCAAAACAACAAGGGGTGGAAGCTTCCTCCATGAAAAACACGACCACATCATAACACCAGCGCCTCCGAATTTTACTGTTGGCACTACACACGCTGGAAGATGAGGTTCACTGGGCATTCTCCATACCCCCACCCTGCCATCGGATCGCCACATTGTGTACCGTGATTAGTCACTCCACACAACGTTTTTCCAGTGTTCAGTCGTCCAATGTTTACGCTCCTTACACCACGCGAGGCGTCGTTTGGCATTTACCGGCGTGACGTGTGGCTTAGGAGCAGCCGCTCGACCATGAAATCCAAGTTTTGTCACCTCCCCGCTATCTGTCATGTTACATGCAGTGGATCCTGATGCAGTTTGGAATTCCTGTGTGATTGTCTGGATAGATGTTTGCCTGTTACGCATTACGACCCTCTTTGCCGGCCAGCGGTCTCTGTTAGTCAACAGACGAAGTCGGCCTGTACGCTTTTATGCTGTACGTGTCCCTTCACGTTTTCACTTCACTATCACATGGGAAACAGTGGAGCTAGGGATGTTTAGGAGTGTGAAAATCACCTGACTACATTCGAAGTCCGTGAGTTCCGCGGAGCTCCCCATCTCACGATGTCTAACGACTACTGAGGTCGCTGATACGGAGTACCTGGCAGTAGGTGGTAGCACAATGCACCTAATATGAAAAAAGTGTGTTTTTGGGGGTGGCTAGGGACTTTTGATCAAATAGTAACATGTCACCTTCGTCGTGCTGTAATTATAACCGCCGAAATTGTATGTTTATATTAAACTTTATTAATGACCGCTGAGACTATGTGCGGAAGAATTAGCACAAAGAGGAGAAGTAAGGAAACCCCATGGTGGAACAACATATGTAAAGAGGCAGTACTTCGAAAGAACAAAGCCTTCAGAGAATGGTTCCAGACCCGAACAGAGGAAGCTAGGGTAAAATATAAGGAAAGCAAGAAAGCGGCACAGACCATAGTAAGGGCGGAGAATAAGAAGTGGATGGAAAAATGGACAAGAATGTTAGAAGAGGACAGTGAAGGGAACAAAAAAGTACTTTACACCATGGTAAGAAATAAGAGGAACGACAGAAGTGAGTGCCTGAGGATCATGGATAATAATGGAAGAGTTGTGGAGGAAATGCATGAGCTCAAAAAGATTTGGAAGGAGTACTTTGAAGATCTGTTGAATGCCGCCAAGCGGGTAACTAACAGCGATGGAGAGCCTAAGGCAGCAGACGATTATAATAGTGGGGAAATTGATGATCTAACTTGGAATGAAGTGGAAGAAGCCATAAAGAGGATGAAAGGGGGCAAGGCACCAGGTTGGGACGAAGTAACAGTGGATATGATGCGAGCAGCAGGAGAAGTAGGAACCCAGTGGCTATACAGAGTGCTGAGGGTGGTGTGGAAGGAGAACAGAATTCCTCAGGATTGGAAGAAAGGAATTATAATCCCGATCTTCAAGAAAGGGGATAAAAGGAGATGTGAGAACTACAGAGTAATCACCCTGCTATGCCACTGTGGAAAAATCTATGAAAAGATCCTGGAGAAGAGAATAAGAAGCAGTATTGAAAGTAGACTGCAAGAGGAGCAGTATGGTTTCAGACCGGGAAGATCAACAACGGACCTCATATTTGCGGTAAGGCAACTGCAGGAAAGGCACTGTGAGTACGGGAAGGACTTAATCATGGCCTTTTTAGATATTGAGAAGGCGTATGACAGTATCTATAGGGACAAGCTCTGGGATGTGCTGAACGCAAAAGGGATAGATGAAGAGATAACACGAAAAGTCAGAAAAATGTATGAGGGAAGTGAGAGTTGTGTGAAAGTGGGGAGGGAACGCACTGCATGGTTCAAGCTGGAAAATGGGCTGCGACAGGGAAGTGCACTTTCGCCTTTATTGTTTATTATTGTTATGGATGAAATCCTACAGCAAGTATCAGATGCAATTGGAGATCATAAAATGAAAGCAGTGCTTTTTGCCGATGACCTGGTGTTATGGGGAAATTGCGAGAAGGAGGTGCAAGAGCAGTTAGATGTATGGGAGGCAACGGCAGCACAATATGGAATGCATTTCTCTGCAAAGAAAAGTGAAATAATTGTCACAACAAGGAAGAAGAATAGGCCAAATGTGGATATAACTTGTGGAGGGGAAAAACTACAAGTGGTAGAGAACTTCAAGTACCTGGGAAGCATGATTGAAAGTAAGGGGGGAAATGCAATGGAAATAAATGAAAGGTGCAGAAAAGCAGGGCAGTTCTTCAAATGCATTAGGGGGCTTATTTGGAGTAAGGAGGTGCCACAGAAATCCAAGGGAATTATATACCGAACCTACTTTGTCCCCATATTGGCATACGGAAGTGAGACATGGGTAATGCACAAAAGCGACAAAAGTAGAATACAAGCTAGTGAAATGAAGTTCCAGAGGAGCAGGTTGAGTGTAACAAGACGAGACAAATTGCGAAATGTGTATGTGAGGGAAAGACTAAAGGAGGAACCAGTACAGGACAGGATAGAAAAATCAAGACTGCAGTGGTATGGACACATGAAGAGAATGGATGAGGGAAGAATTCCAAAGAGGATGTTTGATCTGCAACTGGAGGGGAAGAGGCCCAGGGGAAGACCAAGAGATAGATGGGTGAAGGGAGTGAAGGAATGTGTGGCGAGAAGAGGAGAGAACTGGACGAAGGTGGAAGAGAGGGAATGGTGGAAAGACAGAACACGATGGAGAGGCTTGTGTTCCCGACAGACCCATCCAGTGGCTGGAAACTGTCCAAGATGATGATGATGATGATGATGATGAATGGTTAAATTTGCTAATTGAAGGACACACAGACCAACACAAAAAATTTTAAAGTAAAATGTTTACGCGTTGATTCTGTAGATGAAAAGTTAGAAGCAGCATCGAAGCCAGTAATGTATACCAGTAAGCTCCCGATTATTTAAAGAGTAGATCTCCTGTATAAGAAACAGCATCAAACGTCTGATTACAAATGAATTAATATGTTAAATATTTGACGTTGATCATGTAAGCGAGAAATACACTCCTGGAAATGGAAAAAAGAACACATTGACACCGGTGTGTCAGACCCACCATACTTGCTCCGGACACTGCGAGAGGGCTGTACAAGCAATGATCACACGCACGGCACAGCGGACACACCAGGAACCGCGGTGTTGGCCGTCGAATGGCGCTAGCTGCGCAGCATTTGTGCACCGCCGCCGTCAGTGTCAGCCAGTTTGCCGTGGCATACGGAGCTCCATCGCAGTCTTTAACACTGGTAGCATGCCGCGACAGCGTGGACGTGAACCGTATGTGCAGTTGACGGACTTTGAGCGAGGGCGTATAGTGGGCATGCGGGAGGCCGGGTGGACGTACCGCCCAATTGCTCAACACGTGGGGCGTGAGGTCTCCACAGTACATCGATGTTGTCGCCAGTGGTCGGCGGAAGGTGCACGTGCCCGTCGACCTGGGACCGGACCGCAGCGACGCACGGATGCACGCCAAGACCGTAGGATCCTACGCAGTGCCGTAGAGGACAACACCGCCACTTCCCAGCAAATTAGGGACACTGTTGCTCCTGGGGTATCGGCGAGGACCATTCGCAACCGTCTCCATGAAGCTGGGCTACAGTCCCGCACACCGTTAGGCCGTCTTCCGCTCACGCCCCAACATCGTGCAGCCCGCCTCCAGTGGTGTTGCGACAGGCGTGAGTGAGAGGGACGAATGGAGACAGGTCGTCTTCAGCGATGAGAGTCGCTTCTGCCTTGGTGCCAATGATGGTCGTATGCGTGTTTGGCGCCGTACAGGTGAGCGCCACAATCAGGACTGCATACGACCGAGGCACACAGGGCCAACACCCGGCATCATGGTGTGGGGAGCGATCTCCTACACTGGCCGCACACCACTGGTGATCGTCGAGGGGACACTGAATAGTGCACGGTACATCCAAACCGTCATCGAACCCATCGTTCTGCCATTCCTAGACCGGCAAGGGAACTTGCTGTTGCAACAGAACAGTGCACGTCCGCATGTATCCCGTGCCACTCAACGTGCTCTAGAAGGTGTAAGTCAACTACCCTGGCCAGCAAGATCTCCGGATCTGTCCCCCATTGAGCATGTTTGGGACTGGATGAAGCGTCGTCTCACGCGGTCTGCACGTCCAGCACGAACGCTGGTCCAACTGAGGCGCCAGGTGGAAATGGCATGGCAAGCCGTTCCACAGGACTACATCCAGCATCTCTACGATCGTCTCCATGGGAGAATAGCAGCCTGCATTGCTGCGAAAGGTGGATATACACTGTACTAGTGCCGACATTGTGCATGCTCTGTTGCCTGTGTCTATGTGCCTGTGGTTCTGTCAGTGTGATCATGTGATGTATCTGACCCCAGGAATGTGTCAATAAAGTTTCCCCTTCCTGGGACAATGAATTCACGGTGTTCTTATTTCAATTTCCAGGAGTGTAGATTACAAAATTGGCCTGGTGCAAGTAGGATTGGTGCCCGTAGGTTTCCGTAAAAACTTAATTGTCTGTATACATATTATTAATTATCTGTATACATATACATATTGTCTGTATACGTATACAGACAATTCATTCATTAACGGAATCAAGAATCCCGACCAGTTAGTCTGTTGTCGACTTTGATACTGGCATGATATCGGTCCGTTGGATTCCAAGATTTTCGAGAATGCTTTCATTTCAAATCTATACATGTAACATAAAGTCATGGAGGTGACAGGCAACGATTATTGCAATAATCAGTAGTTCTCCATCCAGACTGACTGGTTCGCAATGGTAAAAGTCAAACATTACACAAGGAACTAATTTATTGCTCATGTGTTGAGTTTCGGAATTAATCTATCATCAGGTATCCAGGAGCGATTACTGCACGGAGACTTCTAATGCTTATTTCACAGACAACTTCAAAACGCCATACGTGCGTGCAATAATCGCATCTAGATATCTGATGATGGATAAATTTCGAAACGCGTCATATGACTAATAAAGTCACCCTGTACTTAATGTTTGAGTTTTACCATCGCGATATATGAGCCTGAACGCGGAACTACTGATTGTTCTAATTTCAAGTTTGACGTCGGATGACCAATGGCAAAAGAGCTAGTTTTTTCCTGTGACGTAATTACAAATTAAGAATTGTCAGACTTTTTCCTTTACTTGTACTATGAAACGTTAATCTTGCCATGTTTCATGATACTAGGTCAGCTGGAAATATTATATGGGTTTCAATTAGTGAGTCTATGAGTGTCAAAATAAATTATTTAACTTCAATGGCCGTATCTTTTGGTTACATTTACTCAGAATCTTACATTTATTACACTGACAGGGGCGTATAGACCTTAGCAGGTGGCATAAATTTGAACTTGACACGTTTATCCATTCCTGAGAAAAAATAACACTCGGGTAGACAGACGGACGGACAGACAAACAGACAGACGGACAGACAGACAGACAGACGGACAGATGGACAAGAAAGTGATTACATAAGGATAGAGTTTTTACCGACTGAAGTACAGAACCCTATGAATGGTTTGAAATTGCGCTTAAAATTTGGTGAACGTCACTAAGTGCTCTCTCACTCTCAAATACTAAGTTACGCTGCCTCAATACAGACAGACAGTTTATAACTGTAATACGACGCGTATTCGGAAAGTAAGGTCCGACTATGCGGGAAATGGAAGCCACTGTGAAAATCCGATGTAACTTTGCACAGATGTATTGGACTGTCTTTAGTGTGCCTGTCGATCGCTTCATGTCGCTCTTTTCAGTTCAGAGCGAAAAGTGATCACGTAGCAATGCCTAAAACATCACTGTCTCCAGCCAAGTGTGTGGTGAGACATTACACCTGAAGCTATACAGCCCATACAACATAAACGTCATGTGTTTCCTTCTTCAAGACAATTTTCAGACGCATTCTGCAGGGACAATGAAGACGCTTCTGCATCGTTTTCGACGGGAAGTGTTTGATCACCCTCAATGCCCTTAATTGGCTTCCTCCGCTGTTCGTCTCTATGGTTCAAATGGCTCTGAGCACTATGGGACTCAACTGCTGAGGTCATGAGTCCCCTAGAACTTAGAACTACTTAAACCTAACTATCCTAAGGACAACACACACATCCATGCCCGAGGCAGGATTCGAACCTGAGGCCGTAGTGGTCGCGCGGTGCCAGACTGTAGCGCCAGAACCGCTCGGCCACCAGCGGCCGGCGTGTTCGTCTCTGATCACATGAACAGCTGGCTACGAAGGCAACATTTTGGCACAAACAACGAAAGGCAGACCAGCGTAGAGAATTGGCGAAAAGCACAGGCGGCTGCTTTCTGTGACAAGGGTATTGGAAAGTTTTTACAACGCCACGACAAATGTCTGCGTGTCAGCGGCGACTATTTAGAGAGGTAGCTGGAAGGTGTGGCTAAGTGTTTCGGATAAAAAATTTTTCGTTTTCACTACGGTTTTCATTTCGCGTCCGATCGGACCTTACTTTCCGAACAACCCTCGTTCTTGTCTTATTGTATTAAACGTTTGACATGACACCTTACTACAAGATCCAGCGTACAAAGAAGTAGGGAAAGACGCCACTGCTTCTGTTATGCGCAAGACCATCGATCTCCTCAACAGCTCAGGACTTGACAAACACCAGCAGGAAGCTTCACCCCCGGGCACCGGCTCCACCACGCCTGTATGGCCTTCCGAAGATCCATAAGGAGGATGTCCCACTACGTCCTATATTGAACACCATAAATTTTCCGACGTATGGTGTGGCGAAGTACCTAGCACAGCAGCTAAAAGCACTCGTGGGTCACTGCCCTCACTATGTCAAGAACTCGACTGAATTTGTTAAGGTACTCCAAGGGTTACGCCTGGACGAGAAGGATCTACTAGTCAGCTTTGATGTCACTTCTCTTTTCACCCAGGTGCCGCTGGTGTTGAGACACGAAACATTTAATATTGGTGTAGGTGTACATAATCTGGTAGTTCTGCAACCATATTTAAACGTCAAATTTTACGTAAGATTATTGTGCAGTCTCTGTTCATGGGATGCATTAGATGCATCCGTCCTGACCTTGGCCTAGCAATGTAGAAAAATCAGTAGCTCACTTGCCACTGTACAAATTGATAAGTGCTTGCTTCTCCACACACTGTATACTCCCAGATTAAGTGCCACATGATTGCGTTGCTGGCACATGAGGAGGTAAGGAAAGTATATAACCAGATCAGTGACGAATGTGCTATCATTCTAGCAACGACACTGGCCACAAAAGCCAATGACATAAGTGGCTGTCAAATGGTAGATTGTATTGGCCCTGTGACTGAGAAGAAGCGTCCCAGAAACGTAGTCCGTGTGCTGCTGTTGTGAGTAGCTACGGAAAGTGGCTGCAAGTCATTGACAGAATGAGTAAACACTCTCTAAAGGAGGATAACTGGTGATCGCCAAAAGATCCGATGATAAGGACAGGTGTTTCGGAGGGCACAATTCAGTACACATGGAACTTCACAGTAGACGATGTCTGTGTGTTACAAAATTGTTAAGGCTTTCGTGGCCACTTATTGAAAAACTGCCTATTGGCTTCTGTCTCGGGTTCTTCGGCCGACGTTCATCTAATGATTTTTCTGACGTTTCGCCAACACGAGTGGCTGGCATTGTCAAAGCTTCACCCTCCATTGCCGGTGGTGAACTGGAGCCGAGCTCGCGGCCGCAGACTATATGTACCTGGCGCGCCAACGTCCGAGGGCTTCTCCTCGGTCATTTCCGGTGCGGTTCTCCTCTTGCTACCTGCGACGGTCGTTCGCTGCAGTACGGGAAGCCAGGATCCGTTTACCTTAAGGCTTTCCTCTTTCTTGTTGAAACTGTTCGCGTGTTTTTGTATTTCTACAGCTTCTCTAAACAAGCGCGTGTGACAGTGCTTCTCTACCGCCAGAACTTCCGTGTCGGCGAATGTTATTACGTGGTCGGTCTCATTCAGTGCGTGCTCTGCCACGGCCGATTTCTCCACCTGCCCCAACCTGCAATGTGGCTTATGCTCTTTGATCCTGGTGTTAATGGATCGTCCAGTCATTCCGACATAAACTTTTCCGCATGTGCATGGTATACGGTATATTCCCGACATTGCAAGTGGGTCTCTTATCTCCTTCGCCGGTCTAAGACACTCTTTGATCTTCCTTATCGGTTTGAAAATCGTCTGTACGCCATGTTTGCGCAATATACGGCCGATTCTGTCCGTCACTCTGGGAATGTATGGCAGAAAGGCCGTACTCGACATTTCTTCTTCTGGTTCCTTACTTCGCCGAGTGTTTGGCTCTGTTACACTTCTAATGTAATTTGTGGAGTACTAATTGCTCCTCAGAACAGTTTCCAGGTGTTGCATTTCTCGTTTGAGGTGTTGCGGCTCACATATTCGTCCTGCTCTCGTTACGAGCGTACTAATCATGCCTCTTTTCTGGCTCGGGTGGTGGTTTGACAGTTTGTGCAGGTATCGGTCCGTGTGTGTCGGTTTTCGATACACGCTCTGTCCCAGGTTTTCGCCGTCCCTTGTGAACAGCACATCTAGAAATGGCAGTTTCTTGACTTTTTCTACTTCCATGGTAAATGTTATGTTGGCATGGAGGTTGTTCAAGTGCCTTAGGAAGTCACCGAGCTGTTCTTCACCATGGCTCCACACCACGAAAGTATCATCGACGTACCTGTACCACACCTTAGGTTTGCAAGTCGCCGAGTCCAGTGCCTGTGCTTCGAATTGTTCCATGAAGAAGTTGGCCACCACTGGACTGAGAGGACTACCCATGGCGACGCCTTCCAGCTGTTCGTAGAAATCACCATTCCACCTGAAATAGCTCGTGGTGAGACATGCATGGAAGAGCTTTTTGATGTCTTGCGGGAACATGGAACCGATGTGCTCCAGAGCGTCACTGAGTGGCACTTTCGTAAATAACGAAACAACATCAAAGCTGACCAGTATGTCGTTTGGTGCAAGTTTCAGTTCCTTCAGCTTCTCAATGAAATGTCCTGAGTCCTTAATGTATGTGTCGGTCTTCCCCACGTGTGGCTGGAGCAGAGAGGCCAAGTGTTTTGCCAGTTTATACGTTGGTGAGCCAGGAGCGCTAACGATCGGTCTCAGTGGAACGTTGTTCTTATGGATCTTGGGTAATCCATACAGCCGAGGTGGTAGGGCTTCTGTGTTGCGCAGGTTTCTCTGTATGTCCGCTGGCAGAGAAGACGCCTTGATTAATCGATTCGTATTCCGAGTGATACGCTGCGTCGGATCTGCACTTAGTTTTCGGTACGTCGTCGGATCTAATAGGTCTCGAATCTTTTGCTCATAATCTTCGGTCTTCATTACGACGGTCGCATTCCCCTTATCGGCAGGCAGTACCAATATACTCTTGTCGGCGTTGAGATTCTTAATGGCTTGTACCTCTTCTTTCTTCAGGTTGCAAGCTGGTGGTTTTGCTTGGCACAGTATCCTGGCTGTTTCAGTGCGTATTTCCTCTGCCCTTTCACAACGAAGGGTCCGAATGGTTGCTTCGGTGTTGGCAATTATGTCCTCCATAGGTATAGTTCTCGGGACGATGGCGAAATTCCCTCCTTTTTGAAGAACAGACACTTCCTCTTCGGTCAATTGTCGTTCAGTGAAGTTGACCACTGTGTGTGACACGTCGGGAATCGCCTTGTCGGTCTGCTTCCTGCATCTTTCAAACTTTTTCTTCTGCCGCTCGGTGCAGCGCTCGAGTTCGTTCTGCATGCTCCTGTGAGTGACGCTGTCGATCTTCTCCCAGTCGTCTCGATGCATTCTGCTACTTAGTTGATAGAAAATATCCAGAAGTTCCTGATCCGTTCTTGCCAAGTCTCTCCGTGTTGTATGTATTCGCTCACGAAGAAAAGCTCGTTCCATTCTGTGGTAGATATGATGTGCTTGGTCTGTGGTGAATAGGCCTTACTTCTCAAGAACTTCGGTGTAGCACATTCATCTCGGCATCGTGACAGAAAGGCGAGAGAGGACATCAGTCGCGCTTTCTTCCTCCGTCGTTGGTCAAGGCGTCGGTACAATCTGAAAATCTCCTCCCTGTAGAGGCGTAATACAAAATTGTTAAGGCTTTCGTGGCCACTTGTTGACAAACTGCCTATTGGCTTCTGTCTCGGGTTCTTCGGCCGACGTTCATCTAATGATTTTTCTGACGTTTCGCCAGCACGAGTGGCTGGCATTGTCAAAGCTTCACCCTCCATTGCCGGTGGTGAACTGGAGCCGAGCTCGCTGCCGCAGACTATAACAGAGCCAAACACTCGGCGAAGTAAGGAACCAGAAGAAGAAATGTCGGGTACGGCCTTTCTGCCATACATTCCCAGAGTGACGGACAGAATCGGCCGTATATTGCGCAAACATGGCGTAAGGACGATTTTCAAACCGATAAGGAAGATCAAAGAGTGTCTTAGACCGGCAAAGGAGAAAAGAGACCCACTTGCAATGTCGGGAATATACCGTACACCATGCACATGCGGAAAAGTTTATGACGGAATGACTGGACGATCCATTAACACCAGGATCAAAGAGCATAAGCCACATTGCAGGTTGGGGAAGGTGGAGAAATCGGCCGTGGCAGAGCACGCACTGAATGAGACCGACCACGTAATAACATTCGCCGACACGGAAGTTCTGGCGGTAGAGAAGAACTGTCACACGCGCTTGTTTAGAGAAGCTGTAGAATTACAAAAACACGCGAACAGTTTCAACAAGAAAGAGGAAAGCCTTAAGGTAAACGGATCCTGGCTTCCCGTACTGCAGCGAACGACCGTCGCAGGTAGCAAGAGGAGAACCGCACCGGAAATGACCGCGGAGAAGCCCTCGGACGTTGGCGCGCCAGGTACATATAGTCTGCGGCCGCGAGCTCGGCTCCAGTTCACCACCGGCAATGGACAATGCCAGCCACTCGTGCTGGCGAAACGTCAGAAAAATCATTAGATGAACGTCGGCCGAAGAACCCGAGACAGAAGCCAATAGGCAGTTTGTCTGTGTGTCACCATGTCGATTACGACTGCTGTTGGAGCAGGAAAGTGCTGGTAGTATTAGGATATGTGCGACGTTCATGTCGGCTTCCACGGGCCATGTGGCAATAATCGAAAGCACCATGACACCAGTGGACTCTGTGAACATTATTGAAAACGACCTGCTACGCTACCTACTTCAATGTGTCTACGGCGAGCGCCTACAACATCGGCCACCCGCGGAACGGATCTGTAAAGCGGGCTCCAGACAGAGTAGGGGTTAGCTTTGCCGGTCCCCAGGTGAACGCAAACTCTCAGCGGCGCCCATACTGCAACCTCACGGGCGCCACCAGCGGTCACGGTATCTACGGTCCTACTTTCTTCCGCACGCCACGTGACGGGACATAATCATCAATGTATACTGAACTGGGCGTACTACATAAGCCCGCGCTGAGGCACGGGAGGTTTTCACATCGAGTGAGCCGCTCTTGGTAGCAGCCTGGGCGCCGTCAAGTCGACCACTGGAAATTTTCACGTCATCGGCATCCCAGACGGTTACGTGGTCTCCTTCCTTGCTGGTCCCGGTTTACGCGAGTAACTGTTTTGTTGGTTAACTTTTACGGCAAGGTCGAACTTTCGTCTTGCGTAGCGGTATAAGATGCGTTCGAAATAGAACAATTTTCTAATTTAACTTCTTTACACTGGCCCTCAGACGTGACTAGTAGAACGGTTAATTTGTGTATCTCAAGAATCTTTTTTGTTGACCGTTAGCTTTGTAGTAGAATCCTTGTAAGTGACTTTCAACTCTTCTTTTCTGCCCATAACCAGTGGACATAGTATACTTGATATCACATTCGACGGCAATGGATAACAGTCCTTCTCGCTAGCCCACAATCGTGCGTGCTACGTGGTTTGAGAAGCACAATAATGAAATCATTTTGATGTCTTGACTACCATATTTTATCTGAACACTGCTGATAGTATCCAGCGCAAGCTCTGTGCTCACAAAGCACTGGCCCGCAATTTACAGGAACTGCGTGACCTGTGCAGAGGAATTTGATGATACATACCTCCGAAAACCGATCAAAGACGTATCGAATTCATACCAAGCAGAATCGCCACTTTAGTGCGCTCCAGAAGTGGAACAGCACGCTAGTAAGCAGGTGCTCTCTGTCATTAGTGTATGTTGACAATGCTACTTTGCTGTGCCAATGCGAGGGAGGCGATATACAAGAGGAAAGGGCAAAAATCAGTCATGCATCCGAAAATAGGCCTTACGACAGAACAGGATTACCTGCCGATCTGAGCGTGCGAAAGAAAACGGGAAAGATAAATTTGTAATGTTTTTGAAACTGTATTGCTGTGATACGATTACAAACGGATCCTCATGGCAGTTCAAGTGGACTTATTTTAAGACAAAGGTAAATAAGAAGATGAAACAATTCTTCGATAGTGTTTAAGTTAAGAGAGAACTCTCGGTCTTTCACAGCGTTTATCCTATCGTATATTGTTCGCTGTTTTTCATTGTCTGGAAGATAATGACAGATAACGAAATAATTAACTTGATCTTTTACGACAGCATTGCAGTTTAGGTCGCTCGAGAAGCTAAACACTCCTAATAACTCGAAAAAACCACAGGTCATTCCAAAGAGGCAATGGGTGGTCAAACAAATGCACAAAATTATAGGTCTGTATGTCTGAAGTTTTGGAACATATGTACCTACATACATCCGGCTCTACATACGTTCTCCGCAAGCCATCTGTACTAGTACTAACCCGCACTTTTCTGTTCTACTCGTACATACAGCAAGGGAGAAAAGACTATCTATACGCCTCCGTATGGCCCCTAATTTCTCGTATCTAATCTACATAGCCCTTACGCGGAATGTATGTTGGTGGTAATAGGATTGTTCTTCAGTCAGTTTCAATTGCCGGTTATCTTTCTTATGTTTTTTAAGTATTATGACTTTTGTAGAGACCGATAATTTCCCTAGGAATCAACGTCGATCTTGAAAACAACGATCCTATGAGACCTAGTTCGCTCCGTTCGGCCACGAGATCCAGAAAGCAGCAGATACTGGCGCCCACCTTGGGGCCATTTTCCTTGACTTCTGCAAGGAGTTCGACAGGGTTCCACATTGTTGGCAAATGAAAAAATATGAGTATGTGGTGTAAGAGACCAGCTGCGTGTGACTGGTCTGAAGAGATTGTACCATAGAGAACACAGCACTCTCTCAACGAAAAGAGTAAACGGATCTTCGTTAGTACCCTAATGGAGCGTTGTAAGACCATTACTTTTCTCAGTATATGTAAATGAACCAGTGCGTGACATCGAAAGTTCCATGAGACTTTCGCGAATAGTGTTGTAGTATACAGAGAAGTCGCAACGCTAGAAAATTGTGAAGAAATGCGGGAATACTTGCAGAGGATCGACGTTTCGTTGACGGATTAGCAATAGACTGGCAACAAAAACAAATGTAACCTACGGCGTGTAAGTAAGCAGGAAGACCCATTATTATGTGATAACACGATTGCTGGCGGAATTACTGGGAGCAGCCATATACGTTACATACCTGAGATTATGGGACGATATAAAGTGGAGTGACTACATAACATTAATCACAGGTAAGGCAGGTGGCAGTCTGTAATTCATTGAAAGACTCTTCAGGAAATGTAGTGCGCCCACAAAGGAGATACTTGATTGTAGCTCATCTCTCTGGGATTCGTGCCGGATTTGATTGACAGAAGAAGATCCAAACAATAGCAGTGCACGTCATTACAGGTTCATTTAGTAAGCGTGGAAGTATCATGGAGATACTCAGCCAACTCTAGTGACAGATGCTGTCAGAGAGGCATTCTGAATCACAATGTTGTTTATTGTTAATGTCACAAGGGCGTACATTCCTAGAAAAATCAGCCAATTTATTGCTTCGTATTACATATATGATAACATACATCCGTAGCCGATGTTGCTCAGCCATTCCTGTGTGGCTTTGTTCGACTTGCAGGTAGCCCGGTTCGCATCCTGATGGTGGAGGAAATTTTCACTGCCGTTATTTGGCTGGCAAGGATGAAGAGAGCCGGCAGCTCCAGGTTATAGTTCACAGACCCTTATCCTAGACTATGCAGTGCAGTTAAAACTAGTACTGCAGAAAGTCTCTGCGCGACTGTCTTAGATTACATTCCAAATATTTCCGCAGTGCCTCATGAAGTGAGGGCGTGTGACAGTGTTGATGGCGATATGTCCGTCGGAAGGGGATGTTAAGCTCGGTGTCCCCCTTGGTGCTATTCGAGAGGAGTGTACTGGTATCGAGCTTTACCCTCTCCCTTCCTTTCATCCGTAACGACACAAATCCAACACTATAGTGAAGAAACATTCATCGTAGTTATCCACATGATACAGATACACACTTGACACTTCATAATGGGTTGGAGGATGGCAAAAGCAAACGTCACCACTAGCACCTTGCCTAGAACGGCTATTCAGGATCCCTGCATCTGCTTTCCTACGATCATTCGCTGTATGTGGAAATACTTTGTGTGTTTATCTTGCAGAAAGACTATAGAGTTAAAATTAGAGAGACCAGAGAGACCGAAGTTCACTCAAAGGCTTACTAAAATTCGTTCTTCCCGTGTATCATTCGTATCGCGAACTAAAAAAGGGGCAGTTGACAGTGGTAACATAGTACCTTCCGCCACACACCGTACAGTGCCCTGCGGAGAGCAGATGTAGATGTAGAAAATTTTGTTTCAGTTCAGCTTTGTGTCCTGACTGTGGTCAAAGCCATCAATTAACATTTGGCAGGGAAGTTGTTAGTTCCATCTGTCTGTGACTCGTGTAAGCATAATTCTGTGTCCCATCATGTTTTTATTGCTTGTTTAAAGTGTCCTCTGGGGTGAAGATTGGGAACAGCCCAGAATTTGCTTAAACGAGTGTGGAAAACCGCCTGAAAAATCACACACAGGCTGCCCAGTATACCACAGTAATGATCGTCAGTTCTCCGGGCAAATTCATTCCCAATCTCGCTCACCTTTCTGTCTCACGTGTTTCTGCACTGCGCGTTATGCTAGTTATGCAATACGAGTAGGACCCAAAGGTTTGAAGTAATCAAACATTATAAAATTGTCGCTTAAGCCAGTGGATGAAAGGAAAACGAAGTCATTAGACTGTATAAGAAGCTGAAATCGATAACGGACACCTGTAAAACTTGGAGGTAAAGTGACTGAAAGAATTGCGTTTCTGTGTCATATAAATACCCCATCCTTGACTAAATTGGCCAATATTTTACGAGAACTAATGCGTACATTGGGTTTCGAAGAAAAGCACGATAGTGTCTCAGCTACGTCACGAAGTTTATGTTAAGATAACTAATTTTTCGAATTAAGGATGTGTAAAATAAGGTGTCAAGATTTTGAAATGCACTACATCAGTCAAACCGGAAGAACCATTACTACACATGTAGAGTGGCTGAGTCTGTGATATATAAGTTGTTTGACACTGTGATTACTTGATGGTGGTAATTGGCAAAGCAAGCAGTTGAAAAAAAAGGACAGTTGTGTGCCAGTTTCAGGACACTCTGCATTGTTGCCAGATCTCCCTCCCCCCCCCCCCCTCCCAAGGCCACCCTCCGCCCTTCTCTACCTACCTGCCCCACACTATGTCATTTTTCCTACCAAGTTTTCCTATTGGTTGTACAATCTGCATGGTTACCAGATCTCCCCCACCCTTAGCATAGTCCACGACCAGTAATAATTAGTGTTATGTTAGTTGTGTGTGATTTCTTTATCTTTCAGATATGTACTAATTGAATTCTGACTGCTACAACATCCTTTCTCAGCACCAGAGACCTCTGACTCATATGTGGCAGGCATATTCTTTACAGAAGATACTGGACTGTAATAGTAATGGCTTAAATATCTTAACAGTATTACTCTTCAGGGAATAAAACTGCAGATGGATGGATCTGGAACATCCGACATCACAAAGTACTTGGTTGTGGATGATATTAAATTGTCTAGTACTGGCCTAAACATTGTAAGAATAGTACTCTCCAAAGAATAAAAATGAAGATGGGTGACTTCTTTCTTTTCGTTTACCTTGTAGAACACTGTCTACATGTATTAAATACTGATTGGGTGTCGTATTGTGTCAAAGTACCTGCTCTGACACTCTGACACCTGTCTGACAATTCTTTGATTCTCATATGTTTTGGTAGTAAAATCTTGGTTCAAACACTATAGGATTTTGTAGTAGATCACTATAACATTTGTAAATTAAAAAAGCATCAGTATGTATTGCATAGAAACTATGTATCACTAGCAAATGTTAATTTTTTAAAAATAAAACAAAGCCACCCACTTTCTTATAACTGGGGCCATTTCTGTTTTTATAGCGACGGAATTAGTGGCAGGTTGGCCATGCTGTGTAAATAAAAACTTGGGATTGGTTTACCTCTATTCCTTTAATTACTGTGGAAGAGACTTTATCCAGTACACGTATTAACTGCGCTGCATAATCTAGGATACGGGTCTGTGACCTAAAATTCCACACAGAGCGCAGTTTGTAACGACGGCAGCCTTAGGGGACACATCACCAGTCAACGATTCATCTATGGGAGACACACGTAAGAGTGAAATTAGCACCCCATGGATGCACCACTCCCGGTGCAGATTTGTTTAATTCCTAACTGTTGCAAAATATATGTTATAGGAATTCTCTTGAGGCTGTGCAGTTATCATTACAGTGGGACCAATTACATCCAACCCATATGTGCTATCCTTTTATTCTGGGTGATTTTGAGGTGTACCAACAGTTCAATAAATAAGGTTTGAAATAACTCATAATTACACTTTATTTTAATAAACATTATGCATTATTGTGGAAGTATTGATGTTGGTTCCCTAATTGTTGAAAGTTGCATGTCTGTGTGCATGTTAATTATACATAAAAATATAGGTTTATGGATATGTGATTCGAAATCTGGCATGACGGTGAATTTTGCACTGAGTTTAGTATGTTCTTTTTGTCATTTTATCGTTGTGACTGCTGTCTTCACAGCCAGTGACAGGTTGAGACGAGACAGCTCTCTGTCTAATGGCGTTGTGCCACTCTGATAGAAACTGAATTGCATGTTTCCTACATATGTGCTGACTGATCTAACTTGCAGCTTAATGTGCATTTGTCAATGAAAATAGTTTGATCTTTATACCAAAGCAGACAACATTATTCCTACATCCAAACTTCCTGCATTATTTGTCAAAAATCTCATCTTAATTTAGCTAAAACCGTTATCGAAGTCAGCTGTTTTGACCATTCCACTCTCACATAGCGAATGGAAAGAAAATGAACTATGTGTACAGTGAACACCTAAATATTTTTGCAGTCTGAAAGTAGCTCTGCATTGTCCTGTCAAATTATGGGAAGTTGACGTATGACATAATACTGGTCTGCAGGTGCGATACAAATCAATGTACAATTATTACTAACTTAAACAAGGTTAATTACTAAACAGTTCGCAACTGACGACAGAACACACTCTTGGAAGGAATCTATATTACGCAGCTGATTCCATTTGGTATTTTGCCGCCGATGTCATTCAGAGAATGCAACGAAAATTACAGTATTATTACAAATGAAAAAATCTGTCTGTATCCATGCATAAAAAAATGCGAGATTGGTATTGTGCGAACTCTTGTTGTAATATCTAAGCTTGAGTGGCTATTGCGATTGGTCGTACTGTGTTTAAATAAAGTGTAGACCTAATGCCCACTTTTTACTTCCAAGTGCACTATAAGGACAAGGCAACTCAGTGAATAACGCGGCAGCGCACACAGTGTGACGAGCAACCAACAGGAGGCCAATCCACCTCATATCTCCCAGTCTGATCGATCAATGACTCGCAAAAACTAGCTGTTCCTACATGTATGCCAAACTGCAAAGGTGACAGCATACGACTTAAAAATACATCAAAATTTGTTGAGACGCAGCCTTAATTACGAATGAGACAATTACATTTTTTGAAGCGTATTTCAGGCCAGAAAGAATCGCAGTTTGCGGCACCTGTGGGCTCTGCTGGTCCAGGGCTTGTGAGACGTTTCCTTCAAATATATAAGCAAAAATCTGGGTTGAAAGTTTGGAGCCAGGAGGCGTCTGTGGGTGACAGTGACCTCAGCCGTCTGCAGTGGGCGTAGCGCACGGCAGACCTCGCTTGATGCTTGTAAGATGCGGACAAATTGGAGAAGATCCATAGCAGTCGGCGCGATTGTATAAAAGTGTGACAGTAAGAACTCCTGCGAACCGCAATGTGTTTGTGACTTCCAGATAATTATATATTTGCTACACAAAATGCACCAAAATGCTTAAATAAATACTACGATGCAATATGAAACTGTTTAAAACAAGCTATCTTACTTGGATTTTTTAAATAAATTCCCACCATTTTACATTGAACCATGTCTACTGTGACATCATAGTGGCAAACTTCTACAAATCTGACAACCATGCAGATTGTCCTCATATCCTCAGCTAGTAGGATAACTGCACTTGATGGCCTAGAAGAATGGAAAAAGACGGATTAGGAAGGTTGAGTCGGGAGGGGCCGGAGGAACAAGTCGTAAATCATTGATAAGGGTGACAGGAGAGGAGATCTGACAACAATGCAGGGTGTCCTGACACCTACAAAACCGTCACACTGATAGTAGTAGAAGAAGCAAAAGATGTCTACTATTTGAACAGAAAAATAATTGACTGGTAGATGTAAAATGAATAGAAGTGTCACAAGGATCACAGGAAAAAAAGATTTCCTGCAAAAGAGAAATATGTTGACATCATTTATATATTTAAGTGTTTACATTCCTTTTCTTAAAGTGTTTGTTTGGTGCGTAAAGTTACACGAAAACGAAACATGAACGATGAGCGATAAAGACATGAAGTATAACACTACAAAAGAATATTGAAGATGAAATGGTTAGGTAGATGATTAATCTCTGGATCCAGGTGGTTGAAGACTTTTGAAACTCTGTATATTAATGTATTTGAAACAGCTCTCTTCTGGACAGGGTGGTGAAAATGAACATAAATCGGTGTTCATCGGTCTTGCGGTTCGTATAGACCCTAGTGCTCGAGGTGATTATCCGATTTTCGTTCAATCAAAATATTTAAAAATGACAGCTTTCCCTCGTTCTCTGCCTCGACAGTGAACCGTAAATTTCGGATATATGCTATCCATGTGAGTCATTAACTGCTCCAGAACTTCGCCGTCATGTGGTTAAACCATGTAGGTGTCGCCAATGTATCGATAGAAAGAAGACAGGTGAAACAGAGATGGTAATTCTCAGGCAGAGATTACAATTCTCATTCAATGACTGGTTCACTTTCATCAAACTATGGAACCATTTTTTAACGACACATACAACACCATCACGTTGCCACAGTTGGGTTATACAACTGACTTGTCCCGACTGTGTTCTCAACCATTATAGAGTCGATTACAAATCATTATTCAAATGTATGTTTAAAAGTCAAATTTTAAGTTACGTGATCAAGTTACCTTCCTTCCAATCACCGGGGGTCTAACAAATAAATCTGCTCTCCGGGGGAAGAAGACTCGATAAAATCATCAGATAAGCTACCTATAGTCTGAATGCTAAATGTATGTGCACTCCCCTTGTGACAACAACGCCGCTGTACTATTGTACATATAAGTATTTTTTTTTCCTTCTGATTTTTCGATAAACTTGTGTAATTGATGTTCTGATTTCAATTTTTCTGTTTCACGTCATTATGTTAAGAAAATTGTAAATAAGTTTCAATGTGAATATTAATGTTTATGTCAAATGTCAAGCAATATAGTAATAGAATTGAAATGTAAAAAAAGTTGAAACTGCTGTAAGATGTTTACAATTGTAACTGTGCATCTGGTCCATACGTAGGCAATGTGTTAGGATATGTAGAATGCAAAACCTCGGTGAATACCCTGTCTGTAAGGGAGCGGTAAAAGGTGGATGGCAGGCGAGCGCGGGAAATGCACGCGGGCACTGCACGGCAGAACGGGCTCAGTAGTAGTAGTTGGAGTTTGGCACTGGTTTGAACAACACCTTCTGGAGCGAGGAGGCTCTCCTGGAATACGTAGCTTCACTGAGCCTCGGGTATGCCCTTCCAACGCCCACATAGTATGGCAAAATTCCATAGGCACTAAATGGAAAAGTATTGCGACGCTAAGAAGAATTAAAGTGCCGATACGTCAAGAGCCATAGCTGTGGTTGTATGTGTGCTCTGTGCCTCGCCATCTCGCCGCCCGCCGCATCGATACTAGCAGGTTGAAACTTTTAGTACTGTATTCGTATGGATCAGAGAGTGAACTGTGCAATAATAACCTAAATTTTACCAGAACTTTCCCATCATATAATTATCCTCACAACTAACCTAGACAGGGTCCTTTCCAAATGTTGTGCAATCCGAGTGGCCCGAAATGAAAATTTAAAATTTGTGTTAATAATAATTATTTGCAGACTTAGCTATGTTAGAATGGTGTTTAAAGAAATGTTTCGTTAATGAACCAGTAAATGAATAACGAAAGTCTATCGAAGTTGAAAGATAACTTTAATATTGATATAATAATGAAGTTTAATTACTTCGAGACAGATATAAAGATATTTACATGAGCAGTAAATAAGATGAACAGAATAGTAACTTATATACTGGAAATCTTGAACGCATAATAAATTCAGTAATCTTTTTTTATTTTATACAGTGATCATAACAGTTTCAGGGTCTCCCCCCCCCCCTCCCTTTTCTGTTTATTTGAATTCTGAAGGGTTCGAAATTGGTTTGACCAACAAAAGTTAAAGTCAATATAAAAGACAAAACTTATCAGTGTTTTATCTTCATCAAAATTGACATTTTGCGTGTGGCACGAAAGTGCAATTTCTAGGGTAACCTATGCCCGATTTTAATCAGATTAATAGACAATATACAGTTTTGTAGTATACTTTATAGTGTAGTGTTATGTATTCATGGGTTTTCCATATCAGTACAGAACGTGAAACTATCAGTTCAATAGATTATCTGGTTCTAAAATTCTAGTTACTACATGTTGTTTTGCATGAATATCTACCAACTTGTACAGGGAAGAAACTCAGTTAATGCCTAATTAGGCTGGCGATCGTATTATTATTAAATTGGTAGCATCTTCAGTGTTGATTTTGGTCCATCCTGACGTGTAATTGCATTTCGAACTTGCTTGACGGATCATTGTTATTACAGAGTGGGTGTAAGTCTGATTTGCCACCATTCAGGTACACGCGGTCGATATCTATACGAAAATCCTTTCTCATAAGGTTAACCCCGCTCACTTATCATAGGACAGGCTTTAGCGAGTACTGTGTCACGCGGAGGGTTACACCCTCACAGATATGACTCTCGTAGGTCGTTCATTTAATTTTTTGATGTCTCTAGCGCTAACAGGGAGGCTTATTTCATGCGGGCATTAAGAAGTGAGGACTGGCCTCTCTATTGAACTTCATAGTCAATGGTGATAATTTTAAAGAACTTTCAGTATAACCTCGGCAACAGCGTGTGAAGAAATCTGAATTTCCACATCACCTCCACAGTGGAAAACCCTGTGCGTTTCTCTTCGACTGTAACATGACAATCACATTCTAATGACTACCGTAATATAGCCAAAATCAAGATAGTGAATGTTTCAGTACTCGCACAGACATTTCTCTTTTCATGTGACACTGCCGCCAATGGAGAATATCTGCATACTAATGTTCAATTGCTATGGCACTCTAGTCCATACATTTGTACATAATGATGCATAAATCGGTACTGAATACACAGCACAATATTTCACATGACAAAGAACTAATTCATGGAGATATTATTGCAAAGTTATCAACCACTTTGGACATGCATTGTTCGTGGTATGAGGTGTCCAGAATGGATGGCTTGAATAGGCAATAATTAGTTGTTTCTTACTGGTTCGTTGGTTCATTTGTGGGAGAGGGCCAAACAGCGAGGTAATGGTCTCGTCGGATTAGAGGAGGATGAGGAAGGAAGTCGGTCGTGCCGTTTCACAGGAACCATCGTGGTGTTTGCCTGAAGTGGTTTAGGAAAATCACGAAAAACCTAAATCAGGATGGCCGGAGGCGGGTTTGAACCGTCGTCCTCCCAAATGCCAGTCCAGTGTGCTAACCACTGCACCACTTCGCTCGGGATGTTTCTTATTATAACGTCCATTCTTCTTAATTTTTAAATAAAAATAAAGGAAATAATAGTAGCCCTACACTATTTTCTACGACTATAAAACGAGGGATATGGCACAATTTGATTCATATGTAACAAATAGTAATGAAATTCTTAAACAAAAATTTAGTTCTTACAATGATAAAAGCGGAATACAAATTATTCCACTGTTTAACTTCCGAAGGCTTACTTTTATTTATTTATGGATTAATAAAAGAAACCAAATAGCTTAAGAACTAGTGCCACACATGGATCATTATGCAACAGAGCAATGAGTGTTAATTAAAACTTTGTGTAGAATTCTTAGATTATGATAAAGCAGTCGCAACGAGATGCTCCTGAGAAGAAGGCATTGATTCAACTTTTATTACTATACAGTTATATACAGAATGTTACAGCTTGCATTATCAGTTATCAGGACAATAGGAAATTCAGAATTAACAGATGGCTTAGAGAAGAACATATCACACCGTTAAACCAATTTATAGCAGTTTTAGAAGAAAGTTTCAGATCCTTAAAGTGGCGTAAAAGAGCACACCTGGAACACTTCCGTTTTGCCGAAGACATTGAAGTTTCAACAGCGAATGGAATAACATAGCCGAGGAAGATTTAGAGGTGACCTGGAAACAATTACAGTAACACTAAAAAGATGTATAACCAACAGACCAAAAAGTAAACAAATTAACAATGAAGATATAAAAACGGTTGGTTCGTTTCTTTGTACACTCCTGGAAATGGAAAAAAGAACACATTGACACCGGTGTGTCAGACACACCATACTTGCTCCGGCCACTGCGAGAGGGCTGTACAAGCAATGATCACACGCACGGCACAGCGGACACACCAGGAACCGCAGTGTTGTCTGTCGAATGGCGCTAGCTGCGCAGCATTTGTGCACCGCCGCCGTCAGTGTCAGCCAGTTTGCCGTGGCCTACGGAGCTCCATCGCAGTCTTTAACACTGGTAGCATGCCGCGACAGCGTGGACGTGAACCGTATGTGCAGTTGACGGACTTTGAGCGAGGGCGTATAGTGGGCATGCGGGAGGCCGGGTGGACGTACCGCCCAATTGCTCAACACGTGGGGCGTGAGGTCTCCACAGTACATCGATGTTGTCGCCAGTGGTCGGCGGAAGGTGCACGTGCCCGTCGACCTGGGACCGGACCGCAGCGACGCACGGATGCACGCCAAGACCGTAGGATCCTACGCAGTGCCGTAGGGGACCGCACCGCCACTTCCCAGCAAATTAGGGACACTGTTGCTCCTGGGGTATCGGCGAGGACCATTCGAAACCGTCTCCATGAAGCTGGGCTACGGTCCCGCATACCGTTAGGCCGTCTTCCGCTCACTCCCTAACATCGTGCAGCCCGCCTCCAGTGGTGTCGCGACAGGCGTGAATGGAGGGACGAATGGAGACGTGTCATCTTCAGCGATGAGAGTCGCTTCTGCCTTGGTGCCAATGATGGTCGTATGCGTGTTTGGCGCCGTGCAGGTGAGCGCCACAATCAGGACTGCATACTACCGAGGCACACAGGGCCAACACCCGGCATCATGGTGTGGGGAGCGATCTCCTACACTGGCCGTACACCACTGGTGATCGTCGAGGGGACACTGAATAGTGCACGGTACATCCAAACCATCATCGAACCCATCGTTCTACCATTCCTAGACCGGCAAGGGAACTTGCTGTTCCAACAGGACAATGCACGTCCGCATGTATCCCGTGCCACCCAACGTGCTCTAGAAGGTGTAAGTCAACTACCCTGGCCAGCAAGATCTCCGGATCTATCCCCCATTGAGCATGTTTGGGACTGGATGAAGCGTCGTCTCACGCGGTCTGCACGTCCAGCACGAACGCTGGTCCAACTGAGGCGCCAGGTGGAAATGGCATGGCAAGCCGTTCCACAGGACTACATCCAGCATCTCTACGATCGTCTCCATGGGAGAATAGCAGCCTGCATTGCTGCGAAAGGTGGATATACACTGTACTAGTGCCGACATTGTGCATGCTCTGTTGCCTGTGTCTGTGTGCCTGTGGTTCTGTCAGTGTGATCATGTGATGTATCTGACCCCAGGAATGTGTCAATAAAGTTTCCCCTTCCTGGGACAATGAATTCACGGTGTTCTTATTTCAATTTTCAGGAGTGTATTTGTGGCTGTGCAACTCGGGAGGAGGAGGAGGAGGAGGAGGATAAGTACTCTATTATGAGTAACAATGTAACATCCAATACGCATTCAATAACTTTGTACAAAATGTAAATAATAAAGAGAAGTTCTGAACCATGCCTGTGACTCGTATAAATTACCAACAAATATCTGAAGTCGAATTTCTGTGCAAAGAATAAAAATGCAGATGGTTTCTCGTTCCAAGATGTAGCTTACATTTTGATAAAATAAGCAATTAAGACTTTAATTACTAAAATTACACTTTACTAAACCAGAGAAAATTAAACAATTTATTTTAAATTCAATTTATTTTTAGATGCAGAAGCAGCGATAATGGTATTTCATGAATAAGCAGATCTGCTTTCCTATCCTCCAAAGAATTTTAAAAAAACTCATACTCTGTGTTTCGAGTTGTCTGATGACGTTACTGTATTAAAACATTGCAAGTAAAGTAATTTACTTGTAATGTTATATTAGAAAGAAAACTGAAACGTAAGTCTCGCGTAAATAAACCATGCTGAACTAAACTGTCAATTTCGTATTACAAAGAAACGGGAAAAGTTAGAGTTAATTCTTTAGTAGTCAACAGCGAGGTCCTTAGAGTCGCAATACATTCACGAAGTGGATAAGAATGAGGCAGGTAATAGTCTCTGTCTTCTGAAAGAAATTTCTCCTTAAATTAGTTCGGAACATCATCACAAAAGTTCTGGGTTGGGTACCCAAAGCAAACTCCTTATGTACATAAGTTCAATTTTGGATCTGATGCAGCGCAATCGTAGTGAGTAGTTTCTCCCGTGAAACTTAACCAAAAAGCCACTTCAGTTGTAACTGTTAGTGTTTTATGAAGTATCTGTCAACTGAAAATGCTACTGTGATACAAAATACTTTCATTTATGGATCCAATGAATTTGTCTGTAACAATTCCGTAAAGTACAATTATTGTTTCTCAAGATAAATTTCGAAGATCAGCTTAGAAACTTGTTTAGAAGCCTCAAATGGCACCATTTACTTCAGTTTGCAGTAACAAAATTTTTGCGAGGTTTTTGAAAAAAATTTACTTCTGTACAAAATCTTCAAAATAATGTGTTTGGCACCAAACAAACTGAACGACAATCGTAATTTAACTACAGTAATATTTTAAAGGTAATTATGTCTCAATAGTGATGTATTGCCAGCACTGAGCTTTGGTATCCTTACATGTGATGATATTCTGTTTCCGCATATAGCTCTGGTACTGAACAGGCACAGAAGTGCTTTTTAATGGTGTCCATTCCTCTCTCTTGCCAGAAATGTAGCCGTCAGCGTTGCGTTATTTTCGTCCGGACTGCTCTGATTTTTGCTCACCTAAAAACACATTTGCGTATAAGCTGCAGTGAAACATGAGCAGTGTTTTAATGAAAATCTCCACCCAGGGCGGCTGGTAGATTTGTTCAGCTGTGCCTTTTTTATAAAAAGGAGAGGAGGAAATTACAGAGACGGGAAGAGTGTCGGTGAGGCTTTTTTTTTTTTTTTTAATTGAGATGGGAGTTGGGGTGGCTGGGAGAAAGGACCTCGACGCCATCTGCACAGCAAGCTGCCAGTAACCGCCCTCTACGTCGCAGCTGTGACTGATGCCTCTGCGTCCACACACACGGCACAGGGCGCAGACCTTTCTACTCTATACTACTATTGGCCACTCTTGTACCCGTTGCTTTAGTATTCGAGTAGTCGCAAATAGCGTAGTCTTTCATAACCTCACGTCGCCGTTCGGATGCCAAACTGCACAGTAGACCGCTTTCATAACACATGCTATTTTGGCGTTGACGTGTAAACGAAAATGACCACCCCGAACAGTCGAGACTCAGTACGGGAATAAAACGCCAGGGGCGCTGCAGTAGACTCACGTGTCTCGAGTAGAAAAATTAGTCGAGACAGTCGACTATGTAAAAGGGCCTTAAATCTTTGTGTATCTCATTAACGCTAGTTGTATCGCTGCAGGGGAGACTGCGCCCCAGCCTCTGCAGCTGGAGTTCCTCCATGACGCTGTCTTGCTTACTAAACCGCACGCGTGACCAGCCTTGCTGCTCTTAAAAAAACCGCACAGTCCATGACTGCAGCGCCCGAGACCGCTCGGCTAATCCCGCGCGGCTGCGGCTATTCCTCAGATCTTGTCTACCTCCAGTGATGACACTGCCTGCTGATGGTTTCAGAGTGTTGAGCAACACTAAACAACAGGTCGAACTAGTATTGTTTAAGCCATTTCATTCGTGCAAGAATTACAGCATTCTGAAATTCAATGGAAGAATATTACTTAAATAGAACTTAATAGTTAAAATATACAATTGAGAAACACAATATTAGTTTTGTTGGCATGTACTCATTCTTTGACAAAATCACAGTACTAATTTAAGTTCTTCTTAGCTTATTTTCCTGAAAATAATTCCTTTCGCAGCGCTCTTTAGAAAGACAGCCGCATGCTGAAATGCCTTCGATTTATGCGCTATGCTTCACCGTAGAGGTAACTGCAAGTTGGAAATTTGTTTTCCATTACGTTTGAGTTGCTGATACTAATTTCCCCTGAAAGTGAAAACTGTCTGGACCAATTGAGTTAAATTTATAGAATGCGGTTTTGTGTATAGAGCGTTCACAAGAAACCACAACCGAACTATGACTGGTAATGATAATATTGATTCTTACTTTTGCTTCTCAAATTTCTGAGCTTTAATGATAAGCTACTGTTAATATCCTTTCCGGTGATCTCGCGAGTGCAACAGACGCGTGACTCGTAATATTTCAGCCTCTCACAATCCACCGTTCAGAGACGAACGTCGTATCGCAACAATGAGAATAAGATCGTCGAACGAACAAACGTACTGCCGCACCATCTCCACCGAGGTGTGTCTTATGGCTCGTCGCATCCTCTCAGTGGGGAATGCGCCTACAAGAAGGAATCCTGCATCACGGAAAGCTCTATTGATTACATTCCTAGAGCGGACGTTCCAAAAAGTAGAGTTAGGCAGCGTATCAATTCCACTGATTTACTTCTCGCGAAATGACCACGTTGGGGAAATCAGATAAATTATTCATAGAAATGGGTACTGACAATTGTTGAATGTCACAGCAAAAGGGGAAACTAAGAATGGTAAGTTATCTGTAGTACTCGCCGAACTGGGTCGAGGAGTGACAAGAAGGTGAACTCGTATTCGGGAGCACGGCAGTTCAAATCCTCGTCCGACCACCCAGATTTTGGTCTTGTATGATTTTCTTAAACTGTTAACGGCAAATTTCGGCAAGCTTCCTTATACAAACCGAGTTTATAATCAGTTTGTAATGACCTCGTAATCGACGATATGTTGAGATATGCTCTTCCTTCCCACCTTCCTTCGGGAGCACTCACCGAGAAACATGGCAACGTGGCTTATGGAACGTAGATGTGGACGTCAATAAGAGTAATACAATTAGCAGACGTAGGTCGCTAAGATAACTGTTATTCCCTTTACATTCTCTGCACTGTGTGCCGTATTCATTCGCTCTTTTGACTACGAGGTATTTTAGGGAGGTTACGTCAGTGATAAGCCGTAATACGTTTGCACTATAGAAAATTAAAGTATGTGAATCGAAGTAGCACTGAAGGAGTATTCACTACGTAATTCGATTCCTTAAAAAAGAAAAAAAAACCTCACAATCCTCAAATTCAGCGGAGTTCGTGATCCGAGAAAACAAAACAATTATTCAATTATTCAGTATGATTTCCACGGCATTTTTTTAAGTACCAGTCACAAAATAAAAAGAGCGAAATCATTTATCAGCGTGAAGAAGCGTCTTCGTAACTCACAATTCATCTAAAATATATTGTACCGTGTTCGGTACTAGGACCTACGTTGGCAGTAGCCAAACTGTTATTCCGGGCTGGCCGTACTCCTTACCGACGCCGCTTGTGACTTCTCTAACGGAGGCAAGAATTTACCTGCGTGACGGCAGCGCGAAAAACGGGGTGTAACAGCGACGTATAGTTAGATGTTCAAATGTGTGTGAAATCTTATGGGACTTAACTACTAAGGTCATCAGTCCCGAAGCTTACACACTACTTAACCTAAATTATCCTAAGGACAAACACACACACACCCATGCCCGAGGAAGGACTCGAACCTCCGCCGGGACCAGCCACACAGTCCATGACTGCAGTGCCTATGACCGCTCGGCTAATCCCGCGCGGCCCGCATAGTTAGAAACAGTACTGGAAATAACCAGGAAGTTGTCGCTGACTGTGAACGAACGTCCAACACTGATAAGGTGTGCTTACCTGTTTGTGCCCAACCAGAAGGAACCGTGGTGTGTCGCACGATGAACTGTCATTCTGTATGCTTGGAACGAATGCACTGTGCACTTATGGAATGTTAGTGAGCCGGACGCATAGAAATTGTATGTTGTCACTGTGTTGACATTCAGTTCCTTAAGGTACTGTGCACTGATGGTTTTGTCCCCATCTTACTATTTTTCCATTCTTATGGTGTGCTGTTATTTACTCACTAAACTGTTAGCAAGAATTTTGTGTGTTACGTGACCTGTAGAGAATATACGCTTTCGTGTACACAATATATTACAAAGGCATTTGCCTGATTTAAACTGTTCAATGGCATCCGCTTTCTGTGTATGGTATCACAGACATTTAATTAACACTTGTGCAGTGTATGCGTGCTTATTTCTTATTTCATAACAAGATTGTGCATGAGGTACTTGTCAGTGAAATTTTGTAACAGTGCTTGTTTCTAACACCGCCTGTTTCAGGTACACTGTGAGATATTGCATTCTACTTGACCTATAATAGAGCTCGAAGGTTATGATATAAATACTGAATGTAACGGCCAGCACCTCGAACCTGAGCAAGTAACGCAGACAAGAAAGCAATCGTTCCAAATTTTACTTCTATTCTGCATTCACTAGTGGATGCTATACCAAGGCATTTCGAATGTTTCTATGCGAGTTAGGTGATGTCTCAAGAGCTATGTGCAACCTGTTGTCGTCCTTGTAGTGTTTCAACTGAGAGTAAAACTTTGCATAATTGTCTCGAACATGCATATTAACTTGTAGTATTAGCTAATTGTGTCTTTCTGTTTTCTTTCTACAGTGAGGTTAATCTGCACAGAGAAAACTGTCAAAAAAGTTTTATCAGTAATTTGTACTTATTGTCGTCCCACGGTTTTGTTGGCAAGCACATAACCTGTTGAATAACTTCTATGCACCTTAAAGTGATTTTAATTTCTGTAGACCTGTAAGGTTCCAGGATAAGAAATTGTCAGGTTTGGTTATTTGAACAATATTGAAAGTTTTCTCACTTCTGGATTCCTGTACTGAATAATTATCATGGTTCACCTTTGTTAATTTGTTAATTGTTTGAGAAATTATTGTACAGACCAGAGGTTGTAAGCTTGTTCAAACTGTGAGAATTTTAATAACTATGTGATGCGTTAATGAAGCTATGACTCAATCGATCGTTTCCACCTTTACTAACTTGTTCTATTGACTCAGTCTGCGGGGCCGTGGCACGCTTTCTTAAACTGTTAAAGAAAAGTGGATGTTAGTAAATGTCTTACATCAAGTCGTGTGTCAGTTAAAAGCCGATGCTAACTTGCGTTTTATAAACTGCCAGGAACCATTGCCAATGATAACTGAAAAGTTGCTACCGACTTTCAAAAACATAATTAATGTGGCTGTTATTTATTTTAGGACGTACAAACGTTTCGGCTGCAATGGGAGGAAATATGTAAATTAAGCGATTCATTTATTCACATGAAACAGGAAAAAACGTTCCTTTACGCAAAGCGCAACCGATATTTTAATTGGTTGGCTATGGTATCGGATTAAAATTTATCGTTGTTTGAGCTACTCTTTGCAATTATTTGTCGGAGTTATTTTTGTTGCCACCGCACATAAAGTTAACGCCGATTTATTATTCCCAACAACGGTTCTCTGTTAACTCGCTAACCATCATAGCGAAGTGCTTTTTTAAAGATTTTTATTGGCGTAGGAAAAATAGAAATATCCATAGGTCACTGGTTAGAGGTTCAGTTTTTTCTCCGCTTTCGAATTTCCAACGTTTTGCAGTCTAAGGAGCCACTAATATGAGGAACTAAATTCTAAACAGTCTTGAATAATCGCTTTTTGTTATCACCCAGAAGGAAACGCAGGATTAGTTGTACATTCTAGAGCAAATAGTAAAGTCTAAAGTAACTTTCGCATAATGTTTCACCGCTAACTAAACAAACACTGTTTTTTGCCTTAAATTTTATTATGGTTACTGCACAACCCAGGTTGCGGGTTATAAGTGCATTTGCAAGTACATTACTGGTTCCAAAGATGATAAAGCATAGATAAACAAGATGACAAGACAAATTACTTCAATTACGATTTTTTTAAAAAAAATCATGTGGTATTACACTATTCACCACTTACAATAACACGACTGAACATACATAGAAATAATGTTATACATCAGCCTATAACTTTTTATCTACTAACGGATTGAGGACCAAAGCTTGATTTCAATCTAAGATTTGCGATATCATCTAAAAAAGGTGAATACGTGAATGGGGTTTTGTCATCTGATAAGAAATGTGGGAATATACACATCTGTTTTTTTTTAACTTCTAGAATTTCTAACTGGCTAAATTTTTCCCCTTTTGCCTCTATTTTTAAGATTTCTATATCTGTTACGTATTTGTGGTTTTTGTTAAGGCAATGTTCCCTAAAGGTTGAATCAAGCTTCTATCCGTTGTAGCAAGATCGACGCTTCCGGCATTTGATCTTATAAATTCCACTTTTTGTGATAGCTGGTTGTTTGTCTTTTGCACTGTACAAGCAATGACCTATTTTCTGAGGGACACAAAAACCACTTGCCCTCAAAATGTTACTTATCGGGCATGGATGTGTGTGATGTCCTTCGGTTGGTTAGGTTTAAGTAGTTCTAAGTTCTAGGGGACTGATGACCTCAGATGTTAAGTCCCATAGTGCTCAGAGCCATTTGAACTATTTGTTACTTTTCCTATTTGACGTTTTCCCTATCAAGGAATATGTTTTGTCATGTTAGCGTAATTGCTGAATTGTATAATTCCAAACGTAATTTGTCAAAAAAATGATTATTGAAGTGATTTTACATTGAGCCAAGTATCGGTACGTTAAGAAGTTAAGATGTTTACCTATGCCTTATCGTCTTGTTTATCTTTCCTTTATTATCTTTGGAATCAGTAATGTGTATGAAAATCAGCTTATAGCCCGAAACTTAGGTTTTGGAGTAACCATAATAATATTTGCTAAACAAGGCAAAAAACAGTGTTTGTTTATTTACTTTACAAAGGTTTCACCATGAACCCATGGTCGATTCAACTGAAATGATTTCACTATTAAGTAACATAATTAGATAAACACAGACTACACATAGAAGAACGCACCAGCTGTGTTTCGAAATGCACGCAAATTTACGCCTGGATAATCGGAATAGCATCTGGAGCTCCCTGTTCCTGAACTTATGTCTGTGCCCAATACAAGATTTAGAGGAACAAAGAACTGTATTCTGTTCAGTGCCTTACAATTATGAGCGTCTGCTAAGATAATGCTTGCCGTACGGCTAGTGAGTAATCACATGCATTTTCCCAGACAGCTGACAATCTCGGGTCAGATACGTAACTCGAATGACTTCGCATACTTTCCTGAATGTGGTGGACTGTCACGAATTTTAAAGTAGCTCCCAGAGGCGTTCAGAAAACAAATACAGCAAACATTAAGGAAGTAGTATCACCCTATCGTGGTGACAGCTTTAGAGAGAGTGGGCTCATGTGCAGACTGTTTCGTATCATGAAGTTGTCAAGCGTTGGTGATAAGTTACTATTTGACAGTGCCACGTCTCATCGAGGTGGTGGCGTGCTTGAAAGAAAAATGAGTGGGAGGACGCGGGAGGTAATTCTGCACTCGTACAGATGAACGGGAGAGGGTAAGAAACGTAACACCGAAGTAGACCACTCCACTTAAAAGCCACCTCAAATACTCTGCCTAACTACTGCCTCGTTCCTTTTCCTCCCAATGTGATATATCTATAATATCGTTGCTGTCATTATGTATGGCTATATTAACTAGATAAATAAAGTACACCAACGGAAAGCATATTTTGGACCTCTCACTTACCAACACTACCACACTTCGCATTTTCCTGTGCTCTATATGCCCAATGAGAAACTGTCACCATTCACTTACCATTGAATTTTCGTCTTTGTTTTCACCCAGTATGGAAACAGGGGATTACTTAGCAGGTTAATTAATAGTATTTTAAATACATTCATAATATACAGGACGTCCAAAACACAGTCTCATGATTATACAATATTCATGGGATGTGCGTCCCTCTGACGTACGCGTATTGTCGTTGGATGTAGCATACACCAAAGTCTTTAACGTCAAACTACCGAAAAAGCGAAGAGTAAAAAGCAGTTGAACAGAGACTTAATTTATTGGGCATCCTCGAAAACTCTGTAGGTCACTGAAGTGTCACGAGGCGTAGGAAATGGGACGTTGGCCACTCTTACATAAACATCTCCTGTTTTTCTGCAGGTGTAATGTTCTCCAACAGTGTGGGTAATTCCTAGCGCAGAAACAAAATGCTTAACAGCATACCTTAATATGCCTAGCATGTTACCGACTTACGAGCCGGTCAGAAGAAGCTACTTCACACACAATGATACTAAAGCGAACATGATACTTTACATTCATGAACGCTTAAGCACTTGCACCTGACCACACATAGTTTTGTGGTAATGTATCATTCCACTCTGTGATTATTTTGCCTTGTCTATAAACGAACTTCAAGCAGTATACTGTGAATATTTAGAGCTTAGGTAGTATAGGAACTACAGTCTCGCCATAACTGATCAGTCAATGATGTAAGTACAGAGATAAACACAGATATAAAGGAGTGAGTAATGAACTTTAACTAAAAGAAAACATATATTACTGAGAGCTGAACAATTTAGACACTAGTAAAATGGTCCCTTACCTCGACAGGGTTTTGTTTCCAAAAATACTCCTGTTTTACTACTTTTGCAAAATAAAGTAGAAGCTCGAATTTTAGCACGGAATTCAAAGCGGGAATAAAATAGTTTCCACGCGAAACTTTGTCTCGCATACTGGCAAAAAATCTAAAGAGATTCTAATCGTACGTAAAGTATGCACGACAGCAACAGAAATATTATCGATGACAGTGCTGCTAAAGCAGCCTTCCGAAATTCCTTCACCAACGAATACAAAGTAAATATTCAAAATTAGAATAAAGAACAGCTGCCAACATTAGTAACTTAGACGCAGATATCCTCAGAGTGGTGAAGCAACTTCAATCACCTAATAAAAGCAAATCTTCCAGTCCAGACTGTACACCAATTAGGTTCATTTCAGAGTATGCTGATGCATTAGCTCCATACTTGACAGTCATATACAACCGCTCGTTCGACGATAGAACAGTACCTAAAGACTGGAAAGTTGCAAAGGTCACACCAATATTTAAGAAAGGCAGTAGGAGTAATCCACTGAATTACAGGTCCACATCATTAAGGTCACTTGCTAGTGAATCTGCTTAAAAAAATTCCAATGTTTTCCCTTCTTAAATCAATATTTAGAGATTTGTGAACAAAATGGTAGTCAAATGAATCGATTCGGACATCGAGAACATCTTTAAAAAAAATTTAAATATATGTCGGTATGCGGGAACGACCGTGTTTCCGCTGCGGTCGGATGTCAAATGGCGTCATTATTATTTTGCCACTTCGAAAAAAATACAGTGCGTAATCGTGTTTTTGAGTTGGCATCCCTGTTAGCACACACGCTTTCCGATGCTTCTTTGTTTTCCTTTGTATATCTATGGTTTTCGAGAATTATTTGAGTTCAAACTTCTGTACATTGTTCAGTTGTTGGTGCTGTGCCATTCTCGAAAGTAGTTATGCCTCCAAAAAAGTGTTTTGGAACGGGAAAACGTAAGTTTTATGGTAATCGGTTTACTTCGTTGGAAAGTAGAGACTGTGTAATAACATCCACAAACCAACTGGATGTTATGTCGACTCCGCCAAGTGCCTCAAGACAGAAGCTAGAATATTTGAATACCCAGAGTGCAATTTCTGTAAAATATGATCAAAACAGTGTAATGGAATGTGTTTCCATAATTGCTGAATTAAGTGCTTTATGTTCGCTTCTAAAGAATGCTGCTGTGTGTGCGCTATGTGGAAAAGGTGGTATCAAAATCGTCCAAGATTTTGAAGGCAGGAAAGGTGTGGCTAGTAAGTTACAAGTGTTTTGTGATTTCTGTGGGGCAACTAAAACTGGGTATTCTTCTGGATTGTACAAAGGAAACGTTAACACAAATATCATACTTGCATATGGAATGAGGTGTACTGGGAAGGGTAGAAAGGCAGCTCAAACATTTTGCGCTATCGTGAATTAGCCTCCATGTACAAGATTTGAGAACTACACATAGTTACTTCTTGAAAGTCTTGGTCAAGTGAGTGCTGTGTCAGTGCAGATAGCAGTAGAATAAACTGTGTTCTACAATGAAGGTGATACTGATATAGCTGAGCCTTTGATGAGACATGGCAGAAGCGTGGTCACGTATCACTGAATGGTGTTGTCACTGCAACATCCATAAAAAAAAATGGAAAGGTGATTGACATAGACTGTATGACAAAATACTGCCATGGTTCCAAAGTAAATAATCAGGATCATGTTCAGAATTTGTCTGGGTACAATGGTGGAATGGAATCAGAGGACGTTCTCAGAATATTTCAAAGGTCAGAAGAGAATTATGGTGTACAGTAGCTGAAGTACCTTGAAGACGGAGACTCCAAAGGGTACGCAAATGTTTCGGAAAATATGCCTCATGGAAGAACTGTAAAAATTGAAAAGTTAGAGTGTGTTGGTCATGTCCGAAAGAGGATGGGCAAACTTTTACATAAGCTAATAAAAGATATGAAGGGGAAAAAGCTAAGTGAGTGAACAAACTGCAGCTCTATTATGGTTTAGCCATAAGAAGGAATCGAGACAATATTGAGGCCATGAAGAAAGCAGTACGGACTACCTTTTTTCCATATAGCTTCTATGGATGACCATCCACAGCATGCTCTCTGCGACATTGGTGTAGACACATGGTGTGGATTCAAAAAAGCAATAGCAAATGGTGAGAATCATGCACACTATCACTCCCTGCCATTTGAGGTATTGGAAGCAATTAAGCCCATATACAGGGACCTAAGTGACACTAAACTATTGTCACGGTGCTTACATGCAAAGACACAAAATGTTAATGAATGTTTCAACCATTTGATAATGGAACGACTGCCTAAAACTGTGTTTGTTGGTTTCAATACCATGAGACCAGGTGTATTAGATCCAGTTATTTGCTTCAATGATGGGTTAGCAGATGTGATATTTTAGAGTTGTTGGGACTAGCTCCTGGTTTCAATATGAGACAAGCACTGATGGCAATTGATTCCTTGAGAGTGGCCAAAGACGAAAAATGGGTTCTTGAGGCAACGAAAGAGGCCAGAATAGCAAAGAGGAGCAATAAAAGGAAGAGAGAAAATGAGAAACACACAAACCAAGAATATTTATCAACTGGAGGGTTTTAAGAACAACACAGGTGAGTAACAGATGAAATGTACCTTCAAACGGAATTTCCCCAAGAATCAAATTTTCTGACATGTTTACTTTATGCAAAAAACTATTTGAGCTAGAGGTCTGAAATTTTTTGTGATACTTCAGGCTACCATTTGGAGAAAAGTAGACTACAGACACCAGTTTACTATCACCAGGAGGAAAAATATACCCTTACTAAAGATAAAAAATTAACTTAACTTTGATTGCCTAATTTTTAATATTATAGTATAAAACTATTAGTTGAAATCTTTTGATTGTACTGTACTTTTTAGAGAACAATGTCATAAATGCTGCACAAAGTTTTAAGCATCTAAGAAAAGTAGTTATTAAGTCTGTAGACTACACAAACTTAGACTGGCAGGAACAATTTTAAATTACTGACCGACATAAATGTTTATATAATAAAGTTTACATCAAAGCTAACCTGATTATTCCTATACCAAAATCTTCATAATTAAAACACTTTGACTATCGTAAAATTTCTTTGTATTCAAAGTACACATTATGTAGTAGGACACTCATAAATTTTATGAAAATTCTTACTGTTTTTCCAACCGTTCACTGGCAAGTTACCTTAACACTGATATACAGCATAATACACAAATATTGCTTTCAAACCTTTGGAATTACTTCGAAGAGAATGGGGCTATTGACACACAGTCAACATGGATTTAGAAAACATCACTATTGTGAAAAACAACTAGCCTTTTAACCACACAAAGTGTTGAGTGCTGTTGACAAGGGATTTCAGATTGATTCCGTATTTCTAGATTTCCAGAATGCTTTTGACACATTACCTCACTAGCAACTTGTAATCAAATTGCTTGCTTATTGGAATATCATTTCATTTATGTGACTAGATTCATGATTTCCTGTCAGAGAAGTCACAGTAGAAGTGGGGATCAGTCCATTTTGTTAGTGCAGGTTGTATATATTCAGGGGCAAGCATACATTCAGGGAAAACTTGACAGATTTACGACCCTCTCCCCTTTCCTTATTGTTCTGTTAAATGATTTATGATCCCCTGGGGGTAGATTTACGACCCCTACCGATAGTCTGTCCTTCTGAGAAACCTCCAACATTCCCTCTTCCCCTCCTTTTTCCCCACCCATCCCTTCTCCTCGCCGATACTAACACACTTTTGATCTGAAGTTAATTGATTAATTTATTAATAGACATATTAAATAACCTCTCCACCTCTAGGAAATCCCTCAGCGCTCCCCACCCACACTCTACCCCCCTCCCCTCCCCTACCTGGAGACTAGCTCTCTATCTGTGCTGGAGAGGAAGGATCTCACGACAGGAAATTCAATTACATAGCAAAGGATGTACTGTTTATTTACAAAATTCAATTCTCAGGGGTTGGTTCTCTCTTGTTCATCATTCTCTGCTGGTTCTGAAGGTGCAGATGTTGTGAAATACGTCGGAAAGAAGTAATTAAATAGATAGTTTTTTTACGATCGCGTAAGAAATACTGTCACGAAATTAACGTCGATAGGTTCGGAATATGTTCTGAGTGCCCCAAATGAAACTGATATAGGCACACACACATGCAGGAAAACAGCGCAGTTGGGCTTGTTGTTGATAACTGTACTCCTACATTTACAAGTAATTTCACGATACGTGGCAAGAAGTGATGTCATAATCACATTAGCAGACGTATCGGTAAAACTACAAAAATTGACGGAAAATACATATAAATTGAGGGAGAATACGCAAAAACGCCGGGAAATTGATGTAGTACTTACATGTCTGCTTGGTGCAGGAAAATTCTTGTACATGGGAACGAGTTTGTGAGATTAAGAGAAATAAAGTACAAAGTTGACAGGGAAGCACCGAGAGCCAGGGAAATAGACATTTTTCGTGGACAACGATAAGATGGGTGGAAGACTGCTTAACGTGGATGACCACCAAATGTAGAGTAATAAATTTTTACAAGTTGGATCAAAAGACCAGGTGTGACCCCAGAGTTATTGGCAGCCACATTATAGAATTTCATAAAGTGTCCTAAGCTAAAGCTTGACAAGCTTTTGAGGGTGCAATGTACAACAACAAAATAGATCCCACGTTTGACCCTGTACAAGATTGTTTGCGTTTTTGAACTCTAACAAACATTATTTACAATGTGTTCCTCTGTTCTCTCTACCAATCACAACCATCTAGTGGCGGCTAACAAATCCCTTAAGAACAGTCACTGCGTGGTTCTTACAATACTCTGCTGTGCCTCTCTTGAGGTAATAGCGACACATACAAGTTGATTGCTGTATCTGATGCTTTCCTCGAAAAGAAAACCATCTGCTCCTAAATTAACAAATATCTGCGTTAAAGGATAATGGGAAGTAGATGGAGTAATCAGTTGAAAGGGGCTGTAAAGAGGTATGATTGGATGGTAGGCTGACGATGCATTCTAGAGAGAGGGAGATGTTGTGGCAGGTCATTATCACTGATTTGTATCAGTTGTGTGGTGTAATCTGCATTCGATTCATATACAATTACGTGTTCTGTGTGTGACTTAGAACGCTATCTACCAGCAACTGTTAACAGGAAACCTCCTCATAGCGCAGTCAGCAGATGACCTCCGATAAATGTGTGATGAATCATGTCCATCAAATCGGCTGAAAACCTATTTTGGCACCCTCCTCTAGACAATCCAAGATGTATGTGAGATACCCCATTCCCCTGCTACATCTTGGCCATACACCTAGTCTTCGGTTTCATAACTGCCGTGATTCTAAGTTAGTGACAGAGATTTGTGCGATAATGAAATACCTGTGTATACATTTGCTTGACAGATGCCGAGTGTGGGAGATACTGTGTTCTGTTCACGGAGTTGGAGGAGGATGGAGTGTAATTTCACATGCCAGACATTGTTGCTATGCACTTGTCTGTTTCCTCACAAGACGTCGCTGTATAATTCATTTTCCATTGCTGACGATCGTTTTATAGGACTGATGCGAGCGTAGCACAATTTCCCAACTGTTATCAGATGTGAAGAGTGGGCGCTATATACCTCCAGAAAGATATATAGTACATGGTTTACAGAGAATCTATGTTTCTTCTCCTTTTTGTTAGAGGGTTGTAGTTTTATCATCTTAAAGTTTCTCACCATAGTGAGTAATGAGAAATAAAGCTTATAGGGTGAGTGTGTGTTATGTGTTGAAAATATATTTCCTGCATTGAAGCATTGACAGCGTTTCACTCCACGTGACTAATATATCTTAAACAACACTGCTTTAGCATATAGCATGCTTTAGTGCAGTAACATGTAGCCTTAGGAGAGTGTGCTTATGTTCCACGATCGTTTCTCTCTTCCCAATACCTTCTCCGTATGGACTCCAAACACTACAATAATTTTATAGAATTGATAGCACAGGTGATTTATGTAAAATGTTTCGAACTCCCTCCGCCTGCAACTCCGTTATGCATCTTACGTTAGATCTTGCGTTTGTTCTTACTCTTAATCGACTGTTGTATCACCACCATACTCTCAAATATATCAGTCTCTTATCTGCTATACGCCAATAAGGAGTGCTAAAATCCTCAGCATGCCTGTATCTAGAGAGATAATACATAATTTGATGGGTAATGTAAGCATGGTATTGAACAGTCTTTGCAGAACCCCTGTTACAGTACTGGCATGAGTATACCGGTCTATAACTCTGGCATCGGTCAGTAGAAGTTCCGAACACATGTTATACTTTCTGCAATAGTAAAATATCGATGTGAATTGACTACGTGGAACTCAGCTCCTCCTTTCCTTCACGAAATGTAGAATTTAACGGCTGTAGTACCCTCCTACTTCAGATCAGTTCCAAATTAAGTCAGAGACAATGTCGTGGAGAGGATTTGATAAAGGCAGGGGAAAAGTTAAAAGATGCTTCGAGAGAGGCCATCTAGAGTTTTGCTCACGGTCCTTAGCCAACAGGTTCAACGAAGGGGTAGCTGGTTTCAAAAAGAATCTCTGACTTTATCCTACGAATGCGGGAATACTTTTTGACTCCCATCCACACACGGGGAGAGACAAATCGTAATAAAATCTTAGCGACTTTGTAAAGTTTTTCAGCTAAGGAACCTAGTGTTTGCTCCTCCTTTCTACTGATGGCTGCTTCCTTCACTAAGAAACAGTGATGTAAGTAGTGTAGCATGGGTTCGCAGTATGTACACATGTACATGTCCATGTCCCTCGCAGAGTAAAGAAGGGGGGGGTTATCAATGCTAAAGAAATTGAGAACTGTGCTGCAACGTCATTGGCTGATAGCATCACAAGATCGAGGCGATGAGACGTTTTGTTGACGTGACAACTTGTCGGAAGTGGTGGTTTGCACATCGAGTAATTGAGTTAAATGCGTTGAAATTACGGAAAACCTGGTAAAAGTACGAAAATTGATCGAAAGTTTGTAAAATTATGAAAATACGACAAAAAATGTGGATGCATGAGGATACTTATATTCTCATATGGGTGTATGGAAATCATTTCATTCCTCCACCGGTGGGATTGACAACTGGTGCACACTATCCGTGTTCTATGGGTTTAAGTCCTGCAGAATTCCCCCTTGGTCATATGGAACTATGCATTGTAAGTCTTAAACATAGAAGATGCAGTGTCCAAAGATTTGTGGATCAGGGTGACTACCGCCTAGGACACCAAAACAGCGATCACATACTTGGGTGCAATATCCACCACCAATATGAGGCATCAATTCTCTGGGTCTCTTCGAAAACAGAACCGAGACATCTGCTGCACTGTTAGTGCGGAAGATGAGATTAAATGTAGTGGTCATCACCTTCGGATAGCTGTTTGGAAACGCTCCACAATGCCACAAACTCTTCCTGTTTCCATACACTGCGATATCCGCCACATTTTTGTCAGTAAGAAACATAGCCTCTGTCTTTTATTTCAACCATCCTGTGTGTTGCGAGAGCAGCGTAGTTTACACCAAATGATATCCAGTTTTCTTTGAGAGCCAGTGGATCGAAATGTGTTAATGTCAATTTAGCACGTGACACAGACCTTGAAGTCATGGTAGAAAAAGAAAATGTATGGCTATGTAGACAACTGCAGCCATACACTGCTTCGATGTTTTGCAGCAAGCAACAGTGTACCAAAATACTTATGAAACAACAACCAAGAACCCTCTTCTTGTGACTGACAGTCGATATGGTCCTCCTCCAGAATAGGCGACGAAACTGTACACAGGTCCATGGAAGCGACTTCGATCACTCGCTACCTGCTCCAGTGGACCAATACATGTATAATTAATGGGATTATCACGTATGATCGATGTCAGAGAGAGAGAGAGAGAGAGAGAGAGAGAGAGAGAGAGAGAGAGAGAGAGAATGTGCTGTCAACGAAGACTCTGACACCATGACACTGTCGTATTTCTGGCATGGTAATCATAGGAAAACGATTAAGGAGATTGTGACATGTACAGAGTGATATTTCAAGGAGGTCATTCAGTATCGAAGAATCGTAGGTATTATGCTTCTGAATTTCTTTCTGCAGTCCGCGTTTGCTCTGTATGGTTGTGAGTTTCCTCCTGTACGTTTGTGTGCTACTTTCGTCGTTGTGATAGCTCTCTGTCTAGCCAGCCTACTAACCAACGGAGCTGTGCTGTTGGAACGTGATAGGATTGCGAGAGAAGGGTCTTTGACTTGGCTAGGGGAATCAATTCTACCCGTTCTGACAAACGCCAGCTGTCTGGACAGAACGTACATAACATAAATAAAAGAAGTGAGGGCTTTTTAATGTAATTAAGCCCTTTATCCTTTGACAAATGGGTGATAACGACGATGTGGCGCGAGGGTTTTGCTACTGGGAAACGGAACGACAGCCAGCTGTTGTGAGTGTGGACATAGCATAATTTTTCGGAGGCTATACACGTCTAAATGATAGTCACGCCAGTGTCAGGAATGTTATGTTTTTGCAACGTAACGTTACTGTCGGCAGTATTCTTCCACGTATGGAGAAAATGACTATTCCTGTTAGTAAGGGAAGTATAGACCAGTCTGGCGAAATTCCGATTTCATTGCGTGGATACCCGTAAGGAGTATGTGGAAAATTATGTCCAGTCGTAAGGAGATACAGATTTACATGGAGTGGATCGTCAGTAGGAGGTATTTCCTATACTTTGCTAACTGTGAAATGTCATCAGCTTGGAACTGCGATCGTAATATTTAATTATTATTAAACTGATAAATATGTGGGTGATTTCCTGGGACATGACCTCTTGACATGTGGGGCGCTTGGCAGAGGTCTGTGTGTCATCGCAGTATATAAAGGGTATCCTAAAATTACCGCTGGATATATTTCGTAAACCACATCAAATACTGACGAATCGATTCCACAGACCGAACGTGAGGAAAGGGGCTAGTGTAATTGGTTAATACGAACCATAAAAAAATGAGGGAAGTATGTTTTTTAACACAAACCTACGTTTTTTTTAAATGGAACCCCGTTAGTTTTGTTAGCACATCTGAACATATAAACAAATACGTAATCAGTGCCGTTTGTTGCATTGTAAAATGTTAATTACACCCGTAGATATTGTAACCTAAAGTTGACGCTTGTATACCACTCCTCCGCTGTTCGATCGTGTGTATCGGAGAGCACCGAATTACGTAGGGATCCAAAGGGAACGGTGATGGACCTTAGGTACAGAAGAGACTGGAACAGCACATTACGTCCACATGCTAACACCTTTTTATTGGTCTTTTTCACTGACGCACATGTACATTACCATGAGGGCTGAGGTATACGTACACACGTGGTTTCCGTTTTCAATTACGGAGTGGAATAGTGTGTGTCCCGACATGTGAGGCCAATAGATGTTCAATGTGGTGGCCATCATTTGCTGCACACAATTGCAATCTCTGGCGTAATGAATGTCGTACACGCCGCACTACATCTGGTGTAATGTCGCCGCAGGCTGCCGCAATACGTTGTTTCATATCCTCTGGGGTTGTAGGCACATCACGGTACACATTCTCCTTTAACGTACCCCACAGAAAGAAGTCCAGAGGTGTAAGATCAGGAGAACGGGCTGGCCAATTTATGCGTCCTCCACGTCCTATGAAACGCCCGTCAAACATCCTGTCAAGGGTCAGCCTAGAATTAATTGCGGAATGTGCAGGTGCACCATCATGCTGATACCACATACGTCGACGCGTTTCAAGTGGGACATTTTCGAGCAACGTTGGCAGATCATTCTGTAGAAACGCGATGTATGTTGCAGCTGTTTGGGCCCCTGCAATGAAGTAAGGACCAATGAGGTGGTCGCCAATGATTCCGCACCATACATTTACAGTCCACGGTCGCTGTCTGAGTCAGCGAGGATTATCCACGGACCAGTAATGCATGTTCCGTAGATTCACTGCCCCGTGGTTTGTGAAACCCGCTTCATCGGTAAACAGGTAGAACTGCAACGCATTCTCTGTTAATGCCCATTGACAGAATTGCACTCGATGATTAAAGTCATCACCATGTAATTGCTGATGTAGCGACACATGAAACGGGTGAAAGCGGTGACGATGCAGTATGCGCATGACACTACTTTGACTCAGTCCGTCGGCTCTCGCAATGTCCTGTGTACTCATGTGTGGGTTCATGGCAACAGCAGCTATCACACCAACTGCACCAGCTTCTCCTGTGACGGGCCTGTTACGGACCCGTTTGCGTCCTACGACCATACCTGTTGCATACAGTTGGCGGTAGATGTTTTGCAATGTGCGGCACGTTGGATGCTCTCTGACCGGGTACCGTTCTGCATACACCCTGCAGGCTTCAGCTGCATTTCGTCGACACTCGCCATAGATGAGTATCATCTCCGCCTTTTCAGAGTTCGAATACACCATGGTCACAGTTCCTACAACACTACACTATCACGGACGTCTGGTAACACGGTGTACTACAGTGCCGGCCCATGTGGCCGAGCGGTTCTAGGCGCTACAGTCTGGAGTCACGCGACCGCTACGGTCGCAGGTTCGAATCTTGCCTCGGGCATGGATGTGTGTGATGTCCTTAGGTTAGTTAGGTTTAAGTAGTTCTAAGTTCTAGGGGACTGATGACCACAGCAGTTAAGTCCCGTAGTGCTCCGAGCCATTTGAACCATTTTTGTACTACAGTTGGTCTGCGTGCGGAGACGAATGCAGAATAACAATAGCAGCAAGCGCTACATGCGGACACTGCGACAGCTAGACCAAACCACAACAGTGCACTACAGCCACACTCGTAAACACAGTCGTCATCGTAAACATGTCTCTGAAGATGCCGCTCGCCGACCGTGGCCCGTGTTTGTTACAACACGCAACTGAACGTCGGAGGTTTCAAGCGTCAACTTTAGGTTACAATATCTCCGGATGTAATTAACATTTTACAATGCAACAAACGGCACTGGTTACGTATTTGTTTATATGTTCAGATGTGCTAACAAAATTCACGTGGTTCCTTTAAAAAACGTAGTTTTGTGTTAAAAAACATACTTCCGTGAATTTTTTTATGGTTTGTATTAAACAATTACACTAGCCCCTCTCCTCACGTTCGGTCTGTGGAATTGTTTCGTCAGTATTTGATGTGGTTTACGAAATATATCCAGCGGTAACGTTAGGTGACTCACCCTGTATATGATTGTCTGGTGGTCGACAGCTATATGCAGGATGCAAAAGTGATAGTTTTGTATGGTGAAGTATACAAATTATGTCTACCACAACTATATGATATAGTGGTACAATCGTTTGTGATGATATAGGCTGGTTGGAGGTCGGTTTCACACCGAAAAATTCAGACTTTCCACACCAGTAGCAGACAGTGTAATTGGCGATAGTGTCTGTATTTCATGATCTGCAGACCACTTTTACAGGCTTTAAGTATATGTGAAATACGACTGCTATATGTTTTTCGTCCTGTAAAAAATAATTTTCCGCTGAAATACTCGTAATTTGGCAGACTGCATAAATTGGCAGACAGTGCTTCCACACCAGCAGTAGCAATTTGGCGGAATCTAATCGAATTGCAGTATTTGGGATACCTTGGTCGACAGGTTGAATGTAGGTGGTTTTCCAGGTATCAAATATAAATAAAAAAACCGCCGACTTCTGGTCTGGGGTCGCTGGACTGTCCAGGTGTTAGCGCTCCTTGGGTGGGTGAATAGTGAACTACTGCTCAGTATGAGTTTAGCTGCCTTCTTGGCCACATGGTTTATGGGCATTGCTTGAAGAAGTGTACTTTCATTCTCAAACGTCTCTCCATACAAGACCCCCGGTATATGACTACTCTTTTTGAAATTTAATTACTTAATTTCGCTGTCCTCTGTCTATACACGTGGTGATGTTGCAATATGACTGCTATATTTTTTTTAGATGTGTAAAAAATAGTTTTCTACAAAAATTCTCGTAATTTGTACGTCTGTGGAAAGTGGCGGACAGTGCTCTCACTCCAGATCTGCTCACCTATCAGTAGTTCCCACCGATGTCACTTGGGGACTCTTGGATCGCTTACTAGCTGTCCATGGGCCTGGGCACAAGCCGCCCAGACACCGTGGGATGCAGATATGTGGTCGTGATGCTTCCAGCAAAGCGCAGTTATGGTGTTACTTCTTTGTAGCACAGTGCATTTGCTTGGAGCTGTTAGCGGGTGCATCTTTTATAGTGTCTATTCGTGGTATACTTGTTAGGTTGGGTTTTTAGGCAGTATGTTATTCCCAAGTCAATTTGTAGTACTGTCATCAGAGTAGGACACAATGTCATGTTTGTGGCAGCAGAAAGCTAGTGCTTCCTACCACCTGTTACCTGTCGGCAAAGCCACACGAAGGGCTGCCATCATCTAATGCTTTGTTCAGGTATTAGTGCGACTTCCGGAACGTATGCCACACGAGCTCTCACTGGATGCAAGGTAGCTGGCGATGGGGCAAACAAAAGCGGTCGCAGGGCCTGAGCAGGCGTAGTGGGGCCTCTCCCCCAACCCCAACCTGCGCCCATTGGAGTGCAGGAAGGAGCTGGCACGTCTTACCTGTGGTTGGTGCAAAGACGAGATCGACAGACTTTTAACAATATAATTACATGTGGTGAGTTACATTGACGTCGAATTCGTGATGGTATTCCTTGCATGTACAGAAACAAGTGACCTATTTAATTACTTACTTCTGACGTATTTCATAAGACCTCCATCTTCTAACACTGCAGAGAATGATGAGAAACAGCAATCCAGCCGCTGAATATTGAATTTTATAAATAAACAGTATATCCTTTGCTATGTAACTGAATTCCCTGTCGTGAGATCCTATCTCTGCAGCACAGACTGAGTCCTTCCACCTCTAATTTTCATATGGAGGAAGGGAGGGGAGGTGGGTTGGGAGAGCTGGGTGTTTTCCCAGATGGAGATAAGTTAATTTATCAACTTAATTAATTAGTCAATTAATTTGATATGTTAAGTCTGCTTGCATCAGCAATGGGAAGGGGATAGGGATGAAGTAGGAAGAGTGGGAGGGGAAGGGAGTGTCTCAGAAGGACACATTATCCCCAGAGGGTCATAAATTAATTAAGAGAACAACAGGATAATGGGGGGAGGGGGTAATAACTCAATCAAGTTTGTTCCTGAAAGTATGCTTGCCCCTGAATCTATGTAACATGCATTAACAAAATGACCTTATACCCACTTCGCCCAGCCAATCACAGTTCATAGTAACTGACAGAAAGTCATCGAGTAAATCAGAACTGATTTCCTGGGATCCCCAAGGTAGTGTGTAGGCCTTGTGTTGTTCCTTATCTAAACTACTTAGGAAACATACGGGGCAGCCATCTTGGATTGTTTGCAGATGATGCTGTCGTTTATCCTCTAGTAAAGTCATCAGAAGATCCAAACAAATTGCAAGACGATTTAGAAAGGATATCTGTATGGATGCGAAAATTGGCATTTGATCCTACATAATCAAAAGTGTGGAGCCAATCACTTGAGTGGTAAAAGGAATCCGTCAAACTTCGGTTACACAATATAGCAGTCTTTTCTAAAGGCCATAAATTTAACTGTATACCTAGAAATTACAATTACGAAAAACTTGAACTGGAAAGAACACTTAGTAAACGTTGTGGGGAAGGCGCACAATAGACTGTGTTTTATTGGCATAACACTTAGAAGATGCAACAGATCTACTAAAGAGACTGCCAACACTATGTTTGTCCATCCTCTTTTGGAGTACTGCTGCGCAGTGTGGGATCCTTACCAGACAGAATTAACGGAGTACAACGTGATTGTTTAAAGAATAGCACCAAGATTTTTGCCATCGAGAAACGGGTGAGAGTGTGTCACTGATATATTATAGGATTTGGGGACATCATTAAAACAAAGGCGTTTCTCGTTGAGGCGGAATGACGAAAATATTTTTTGTTGACGCCGACTTACATGGGGACAAACGATCAACATAATAAAATAAGGGAAATCTGGTGCTCACACGGAAAGATATAGGTGCTCGTTTTTCCCGCGTGCTTTCGATGAACCCTGTGCCAGGCATTTAAGTGTAATTTGCAGAGTATCCATGTAGATGCAAATATCTAACGAAATAAGCATCAAACGAAAAAACTACAAAGAACGAAACTCGTCTAGCTTGAACGGGGAAACCAGATGGCTCTATGGTTAGCCCGCTAGATGGCACTGCCATAGGTCAAACGGATATCAACTGCAGCTTTTTTTAAATGGGAACCCCCATTAGATATTCGTGTAGTACGTAAAGAAATATGAATGTTTTAGTTGGACCACTTTTTTCGCTTTGTGACAGATGGCGCTGTAGTAGTCACAAACATATAGCTCACAATTTTAGACGAACAGTTGGTAACAGGTAGGTTTTTTAAATTAAAATACAGAACGTAGGTAGGTTTGAACATTTTATTTCATTTGTTCCAATGTGATACATGTACCTTTGTGACCTTATCGTTCCTGAGAACGCATGCTGTTACAGCGTGATTATCTGTAAATACCACATTAATGCAATAAATGCTCAAAATGATGTCCGTCAACCTCAGTGCATTTGGCAATACGTGTAACGACATTCCTCTCAACAGCGAGTAGTTCGCCTTCCGTAATGTTCGCAGATGCACTGACAATGTGCAGACGCATTTTGTCAGGCGTTGTTCGTGGATCAGGATCGCAAATATCCTTCAACTTTCCCCACAGAAAGAAATCCGGGGACGTCAGATCAGGTGAACGTGCGGGCCAATCCACCTGTCATGAAATGTGATATTCAATATCGCTTCAAACGCACACGAGCTATGTGCCGGACATCCATCATGTTGGAAGTACATCGCCATTCTGTCATGTAGTGAAACATCTTGTAGTAACATCGGTAGAACGTTACGTAGAAAATCAGCATACATTGCACCATTAAGATTGCCATCGATAAAATGGGTGCCAATTATCCTTCCACCAGTAATGCCGCACCATACATTAACCCGCCAAGGTCGCTGACGTTCCACTTGACGCAGCCATCGTCGATTTCCGTTGCTCAATAGTGCATATTATGCCGGTTTATGTTACCGCTGTTGGTGAATGTCGCTTCGTCGCTAAATAGAACGCGTGCAAAAAATCTGTCACCGTCCCGTAATTTCTCTTGTGCCCAGTGGCAGAACTGTACACGACGTTCAAAGTCGTCGGCATGCAATTCCTGGTGCATAGAAATATGGTACGGGTGCAATCGATCTTGATGTAGCATTCTCAACACCGACGTTTTTGAGATTCCCGATTCTCGCGCAATTTGTTTGCTACTGATGTGCAGATTAGCCGCGACAGCAGCTAAAACACCTACTTGGGCATCATTATTTGTTGCAGGTCGTGGTTGACGTTTGACATGCGGCTGAACATTTCCTGTTTCCTTAAATAACGTAACTATCCGGCGAACGGTCCGGACAGTTGGATGATATCGTCCAGGATACCGAGCAGCATACATAGCACACGCCCGTTGGGCATTTTGATCACAACAGCCACACATCAACACGATATCGACCTTTTCCGCAGTTGGTAAACGGTCCATTTTAACACGGGTAATTTATCACGAAGCAAACACCGTCTGCACTGGCGGAATGTTACGTGATACCACGTACCTATACGTTTGTGATTATTACAGCGTCATCTGTCACAAAGCGAAAAAAGTGGTCCAACTAAAACATTCATATATTTCTTTACGCACTACACGAATATGTAATAAAAAATTGGGGTTCCTATTTTTAAAAAATCGCAGTTGATGTCCGTTTGACCTATGGCAGCGCCATCTAGTGGGCCAACTATAGCGCCATCCGGTCCCCCCTCCCCCCCTCCCCCCCTTCAAGCTAGACGAGTTTCGTTCTTTGTAGTTCTTTCGTTTGACGCTTGTTTCGTGAGATATTTGGCCCGGTCACTATCAATGGACCAACCTGCATACACAGATAGAACCAATCTAACACTTGTGCTGAAATAGAGTGTGGTCAGTAAATCAACTCGGAGCACTGTTTAGTAGAAACTCCTTCTCTTAGTACTGTTCAAAGATAAAGTTCACGAACATATGCAAGGACTTGCAGATTAAGTCGAAGAATCTGATTGTTTCTGATAGCGGTGTCGCCGGCTACTTGCTGTGACGTGAGTGTTGACTGGAACGAAGCCTGTGGTAGCACTGACCACCTGTCCGTGTGCAGGTCTTCAAGACAGGTCACCGACGGTGGCGCAGAGAACGGGCCCGACTTGCTACTTCCGTCTCACTGGTGTGGGCAGCAAGGAACATCTTTCTTCTGATTTGATGTGCGTATCGATTACAGCACACCAGAATGAGAAACAAAATCCAGAATACAATGGAAACCGCAGCGGTGGGCCCAGAGCATTTTACTACAGTGCAGAAAACCCTTAGTATTATGTACTGAAGAGTCACTAGATACATACTGTAAGAGACGGTAGAGATGCTGCCCTTAAAAACAGATAGTCAGTTACATCTGTAGGTTTCAGTTTCTTAGAAAGTCAGCCATAGTTTTCCTAAGCTGTTTTTCCTCCAAGTTATATCCCACGACTTCGGTGATTGAGTTACTGTGGGGCACTATGTGCCTGAAGCTGTTTTCTCGTCTAGCAATAACAGTGGCATTATAAAATGTAAAATGCTCGTCACGACTTGGCCCAGCGTCGCAGCTGATACTTCATTCCGCTCGGCTGCTGGCTTGCGCGATACGGAATTAATTCCGGCGCGCTCGGTGTCAGATAAAGTTCATTTACATGTTTATCCGGAAGAACTCGGTAATTAGGCGGAAACAAACCCGACACAGGCGGCTGTTACGGCGGCGGCATTTAGCTGCGACTTGCGACCCCGGCTGCTGGTGGCGGTGGGGGCGGCGGGTCGCAGACCGCGCGCGTGACGCCGCCACCGCGAGCGATGCGGCGGTGGCGGGAGCACACACACACACACACACACACACAAACACACACACACACACACACCACGCCGCTGGTAGCGGCGGTGCTGGTGGCAGACCCGCTGCACTGTGTGCCTGCTCGTTTGTGGCCAACCGACGCTCCTCGATTGTAGAATATCACGCTGTAACTGACCACAATTGACAATTCGTCCGGTCGTTTGGACTCAATCGATGACGAGTAAAAACACGTCTGCTCCACCACACGTACAGATTAAAATGTGCGATTATTTCTCGCCGGAAAACCACCGAAGATTATGTTACAACAGGAATGCTATCAGCGTGACACGTATAAAATCGTAACTTCTGCGGATATGGTGGCACTCTACTGCGGCATAGCCATTCATAAAGCAACCACTAAACCATCAACCCAAATTCTTTAAAGACTCCGTCTCCCACTTTTAAAACCTCGTATCTCCAAATCTATGAGCCGTACAGTTATACACCGAAGCGATAAGGAAACTGGTATAGGCATGCGTATTCAAATACAGACGTATGTGAACAGGCAGAATAGGGCGCTTCGGTCGACAAAGTCTATATAAGACAAAAAGAGTGTCTGACGCAGTTCTTAGATCCACTACTGCTGCTAAAATGGCAGGTTATCAAGATTTAAGTGAGTTTGAGCGTGGTGTTACAGTCAGCGCACGAGCCATGAGACAAAGCATCTCCCAGTTATCGATTAAGTTGGAATTTTCCCGTACGACCATTTCACGAGTGTACCGTGAATATCAGGAATCCGGTAAAACATCAAATCTCCAACATCGCTGCGAACGGAAAAAGGTCCTGCAAGCACGGGACCAACGACGACTGAAGAGAAGCTATCAACGTGACAGAAGTGCAACCTTTTCGCAAACGGCTGCAGATTTGGGTGCTGGGCCATCAACAACTATCAGCATGCGAACTATTCAAGGAAACATCATCAATATTGGTTTTCGGAGCTGAAGGCCCACTAATATACCCTTGGTGACTGCACGACGCAAAGATTTACGCCTCGCCTGGGCCCGTCAACACCAACATTGGACTGTTGATGACTGGTAGGACGAGTCTCGTTTCAAATTGTATCGAGCAGAGGGACGTGTACGGGTATGGAGACAACCTCATGATTCCGTGGAAACTGCTTGTCAGCAGGGAACTGTTCAAGCCGGTGGAGGGTCTGTAACGGTGTCGGGCGTGTGCAATTGGAGGGGTATGGAACCTCTGATACGTCTACACGCACCTTTTACAGATGACACGCACGTGAGCATCCTTTCTGACCACCTGCATCCGTTCATGTCCATTGTGCATTCCGACGAATTTGGGAAATTCCAGCAGGACAATGCGACACCCCACACGTCCAGAATTGCTACAGAGTGGCTCTAGGAACACACTTCTCAGTTTAAACGCATCCGCTGGCCACCAAACTCTCCAAAACTGAACGTTATTGGGCACATCTGGGATGCCTTGCAACGTTCTGTTCAGAAGAGACCTCCACCCCTTCGTACTCTTACGGATTTATGGAGAGCCCTGCAGGATTCATGGTGTCAATTCCCTCCAGCACTATTTCAGACATTAGTCGAGTCCAAACAACGTCGTGTTGCGGCACTTCTACGTGCTCGTGAAGGCCCTACATGATACTAAGCAGGTGTAGCAGTTTCTTTGGCTCTTGAGTATTCTGTAGGTGTATGAAGTGATATTTGTAGACATTTTCAGCAAAATGTTTTGCAAATACAGTTAGTAATAAGGAATTATTAGATTGGTGCATAAGTTCATGGCGCTTTTGTTTTGTATGTTCGTATTCCGCTTGCTGTAGGTTTATTTATCATTTATCATTTTCCATTTGTAGTTAACTGCTGGTACTTCGGTTTACATGCTGTCATTTGGAGATAGTGGGTGGCGCTGTGGACGCTGGAAAATGAAGTGTCATGTGGAGAAATCAGAACATTTCCAGTATATTCTACCGTTCGAGTTCAATATAGGGGTGACAGCAGTGGAGGCAGCCAGAAACTTTTGCGCCGTGTATTGGGATAACGTTGCTGAACAGAGCAAGAATATAAAATGGTTTTCTCGTTTTAAGGCATAATATTTCGGCTCTAGTTATTCTCAACATTCAGGAAGACCTTCGGATTTCGGTGAAGATCGGTTAAACGCATTAATCGATGAAGATCCACGTCAGTGTCCTCGAGAACAGGTAAGTGCGATGAACTGAGATCATTCGACAATCGTGTGACATTTCTATGCAATGGGGAAGTTTGCAATATCGGGTGTATGGGCACGGCATACGCTAAGCCAAAATCACAAAAATCAGAGGGTTGCCATGTGCGCATCTCTGCTGTTTGTCATCAACAGCACCGACCAGTCCTACCCTGTAGCATTACTGGTGATGAGAAGTGGTGTGTTTGTGTGAACATAGGTAATAGAAAGGAAAGGCAAAGCAGCAACTAACTGCAAAAAGACCAAGATAATGTTGTGCATCTGGTGGAACAGTCAAAGTGTGATGTACTACGAACTGCTTCCCTGAGATGTGATCGTCACTGTTAACCTCTGAGACGTCCTGCAGACGCAATTAGAGAAAAACGACCAGGAAGACTGCGAGAAGTGACGCTACTCCACGATAACGTCAGCCCGCATTCCGCTAGACTGACAAAAAACACTGTTCTGATCTTGTGCCCTCAGATTTGCATCTTTTCGGTTCTCTATCGAACAGCTTTCAGGTAACTTCCTTTCTGGATGAAAATGCGCTCCGAAGAGGGCTCGACGCGTTATTCGCCTCCAAACCATGTGATTTGTACAGTTACGGAATCTAGAAGTTACTCCAGCGCTCGCAGGCTGTTGTAAGCAGTAAAGAAAAATGTATTATTGATGACTAAAGACTTAAGTCTCCGTTATGCGTAAATTGCATATGTGTAGTGTGTAACGCCGGAAATGCATATCCTCCTATTTCCATATATTGTACTATAAATTTTTTTCCTTATTTTGTTACCAGAAGATATGACATTTCTGTGTCTTTATATATTGTAATTGGTTCAAATGGCTCTGAGCACTATGGGACTCAACTGCTGAGGTCATTAGTCCCCTAGAACTTAGAACTAGTTAAACCTAACTAACCTAAGGACATCACAAATATCCATGCCCGAGGCAGGATTCGAACCTGCGACCGTAGCGGTCTTGCGGTTCCAGACTGCAGCGCCTTTAACCGCACGGCCACTTCGGCCGGCTAAAATCTTATTGTAATTGTTTTAATATATATATATATATATATATATATATATATATATATATATATATATATTATATATATATGTGTGTGTGTGTGTGTGTGTGTGTATTCATGCATAATTGGTTTGTTTTGTAAATAGTATTTGTATTTTTACGTTGGGTCTTGCCTAGGGAAAACTATGCTATCGAACGATTACATCGATAGGTCGTGTGGAGAACCAAAGTGTTTAGGATCTTTCTTAGTGTTAACTCTGCCGCGCGGAGCGCGGGCAGAGGGGAGGCGGGCTGGAGTAGGGCGGTGGAACAGGTGTGTTGTGTGACGCTCCCGCGAGTTGCCGCGCTTTCGTGGTTTGGCAGCATGTAATTGCGCTCGACTCGCTATGACAGTTTCTGACAAGGTGTCGCGGACGGGAAGCATTAGATGGCGCACATCAAGAGCCCGTTTCGCCTGGTGACCGTGTCGAGAAGAAGGCGCGCCAACATCCAGCTTCTGCAACAGCGACGGCCAACAATGAGTGACTGTCGCCACCTCCTCGACCAACGACTTCAAACCTTCGATCAACCAACAAGGATAACTGGAAGCACGTAAAGTTTTAGAGAACTGTATGGCAGATCTCAGCTTTTAAAATTGTTCCATTTGCCTCACAAAATTACACCAACTTAGCATGGACCTTTGTTTCTCATTGTCCCAATTGCATTACCAAGCAGGGTCCCTTCCTTTTCTGGAATGAACCCGAGTGTCGTTGAAATTCAAACGCCAGCATTAAAGTAATATCATTTGATTTCACTGCTTTAATTTCAAAGTTCAGTTAAGGTATTCATAGCTGGCTAGAATATTTAGATTACACAAGCACAAATTAAGAGTGCGAGTTTTGTTACTATATTTTAGCTTACCTGTGACTGCAGCTCAGCTTGGTACGTACTAAATTTTACTACTGTTAATTGTTCAGAATCATTTAATACAAGTTCAAAGTTAAATCTCTTATTTCTTAATTGCGTAGATTCAAGTAGCTTTTGAAATGATTGTTGAGGTAGCCCAAGACTAACATTATTTTACTGAATTCCGTAGTGCTTCAGAAACAAAGCTCACTAATAATTTCAGTCACTAAATTAACTTTCAATTTTCCGGTTTTATTAATTCTTTTGCTAAATTAAGTCAGAGTGTAGCGAAATTTATTACTTCTGACAAACATTCAGTTTTCACACAACACGTGTAAACCTTCAGTTGCCACGCTTTTAGAACTAATTATATGTGCAATAACTTTTCTTTTTCAGTTATTATAGTAGTTGTCCATAGTACTGGCGACCGTAATTTTCCCCAAATCTCAAATATCTAATTAACACCAGTTAATTGTTAACGTGACGACCGCACATTTACTTTCTTTATTAACTTTACCCCTTTTCAAAATTAATTTCCACCAGGTTCATTTGTAATTTTCCTTTCATTTGGATGTAACCCTTCCTCCCCCTTTACCGCCAGATTAACTTCGGTGACGATTGCTTTTCCCAAATTTCCGTTAGGTTCAAATGGCTCTGAGCACTATGGGACTCAACTGCTGAGGTTATTAGTCCCCTAGAACTTAGAACTAGTTAAACCTAACTAACCTAAGGACATCACAAACATCCATGCCCGAGGCAGGATTCGAACCTGCGACCGTAGCGGTCTTGCGGTTCCAGACTGCAGCGCCTTTAACCGCACGGCCACTTCGGCCGGCAATTTCCATTAGGTACACGCGGTTTAATTTCTACTGTCATTAAGGTCGATAAGTGAGGGGGATGCTACAAGTGCTTATTAAATTTACGGAAAACGCTACGAACTTGTGCACCAACCCAACAATAAAATGAAACATCATGTTTGATGCTGAAGTTTTACTGCACGAACAATAAAATCTAGTAATCAGTATACATGTTTTCGTCATTTTGTGGGAGAAGGGAGGGGGGGGGGGCGGAGGAGAGGCAGCGAGAAAAATGGTTGAAAGTATTTCAAATTATGTGCATGTCTATTGGAAGTCATTAAGTATTCTCATTCACAAATGCTGGGTGAATACAGTATAGATAATTTGTGCGCCCCGAGTTACGCTGCCTCGAGAAAGAACGGAAGAAAGATCAAGGTTTAACGTCCCGTCGACATCGAGGGAATTAGAGCTAGAGCACAAGCTCACAATAATTCAAGGATGGGGAAAGAAATCGGCTGTGTCCTTTCAAAGGAACCAACCCCTCATTTGCCTGTAGCGATATAGGGAAATGACGGAAACCCAAAATCTGAATGACTGGACGTGGATGTGAACCGTTACCTACCGAATCCGAGCCTACTGCGAACTTCGCTCGCTTCTACTTTAAGACATACACACCGTTTGTAACTGTAATACTTGTCTGATTGCTGTGAACAGTTAATTTGAGATTATAACTGTCCATGAGTAGGTTTGACTACATTTCAAATTTTTACGAGGATATTCGGTCAGAAAATCTACGAAATACTGAAAATCAATTTTTTTCTGCCCCTTGAAACCGTTAGATAGGCAGCCTGCTACTGGCTTTGTGCCTCGTTTTAGTCGTTTAGTAATACAGATTTCTTGAAGACATTCATAATGCTCACTATTTAGCTTCAGGAAGTTGTTCAGCTATCGGCATGTTTCTGTGAGACGTTGAGAGGAGGCAGCACTGATCGTAGAAATGGTCGTCGAAAGCTTATGACTGTGGAAAAGAATGGTCTTGTTGGTTATGAAATAACATTTTCTGCTGCCAATCCAAATTTCCTTTTTTTTATTTTTCTCCCGAAGCGTTGCGAAAAGTAATTTCCCTTATCGAGTGCTTTTTTCGTGTTCTATAGCGGTATTAGGAGTGACGTTTGCAAAGTGTTAATAGCTCCATTGTTCTGGTGATCAGCATTTCGTCTTGCATTCTTATCCAAAATCTAACAGAATGCATCCTACACTCCAAACTGACAGTCAACAGTACAATTTAAATATAGAACCATGCAGAGACAAAATTTAACATATATATTTTTTAAACGTATACACGAAAAACGCCCTTGATAATGGATATTATCTCCGTCAATACATCGTGAGAAAAATAAACAAAGAAAACTCGAGACTGCCAGCAGTAAATGTTTTTTATGACACAAAAAAGTCAGTTGTCTATTGCATGAGGATACATTACTCGACAATTCCGTTACTACTTTTCGTTAGGTAATCCTGTTAACTACCATACGTTTCAAATAATGGCTCTAAGCTTTATGGGACACAACATCTGAGGTCATCAGTCCCCTGGACCTAGATCTACTTACACCTAACTAACGTAAGGACATCACATACATCCATGCCCAAGGCAGGATTCGAACCTGCGACCGTATCAGCAGCGCGGTTCCGGACTGAAGCGCCTAGAACCGCTCGGACACGGTGCTGGCGCATACGTTTTAGCGGGAACCTTCCTTTCATTGCAAGTTCATTTGCAGCAATGCAGAAAATCAGAGGAGCGGATTTCGGAATAAAACGATTAACAGAACACTAAATAATGAGGATCTGATACAAGCTGAACAAGTTGGTAGCAGAAAATCCACCTACGAACAGGTGCATTATCGGGATAAGGGACAGACAAGAAGCAGTCAGACACCATAACAGCAAGCAGAATAAAGACAAACGAGACTATCACAACAGTCTTCTAGAAGGAGTGTGGAGGGGAACGTCAGGGAGGCAATGGGATGACTTCATGAGACCTTCAGATCGAACCCCCCCACCACCACCACAACCACCACCACATTTTACATATTTCAAAAGCAAACTATGAACAAATTGTCAATGCAAAGAAAGACAAACATTAACTATGAGACAAGAGAAACTTTTTGAACCGTTGGAGTTGCCACGTTTGGCAAAAATCAATGATAAAGTGATATTTGCTTGGAAATTTCGATAAACTTGGTGTTGCTGTGTGATGTGACGTATGTGGTGTAGACTTGTGATTTACCACGACTGTGATGCGTCAATGCATAAACTGTAATTTGTATCATGTCATATATATTCCTTTTGTGCAAGTATCTGCGTAAGATCGTATAGTAACTAGAAGTACTGAATTCATTCCTTTAATAAGTTATAAATTTCCTCCTCCCTCCCCCCCACTCTCTCTCTCTCTCTCTCTCTCTCTCTCTCTCTCTCTCTCTCTCTCTCTCGCCCACACTCTCAGTCTTTTTCTCTCTCTGTTTACTTCTTCTTCATCGAATAATCTAGTGATGAAACATCCTAACACAATTTGATTTTTATGAAATGTCAATATGTTATACAGAGTGTTTCATGTGGAGCATGAAGTATTACACTACTGGCCATTAAAATTGCTACACCAAGAAGAAATGCTGATTGATAAACGGGTATTCATTGGACAAATATGTTATACTAGAACTGACATGTGATTACATTTTCACCCAATTTGGGTGCATAGATCCTGAGAAATCAGTATCCAGAACAACCACCTCTGGCCGTAATAACGGCCTTGATACGCATGGGCATTGAGTCAAACAGAGCTTGGATGATATGTACAGGTACAGCTGCCCATGCAGCTTCAGCACGATACCACAGTTCATCACGAGTAGTGACTTGCGTATTGTGACGAGCCAGTTGCTCGGCCACCATTTACCAGACGTTTTCAATTGGTGAGAGATCTGGAGAATGTGCTGGCCAGGCCAGTAGTCCAACATTTTCTGTATCCAGAAAGGCCCGTACAGGACCTGCAACATGTGGTCGTGCATTATCCTGCTGAAATGTAGGGTGTCGCAGGGATCGAATGAAGGGTAGAGTCACAGGTCGTAACACATCTGAAATGTAACGTCCACTGTTCAAAGTGTCGTCAATGCGAACAAGTGGTGACCGAGACGTGTAACCAATGGCACCCCATACCATCATGCCGGGTGATACGCCAGTATGGCGATGACGAATACACGCTTTCAATGTGCGTTCACCGCGATGTCGCCAAACTCGGATGCGCCCATCATGATGCTGTAAACAGAACCTGCTTTCATCCGAAAAAATGACGTTTTGCCATTCGTGCACCCAGGTTCGTCGTTGAGTACACCATCGCAGGCGCTCTTGTCTGTGATGCAGCGTCAAGGGTAACCGCAGCCATGGTCTCCGACCTGATAGTCCATGCTGCTGCAAAAATCGTCGAACTGTTCGTGCAGGTGGCTGTTGTCTTGCAAACGTCCTCATCTGTTGACTCAGCGATCGAGACGTGGCTGCACGATCCGTTACAGCCATGCGGATAAGATGCCTGTCATCTCGACTGCTAGTGATACGAGGCCGTTGGGATCCAGCACTGCGTTCCGTATTACCCACCTGAACCCACCGATTTCATATTCTGCTAACAGTCATTGGATCTCGACCAACGCGAGCAGCAATGTCGCGATACGATAAACCGCAATCGCGATAGGCTACAATCCGACCTTTATCAAAGTCGGAAACGTGCTGGTACGCATTTCTCCTCCTTACACGAGGCATCACAACAACGTTTCACCAGGCAACGCCGGTCAACTGCTGTTTGTGTATGAGAAATCGGTTGGAAACCTTCCTCATGTCAGTACGTTGTAATTGTCGCCACTGGCGCCAACCTTGTGTGAATGCTCTGAAAAGCTAATCATTTGCATAGCACAGCATCTTCTTCCTGTCGGTTAAATTTCGCGTCTGTAGCACGTCGTCATCGTGGTGTAGCAATTTTAATGGCCAGTAGTGTACTTAGTACTTATGAAAATTAAATTTAAACAGCAGAATAAGTCAACAACGAAACTTGAGACAAGCTTCCAGCCGAGAAACACGGGTTGGAAGCATAAAATTATATTACAAACTGCAAGTACCATGTATCATTAAGATGCCGGAACAGCAAACTGTTCAACATACCAGTGCGATACACTGAACGACCATGTATAGTACCGGAGATGTTGGATCATTATGGAATAAGAGGAGCAGCTCACAATGGGTTTCAATCCTGCTTTAACAACACGCAGCAAAAGGTCGGTCTCCATAGTATCGACTATGAGATGACGTCTAAGTGGGTCACAATTACGGGTTGAGAAAGGGCGGGGATGCATCAGGGGTCGGTGCTGGTACCACTGCTATTTCTTATTATATAAACTATATGCCATATGATATGACAGTTGATTCTAAAATATTTTCGTTTGCTGATAATACTAACTTCATAGAGAAGGTCGGTCAGGCAGTGTATCAAATACTCCAGTTCAAGACATAATTTGGTAGCTTACAGAAAATAAATTACCGCTAAATCACAGTAAGGCTCAGTTTTACAGTTTCTAACGCACAATTCAACTTAAACTGTATTCTGATTACTCAGAATGGGCATATACGTAGCAAGAATTTCTAAGTGTTCAGATGGATGGTAAACAGTCATTGAAATCCCATATTTAGGATCCTGTTCAAAAACTGAATGCTGCTAAAGTTATTATTAGAACAGAATCGGCTATAAGCGAGGCACCAACACGAGAATTAGTGTTTTTCGTTTATTTTCATTCGCTTTTGACATATGGGATTATATTCCGAGGTAACACATTCTATTCAAAAATTTTTTTTCTGAAATGAACAGTTTAACCAAAATGCCGTGTAAGTTCATGAACGTCTTGTCGACCCCTGTTCAGGAGTGTGGAAACTCTGACATTGGCCTCTCAACATTTATTTTATTTAATCTCTTTCGTTGTTGACAATATGAGCTTCTTCCCAAGAATTAGCAACTTTCGCTCAATTAATACTAGACAGAAATCCTATCTGCATTCGAAACGAACCTCGTTGAATCTTGTGCAGAAAGCCGTGCAGTATTCAGCGTGCTACCGCAAGAATTAAAAAGTTTTAGCAGTAATCCTTGCACTTTCAATTTGAAACCGAAGAGTTTCCTAATGGATCACTCCTTTTATTCTGTTGGGGAACTACTGGAAACATTAAACTAACTCCAGTCTTATATTGCTGATTATGGCAACACATACTCGCAGTTTGTCTTCTGCATAGGATTCGTCAACATTTTAATCCATTTATGTTAATTTCATGCGCTGACTCGTTCCCCAACCATGGAGATTTGCTACTCAGTTTGGTCCTGCGAAACTAGACGTGTATATATATCGCTTTTATACAGAAATAATACCACTGAAACTTGGAAAATGTAGGAAAATAAGGTGGGACAGTGCCACAAGTGACAGTTTGCTTCACCAAGCAAGTTTGCGTGTCAGAAATTCTGGAATAGAATAAAATACGTGCTACATGGTCAAGGTTACTAATGGGTGTACTATGGTGCTAGTCGACATGTCAATAACGCTAGCATGAAAGATCAAACTCAAAGAGCGAAGCACAATGATAATGTCCGAATTATTGAACATAACAAACATGTTCAACAGAACAGACACTTTTTTTGTGCGAAACAGAATTCTTAAATGTAGCAGAGATGTGGAATATAGGCTGCTAAATAAATAAATGTCGTGTGACTAGGACCTTCCGTCTGGTAGACCGTTCGCCGGGTGCAAGTCTTTCGATCAGACGCCACTTCGGTGACTTGCGTGTCGATGGGGATGAAATGATGATGATTAGGACAACACAACACCCACTCCCTGAGAGGAGAAAATCTCCGACCCAGCCGGTACTCGAACGCAGGCCCTTAGGATTGACAGTCTATCGCGCTAACCACTCAGCTACCGGGGGCGGACTAAAAGTTGCTGAGTGAGGTACAAAGAAAGGCATTTCGATGCAGAAATAGCAGAGATCCGTTTGAATTTGATTCCAGTGGTTAAATATTCGTAAATTCAGCGTTGACAGTATGGTGCCTGATTTTTTTAATAAGTTACGGATGACGAAGATAAAGACGAGCAAGATCAGTTTCACGTTGTTTCCGTAATTTTAAAATCAAATATAGTATGAATATTCAAATCAAAACAGACATTTTAGTAGGCAAGCTATTCACCTGTAGTCGACAGTGCGCACCGAGTAAATTAAAATTTCGAAGCGCTCAAGACAACAAGGTAAGGGGCCAGAATTTCATCAGCCCGCCACACAGGCGACCATCCTGGTCGCGTGTTCGCCTAAAGTGATGTTATATGTCCAGCAACACCAGCCAAACACTTCATATGTGGAACATTAATTACGGACGAGAAATAATTAAAATACTGGTAGTGAAAATTTCCTTCTGCAGCAATGAGTAGGACTGGAGTACGAGAGATAATCACTGGCAGATGCAAGCCATGAGACAATACAATACAAAGCCAGGAGTTTTCAGCAATTAACGAACAATTACACTGGTGAAATAGATCATTGAGAATGAAAGCAGATTCCAGAAATGTCTTAGCACTTTCATTGACTTCAATCACCACAACATCTCTCTGGAAATATATTCGGAAGGTACTCCATCAACAGGGCGGACTTTTGAATGCTACCATTAGCAAAGTATCTATAGACCAGGAACAGTTTAACATCAAGTCGAGGCAACTAAAAATATGGGAACTGATAACATACACCTACTTTATTACTCTCAGCTTTACAGTTAAGTTTCTGTCCGAGGCTTCGTCGAACCAATTTGAAGCTATTTCTTCACCATTCACTCTCGAATAGCACACTGCGAATGCGAATACATAAATATTTCTGTGGGAGCTCTGATTTCTGTATTTTATTATGAATATGATTCCTCTGTACGCAGGTACGTAACAAAGAAATATTTTCACACTCTGAAGATAAGGTTGGTGATTGAAATATCGTAAAAAGATACTGCAGCAACAAAAAACGCCTGTGTTTTAATGGTTGCCACACCGATTTCGCGACAGTAGAGAAAAAGCTGTCCTTCCCTCAACTTTTTCGATATTCTCCGTCGATCCTTTCTGGTTTGGATCCCAAACCGCACAGCAATGTTCCAGAAGAGGACGGACAAGCGTAGTTCAAGCAATATCTTTAGTAGCCCTGTTCGATTTTCTAGGTGTCCTGCCAATAAATACCAGTTTTTGGTTTCTTTACCGACAACATTATCTGTGTGATCTTCCAGCGGAAGTTCTTCGTAATTGTAATCCCTAACTATTTAGCTGAATTTACACCCTTTATATTTGTGTGATTTATCGTATCCTTGAAATTTAGCGAATTCCTTTTAGTACTCATGTGGATCACTTCGTACATTTTATTACTTACGGCCAGTTTCCACTTCCTGGACCATACAAATACCTTGTGTAAATAGTATTGCAATCTGTGTTGATCGCCCGATGACTCTGTAAGACGCTAAATGACAGCATCATTTGCAAACAACCTAAGAGGCTTGCTCATATTGTCGCCTAAATTGTTTATGTAGAGCGGGAATAACACATATTTTGGAAACGCCACATATTACTCCTGTTTTCCTCGATGACTTTCCTTCAGATACTACGAATGGTGATCTTTTCGACAGGAAATCAAATTATGAATCCAGCCGCACGATATGCCATAGACAAGCAATTTGATTACAAGAAAGTTGAGAGGAACAGTATCAATAGCCTACTGGAAATCTAGAAATATGGAATCAATTTGACATCCACTGTCAATAGAACTAATTACTTCGTGAAAATAAAGAGCTAGTTGTGTTTGGAAAGAGCGATATTTTCTGAATATGTGTAGTTTGTTCTTAACAGCCTCTGGAACATGCAACTTGGAAAATCAAAATGGTGAGCTAGAATAACCGCTGGACTTGCGTATTTGCTGCGGAAAGTGTATAAAGTCGAAAAAGAAGTTTTGCATACTTACTTTACTTGTACGTTTAAAACTTTGGAGAACAAGGTAAATCGAAGTACTAAAACAAAATAATACCATAATCAAACTGGTACTACGTATTACATGTTAGAGAGGTGTCCAGTTTCACATTTTTCCTTTTTTTGTATTTAACTATACACACAATGAGACACGCACAAGGCAGTTTGGCATTTTGCGCAGCACACCTTCAGCAGCTGCCTGATCAGTACTCTCTTATCAAGGGGACATCTCTGCCTCAGGTGATTTCCGATATAGTCGCAACGTGCTATTGTCGTGCACCTTCTTTACGCTTCGAGCTTACAATGACGGAGTTAATGCACCCTTTCTCATGTCTGAGCCATGTGACACGAGCAGAAGCATACACGTCGGCTTATGGCTTCTGTGCCCATAGCGAGGACATGGTTCTGCACTGTTTGGCCACACTAACGTTTTTTTTGTGTCCAGCAATAAATTTGCTGCACTGTGGCCAACCTAGTCGATGAGCCCATGATTTTACCGCGATCAGACTCCATGATATGTCGCTTCATGATCATCCTGTGCTGAATTACAATTGATGGTCAAAAGAACGTGCGAAAATACTCCAGTTACGTAAGACGCCTATTAGCCGTGGGGACAAGACCGAACATTCTCCAACCGAACTGCTGTCTCATACCTAATTATTCATGACTGCATTTTCTCCAGCTTGTAGTTACACCGTTCTCCGTACCCTAGGAATAGTGTCGCTGACTCGTTAATGGGAGGCCGTGGGATCGACTTTAATGCATAAAGCTGAATATCCACAGAAAACAGCAGATTCTGTATAATTTCAATGTCTTTTGTACATATTAGGCCTAGAAAATGTGACTTAATTTCAAATATAGCTGGCTGACTATAAGATAAAGTTGCCACGTACAAGTTTAAAAAGACTCCTGTAGTTTTCATCGCACTGATAACGTTTGTTTATGAAGTTTGTATACATTTCACGTATTAGTCATCTGATATTCCGTATCGTGTCTGTGTGTGTGTGTGTGTGTGTGTGTGTGTGTGTGTGTGTGTGTGTGTGTGTGTGTGTCAGAGAGAATGTTCGTGTTTACTGGAGTGTTTAACGTTTATTGCATCTGTTGCTACCAGCGTGACGAACTTCTACAGAGTCAATGTGTTGGTAACAAAAGCAATGTAAGAAAATGTAAACGTGGGTAATTCAGTGGCTGTATTACGTCACTCCTGTCCACATCGGAACGACATTTCTCAGGAACGGATGATAGAGTTTTTTTCCACTGCGAAATTGTCTCATTTGAAGTGAAATTCCTTTTGTTCATGTTTTCTTTCTCTAAAGCGGAGGTACTTCTACAGCCGCGGCGCAGCGCCGCAAGGCTGTGTCGGGAAATTACCTGCAGCTTATAGAAGGCTCTCCTTTGCTTGGCGCCACTGAATGAGTAATTCATCTCCAGGCTTTTAATAAGAGGAACGCTCGTTTACAGCAACTAAAATGTTTGTGTTTATCGCAGAACGATCCTCGTTCATTGTGGCGTTAAGCCAGAGGAAGCTCTGTAACCGCAGAGGGACATGTGGATGTATTTCTCCTGTGCTAACAAAGTTCTCTCTCTCTCTCTCTCTCGCTGGAAAAACAATTACCAAAGTCCTCTACGGCTTTTGGTGAAACGAATAGGCTCTGTTAGTACAAAAAAGTAAATAACGTTCAAGGTTACTTTTGATCAGTACTGTCGAAAAAACAATATGGACTGTCAAAAGGCAGATCGAGAAATCGTGTCTTTTAACAGTTTTCAGCTGTTCCCTACAAAAACCAGAGATCAACTGTTCCACACCAATGCACGCCAAGATACTGTGCCAAGTAGGTCTATTTGAGCTGTTATCAGTATCCGATCAGTTTATTTTTTAAAACGATTGTTCTATCAATTGTTCAGTTAATAGTTACGAAGAATATGAACTGTTTAAGTTGTACATAATGTAACGAGAAACTGAAAGTGGAAAGAGATCATCCAAAAAACATTAGTTAATCACACTATTTTAATGAAACCGTCTTCCTAGACCTCTTACAGAAATTTATCTATGAACCTTATTTTTTTCTCTAAAAAGAAATCGATATTCAATTTTACAGTATTTGAATTATCAGTGTAATGAGGTAGACAACCCAAACAAATTTAATTGGATTTGAAATTTCAGTTGCAGTAAACCTTCAAACCCGTCATCATTCGTCATGTTCTTCACCAGTCACTTTTTCCGGAACGGAAATCACCCGAGGTAGTGAACCGTCAAGACACTGAAGCAGTGTTACAGAGGAATGGAGCTTAAATTCTCACTCAGCTTGCCTGATACAGGTTTTGCTTCGTTTTCTTTCATGATGTGAGTCGTACGTCAGAGGTATTTCTTCAAGTGGTTCCGTTGCTTATTTCCTTTCCCATAATTGTCCTATAGGGCACTGTGCAATGTGCTCATGATTTCTGTGATTACAGGGTATTACATTCTGTTATCTTCCTTTCGGATGAAGTTCTATTGCACTCACTTGTACATATCCAAAGGTGTTCCGTTTCGAAATGTGACGTACACATCTTCCATAGAGTGAAGAGTTTCTTTAGCCCTTCTTCCGTCAGTTGATCTACTCATGACTGTCGTTATGGTATCATCGACTTCCGGTTATTGCATTCCCACCTTATCATCTTCGTATCTTGTTCGCAGTTTCAAACATATTTCTTACTTTCGTACTCGTTACGTTTTATTCGTTTAAGCTCTAAGTCTGAAAGAAGCAGTGCATAAAATTCTTTTTCACAGTTATTTGGAGTTTTTAATAGAAAACAGCGTTCAGTTTTACAAGTAATTTCTGAGGTCTTTAAAATAAGACAGTCTTGGTTGCAGATTGTTTTATCTATTTATTGCGAATAAACAAAAAAATGGCTCTGACCACTATGGGACTCAACTGCTGAGGTCATTAGTCCCCTAGAACTTAGAACTAGTTAAACCTAACTAACCTAAAGACATCACACACATCCATGCCCGAGGCAGGATTCGAACCTGCGACCGTAGCGGTCTGCAGCGCCAGAACCGCGCGGCGACTTTTTTTTATTTTTTTCAATTTTTTTTTCAATTTTTTTCTTTTTTCTTTTTTTTGAGTTGCCTTAGACCGCTTTTTTTTGTAAACATTTTCTTTTCTTTTGAAAACCCGTTAATAAAATGGAACTAAAAAAAAATGTGCCACCGCCACTTTTCATCCTATAACAAAAAAATCTAGGCCACTTCAGGCGTTGGCTCCTGACTAAACCTACCCCTGAGAGCTGCCTATATACCAGGGGAAATATGGGAAATCAAGGTTAGGGCTATCCTTACAAACAAAACAAAATCTTCCTTTTTCTGAACTTTTTTCTGTCTTTTTTTTTTTTTTTTTTGTTTTTCGTTTTTTTTGTGTAAGTGATCAGAGTTCTTCTGCACCCCGCTGGTAATATGTTGAGTCACGTCTTCTCGAAATTGATGTGTTCCGTTCAATTGTTCAGAAATGTTCATTGGTTCAAACAGGAAACCTTCTTCTCTCTTGGCTTAACACATTCCAGCTGCGAGGCGGCTCGTGGAAAGCACTCCCAAGGAAGTTCGAGAAAAATTGTCTGTATTTTGGGTGACGGACAACGACATAATGACGGTCATTGAGGTATGTCCAAAAATCGAGTACAGAGTCTACAGTTTGTCCAAATATGTAGCGAATGGCATGTCCGCGAATCCAGTTCACAGCATTGGTCTTTGTCCGAGGAAAATAGTCACGTTCCGGAAATCATAATGAAAGGGGAGTAATCCGATCCGGAATGTCCCGCGTTAGAAAAGCCACAATACGTCGAACCAAGTGCCAAACCTCCGCCGCCGGTCCGCAAACAAACCGATGTCCATCATTGTCTGGCACTCCACACGTGGAGCATAGAGGTGATTGGGCGAGGTGGATACGATGAAGGCGAAATTGGTTGATTTGCTTACCATTGACAGTTAGGTACCAGACAGATTGTACATTCGTGTCAAGGTAACAGGCGAACACCGCGCGTCGTACATGACGCCAGTCAACCTGGGGGAACTTTTGTTCAATCGGGTTAGGTGGACGACCTAACTGGAGGACATTGTATACTGCCTTTGTCTTGAGTAAAAGCTGTCTTGGTAAGGTGAGGCGTAGATAACTGAGTTCCAGAAAGAAGTACCGTATATAATGGAACTGGGCCGGAACATCCGAGATCATCACTGGGGCTGACAGTGAGACCGGCGAGTATGCCGACAGGAGGAGACCAGTGAGGCTCGTTGGGCAACGGGTCCATACCGTCATCTGGGAGCTGACAAATAGGGCGCGAGCTCTATCCGGCACTCCGGCACGTGAAACAGACCTATCCCTCCTCGTTCACGGGGAAGAGTAAGGGTTGCATAGTTAACTTTGAACAACATCCCAGAGCTGACGAAAGATGCCATCGCTGCCAACATGCGACGTGCCACAGTAAGCGGGGAAGGTAGAACTTGTGCTACGTGGGGAACTCGGGATGCAATATATGTACTGACATATCGAGCTCGTTGGAGAATATCTAGGGATCGAAGGCGATGGTCCATAAGACCTGCTCTGATCATTAAAAGGAGGCGTCGGCAGTTGATGGTGGCTGAACGCCGGAGATCAGATGAAAAATCTATTCCCAAACAACGAATGGTATCAACGGTGGTGAGAGGTGTAACGCACTCCACGGGAAGTCCCGTGCCAATGAACATAACTTGTGACTTACGTACGTTTAAAGAGCTACCCGACGCCTCACCATAAGTCGCTACCCACGTCAAAACAGCTCGAACCTCGTCGGCATTACGTAAACAGATGACTACATCGTCAGCATAGGCCGTGCAACAGAATCGGTAGCGATCTATGGACAATCCTACCAAACGTTGTCTTAGTCCACATAGCAAGGATTCCAAGGAAAAGGCGTACAAAATTGCTGATAGAGGGCAACCTTGACGCACGGATCGACCCATTATTATCGGTGGAGTGAGTCTGCCATTGTACATAATCCTGGATGAGGCACCCCGCAGGAGGCGCATCACTACCGTGATAACGGCGACTGGGAAACCCATATGGTGGAGAACGGCCGTAAGGAACGAATGGTCAACCCTATCAAAAGCTTGACTAAAGTCCAAAGACGCAAGTGCCCCAGAGAGGCGTTGTGCCTGGGTAACGGCGATCATATCCCTGTAGCGGCATAAAGCCGTGCGAATATTATTATTTCCTCCCAAAGATGCTTGGTCTGGTGACACAACGTATCGGGCAACGTTTTTAAGTCGTGCTGCCAAAAGGTGAGTGAAGATTTTCATATCACTGTTAAGGAGGGTGAGGGGACGATAATCACTGATATTGTTGCCACCGTGCGGTTTATGTACAGGAATAATAATTCCTTCCATGAAAGCGTCCGGCACAGGTACTTCCGGAGACATCAGTTCCCGACAGATGGAGGTGAAGGTGGACTCTAACAAATCACGGAAGGTGCGATAAAATTCGAGGGGAAGACCGTCGTGTCCTGGGGAGCGATTGATGGTTCCTGCCCGGATCGCATCGCGGACTTCCTCATCAGTCACCTCTGGCATCAAGTCAATCGCCGCATCTCCTGGGATACCACCGAAGTTGAGCTGTGAGACTTCCTCGATCAACTCTGGGGAATGTGGAATTGCGGCGTAGAGCTGCCGGTAGTGGGCGTGAAGCACATTCCCTATTGCAGATTGGGTTACGTAGCGACGCCCTTCTTGATCCGTTAGGACGTGAATCAATTTTCGGCGTCGATTTTGTCGTTCTTGGATGATATGGTACATCGACGGATGTTCATGAGGCATGCGATTAGCAGTACGAGATCGTACTATCGCTCCTTCCAAATGCCGTCGCATGAGATTGGAGATTTGGGCCTTAGCTTGGTTCATCCTTGTATGGCGCTCAGGGGAGACTAGCATCGTGGAGCATTCTCGTAGGATCCTGTAGTAAAAGTCCATAGTGCTCTTCCTCCAAGCGACAACATCTTTGCCATACCGGATTAAAGTTTTTCGAAGAGCAGGTTTTGCACACTGGATCCACCAGGATATGGTAGACGGATACGTGCGTCGGCGTCTATTACATGTGATCCAAGTGTCTTCTATTAGAAGTCGACAGTCAGGTGAATTAAGAAGTGCCGTGCTCAGTTTCCATAAACCACGTCCGTGCCATACTGCCTGTCTTGTGAGAACAACATCACAGAAGTAAGCCTCATGGTCTGAGAAAGCAACAGGCCAGATTTCAGCCTGTCGAGTGTGTTGAATTAGGGATCGCGAGATGTAGATGCGATCCAGTCGGCTAGAGGAGTGCGCAGTGTAGTACGTAAAGCCCAAAAGATCACCGTGAACATGTCTCCACGTGTCGACAAATTGTAGCCGCGTGACGACTGTTTCCAGAGCTGCGCATGGTGAGTGAAGCGGCAATTGATCCTGAGGTCGCTGGGTGCAGTTGAAGTCTCCACCCATGACCCAGTCATCGTGTGGTCCCATAAAAATGGGTGTAACTTCATTCGCGAAGAAGGCATTGCGTTCACGACGGTAGCTGGAGCCCGACGGCGCATAAATGTTGACGATGCGTACACCAAAGAGAGTAAGGGCCATACCTCTGCCGCTGGGGAGGTATAGGACATCTTCGGCAGGAAGACCTTCGCGTAAGATGATGGCAACACCACTACCGGTGTCCGAAGCGGGAGAAAGATGCACCGTGAAGCCATGTGGTGGTGAAAAATCGGCGACATGCACTTCCTGAAAAAGCGCAATATCTATGTCCGCATCGTAAATCATATCGCGGAGCAGCGCCAGTTTGTGGGGCGCACGAATGGTCGCGAGGTTAATCGTTGCGACACGATAATGCTGGTGTTGGAGTCCCACAGGCACAGGTGGGGCTTCTTCTTCAGGAGCGAGAGGTCGTCGATCTTGCCGGTCCGCTGAAGAGGCTGCTATTGTGGATAGTTTGCGGGCGCGGGCGCAACCGATGGGGGTGCCCCATCATCAGCAGCATCCACCCCAGTCCCTTCGATCTCCACGTCGTCCGCCCAGGAGACTGATACTGCGGTAGGGCATCAGCTGCGCAAATCATCCACGTGGAGAGGAGACGTAGTTTTCGTCCCATCGGATAGACTCTCTTCAACGTCGACCTGTGGGGGCGACGGCGCCAGTAAGGAGGGGTGTTCGTTGCCAGTGGTCGCCTGTGGCGGGTCTTTCGCATCAGACTTTTGGTCATCAAAGAGCGGTTTGTCGTCCATCTTCGGGTCTGCATCCCTGGTATCCATCCGTAGAATGGATTCATTAGGGGGTGTACGGCTACGTTTCTTTCTCTTTCGTGTCGACCCTTGTTTTCGAACAGGTCGTTCAGAGTCCGATTGCGGGTGGCTTTCGTCTGACTCCGGACCAGTCTGAAGGAAAGCAGAAGTAGGTACCACTCCCGGACCAACGTCCATCTCAGTAGCATTTTCAGTCACAGTGCTGCGATGATTCGGCAGGTCAGGATCTGGCGTCTGGGGCACCTCAGAAGGAATCTCAGGAGCGGTTGCATCTACCTGATCAGACGACGGCAACGGAGCAGGAAGACTCTGTGTAGACGTGCTACCTTCCTGGGCAACCTTGGCGTATGTGACAGGGATCTGAGTCATCACCGCTGGGGACGCTTCCTCGCCGACCGGCGTCTGGATCAGGCGGCGTCACATGCAGGCGGATCTGACGTGGCCTTCTTGTCCACAACCCGCACATGTTCGGGGTTGGCCGTCGTACATGACAATGGTTCGCACCCCGCCAATGGTCAGGTATGATGGTATATGTATTTTCAGTTCAATTTTGACCTGACGCACACCATTAAGGACATGGTAGGTCGTGAAGATTTGCCATTTTTCCTCTACGTAACCGATGACGTTACCGTATGGTTGTAACGCAGAGACAACTTCGTCCTTCGGCACTTCAAAAGGTAGTTCAAACACCCTAATCGTGCGTTGACCGCACTCTGCGAGTTCAAGTGTTACAGCTCCGACGTGACCATCAGAGTATTTGAACTTAAGTCCATTGGCATGCCGGCGAATAACATCTTCACACACCTCGGTGTTTGTCATTTTAATATGAACGACACTACTCGAGATCGAAAAATGGATTCCGATAACGTGGTTAGGATCTTAACGAACTTCTTCACGTATGAACGTTTCAACTTCATGTGCACGAGATCGCGCATGTTCAGCTGGGAACGAAACTTTAAGGGTCGCACGGCGGTAAGCGCTCGACATGTTGTTCACGGCGGACGGACACAAGCCTTAAAGCTACGACGTGGAAGTAAACAACGCCTGCAGCGGAGTACTGGCCGGCGCGCGGGGCCGTCAGCACGCTGCCATGGCCGAGAGCCGATTGCCACTTCGGCCGGCACGCGAATAAACATCTCTGAGGATGTATTGTCATTTTGCTGTTGTTCTGTGTCCATCCATTCATCGTTATGTTATTTGATGGCATTATTGACTGGTACATTAATGGTCTAACAATATTATTAATCTTCACAGTATTCTCTTGATTATAGGTATTGCAAACCATTTTGATCTTACTGTTATAAATTTCTTACGGTAAACGTGTATCTCCAATACTGATCTCCTACCATCTTTGTTGAAATTGTTATACCTTGGAAACACTCAAAACAATATTATTCGCAAATCGGGAGTTCTGCAACTGCACTCACTGCTGGCCAGTCGCCCATCAAACACAGTTCAGCAATAAAACACATTAATAACAACTGGAAAGCATTTTAATGAAACGGAGTCTCTTTTCTAATGCCTTTCGGTCCTGTAAAATTCACTTTCATGAAGCAATCTGATTCTAAGTGTAGCTTCGCCGTGCATAAAATCTCGGTTTTATTGATTTTGTGAAAAACATTTTACTCCATTTAATATATCTACATTACGCGATCGCTAGAAACAATGTCAGAGAGAAAGAAAACCATATCTCGAAATCAGTTACTCTAAGACATTTTGTTGGTTGCCTGTCGTGGTTTATACATATTTAAATTTCGAATTGTGATTATGGTGTTAAGATCTTTTTAATTTGTGTGTAGTTCTATTTTAAACTTTCCTGCCCCATGATAACTGGATATTCTTAACAGATTAACGACATCCATTACAGAGTCTGTAGTTCATAGATTACATCATTGCCATCACAATACCAGGTAGTATCAGCATGTGCTATCCTGGCTGCTTTGACTTTTGCATTTGGCTTACACACATACGAGGGCATGCATGTTGAAAAAATGTGTGTGAATTCCTAAGAGAACAAAATATGCCCGAGGGAGCATTCGAACCTCCGGCGGGAGGGGCCGTGCAATCCGTGACGTGGCGCCTCAAACCGCGCGGCGAGTGTATGCATGTTCATTGAAGTTGTACACATGATGTCACCAAGCCAAGCCAACTACCCCCTCCCCTCCAACTCCTTACCCCTTCCCTCTGGGCTCAATCTCCTCACCATCTTGTTCCGTCCCCGCCACCCTATCTCCAACCTTTGAAAAATCTAAGATAGCGGAAAGAGTGCAACTGCATTAGTCGAAAAAATTAAAAAATCCTTTCCCTCTCCCTGGAGCCAATCGTTCTGATCTCCAACCAATCATAATGCAATATTAAAAATCCAAGTTGATGGAAACAGATGAATTGTGTGCTTTATACGGCACAATCCCTCCTTTTTCCAACCAGTCAGAGAGTAGAAGTATAAATAGTGTCAAATATGCAGTAAAAATTTACAGAACCCTAAGATTAAAGACAAAGATATCCATTATTTCCGAAAGGCATTTAGCTCTTGCGTAAAAATAGTGACACATTCAGATTATTTGTGTCCACATATATACCTCTGATGTAATATTAAAATGACTACAAAATCAAAGATATGGATTATATCTGTAAAATGGCGCATCCATATAGCATAGTGATCCCCCTCCATCCCCTCGTCACCAATCACAGATTGTCCCCAACAGCGCTGCACTAAAAGGTATTCAAAATAATTGTCAAACACTATGTCAAATTATCTGCATTACTTAAAATACAGAAAATGTTGTTAAATGTGTACGCATTACTAATTTATAAAAGATTGTTTATGGACTAGGTGACCACTCACATCAATAAATTTCATTCGCAGCTGTATAAATCACGATGGAATATTGGAATGAGTATGTAACATAGTTCCTCTACAAATAATTAGAAACATTTGCTTACAAATATAAATAATGAATCAGGAATACATAGCTGTCGAATACAGGTTCTACCTTAAACGCTATTCTGTAAACCCTGAAAACGTAAAATAAAATCAACTGCAGTTTCACATTCCAGTTGTTTACTGCCCCCACCAGATGGCTCCACTGTTACTAAGCGACACAAGTTCGATCTCTGTACCACGAGTTGTTCTACTGTTACCAACAGGTGTCTGTACTGGTTAAAATTTTCGATCAACCACACTTGGCTTAAGACACACAATCTTTAATTATTATTTTCCACATCTGTGATCTCACAATATTCTGAAACGCCTACAAAATACGATGGCAATGCAACAAGTGGGATTCTTACATAGACTATCTGGAAATGCAATTGAGATTAAGTAAAATAAAAACGTTCTAAGGCACAAATTAATTATTTTACCTCATCTATGATGCCACAGTATTCTAAAATTCGTCATAAAGTGCAATGTTTATGTTGCAACAGAATCTATATATTTGAAGCGTATACAGTCTGTTAATGTGTGCACTATCATCAGCTAACGTTTGTTTTACATCACCAGTTTAGGAGAAAACGAAGATTACAAGTAAAAATACAATCGACGACAAGTATTACAAACATATTGCTGCTGCTGTATTTGGAACTCTGGCTGTCTAAACAACGTGTAATCAACTAATAAAATTACTGCCACACACACAGGAACAACACGATTTTTAAGCAAGAAGGGAATAAAGTGTTCGAGTGTGGGAAGGAATATGGAGTTATAATACGATATATCACTTAAACTGCGGAACTACATGAATTATCTATGCACGAGCGACGACGAAAAACGGTAACAGCGGGAGATGTGACATCTTTAAAGAAAATGTCAGAGTAGATACCTCGAAAAAATAATTATTTATTATCTTGTGAGAGATTTCCCATTCTTTATAAGTATAGTGGAGCTTCGAATTAAATATTTCAGTTTCTAAATTGCCTGTATTACTTATTAAAGAATACACAGCTCGCCTGCTTATCGTAATATACACAAGATCTTTATGAAAATTCGAACAAAAAATTCGTCATATATAAGATTTATCACACGTTGCAAGCACAATGCAACATCAAATTAAGTGCTGGTCGCATGTTTTTGTTTTACGGGAAATAATTATCGAATGTATCGGTGAAAGGCCATTCACACGCATCAGCTAAATGTCCTTCTCGAGATTTTTCGATTCTTGGTGACGGGTTTTAGCTACATAAAGGATCTATTCACATCTGTTGTTGGTTTACAAGCAGAAACGTGACTAGCCAGTGAAGAAAATAGCCTCTGACTTGCTATCCGGTGAAAGTGGTGGTGTTCCCACTGCCGAGGCTCCCCTCTGTTATGGTCTGTGGTCAGCACAAGTGGTCACCTTTCACTCATATGACCTACTATACGAGCAAAATACTTACTCGTATCACGTAACTACATCGTGGACAGACCGTAGTTGAAACGGAATAGCTACGACCGCGTGCTTAAAAGTAATGTCTCTGAATTTTTTATCCTGTTCTCAATATCGGTCGGGATGTTACATGTCATGCATATTACTCGAACGACTTTCCCGCTTCGCTGAGGCAAGTTACATCCCCCTGTCGCAAGAGGGCTCCGAACTGTAGCGTGTAGCATGGCTGTGTCTCACGTTGCTATGTCGGTGCGTGACAAACTGCGTGCTGTAAGCACGTTTCTCACGTCAAGAGAGTTTGTCCACACATGGAACACCTCCTCTTTCAGCATTTTCCTTTATTGTTTATTGCAGATCTAACACACTATCAAAATGGTAATAGACCAGAAGAAGCTGCAGTGTCTCATCTTGTATATAGTATCAAAGCCTGCGACAGTGGTCCTGCAGAATCACCGACACCAGTGTGCGAGTAACCATCTGCAGACACAAGCATAATGAGGCAGTTTAAAACTTTAAGATCTCTCTCGTAATGGCCCCAACGCTCTCGCGATATCATGCCATTAAAATTTTTTTGTGGAGTTACATCAAGGGTTGCGGGTATCCAACGCCAGTCAATGTCATTGCTACCCCGTCGTGTACAAATCAATAAGGTAATCAGGAACAAGTGCTGCTACGATGCCCACCCGTACAGATACAGAACTCGAATACCGCTTTGATGTTCTTTGAGCGGCAAGCGGGGCACATACTGAAATTGTGGCACAACAGCAACAAACTTTCAGAACTGTTAAACGTTTTTAGCATAAATGCTGATCTACATGTAATAATTTCCAAGTTATGGCTTTCTGAAATTATAGCAAGGCTTCACGGACTTTTTGTACAATGTTGCTTCAGCACGTCGCACCTAACAGCTTACTGTACGCTCGTACATCATTCAGCACGTTACATGTTCCAGTACACTTATACCTGCTTCAATATGTTACATGTTACAGTTTACTGTACACACATATCTGCTTCAGTTCGTTACTTGTTACAATGCAATGTATGCTCGTAGCTGCTTCAGCGTTTTACATATTACAGTTTACTGCATGCTAATACCAGCTTCAGCAAGTTACGTTTTATAGTTTGCTCTAGGCTTGTACCGGCTTCATCATGTTATGTAATGGAATTTACTGTGTGCTTGTACCAACTTAGCATTACATGTTCACTGTGTGTGCTCACACTTACTTCAGCACATTACATGGTACAGTTTGCTGTATACTCGTACCTGCTTTGGCACGATACATGTTGCAGTTTACTGTACGTTTGTACCTGCTTCAGCATGTTACATGCTACAGTTTATTTTACTCTCATACCTGCTTCAGCACATTACTTGTTACAGTTCACTGCACACTTGTACCTGCTTCAACACATTAAATGTTAAAGTTTACAGTATGCTCGTACCTACTTCACATGTTGCAGTTTACTGTTCGCCTGTACCTATTAAAGGAGGTGTACCGCATATCTACATCTACACCCATACACCGCAAGACACCTGATGGTGTGTGGCGGAGGGTACTTTGAGTTCCACTATCGGTTCTCCCTTCTATTCCAGTCTCGTATTGATCGTGGAAAGAAAGATTGTCGGTATGCCTCTGTGTAGGCTCTAATCTCTCTGATTTTATCCTCATGGCCTCTTCGCGAGATATACATAGGAGGGAGCAATATACTGCTTGACTCCTCGGTGAAGGTATGTTCTCGAAACTTCAACAAAAGACAGTACCGAGCTACTGAGCGTCTCTCCTGCAGAGTCTTCCACTGGAGTTTATCTATCATCTCCGTAACTCTTTCGCGATTACTAAATGATCCTGTAACGAAGTGCGCTGCTCTCCGTTGGATCTTCTCTCTCTCTTCTCTCAAGCCTATCTGGTACGGATCCCACACTGGTGAACAATATTCAAGCAGTGGCTTCCAAAGAATCTCAGTCTGGCATATGCTTTACTGACGATTGATTTTATATGGTCATTCCATTTTAAATCACTCCTAATGCCTACCCCCCAGATAATTTATGGAATTAACTGCTTCCAGTTGCTGACCCGTTATATTGTAGCTAAATGATAAAGGATCTTTCTTTCTGTGTATTCGCAGCACATTACACTTGTCTACACTGAGATTCAATTGTCATTCCCTGCACCATGCGTCAATTCGTTTCAGATCCTCCTGCATTTCAGTACAATTTTCCATTGTTACAACCTCTCGATATACCATAGCATCATCCGTCAAAAGCATCTGTGAACTTCCGATGTTATCCACAAGGTCATTTATGTATATTGTGAATAGCAACGGTCACACGACACTCCCCTGCGGCACACCTGAAATCACTCTTACTTCGGATGACTTCTCTCCATTGAGAATGACATGCTGCATTCTGTTATCTAGCAACTCCTCAATCCAGTCACACAATTGGTATGATCGTCCATACGTTCTTACTTTGTTCATTAAACGACTGTGGGGAACTGTATCGAACGCCTTGCGGAAGTCAAAAAACACGGCATCCACCTGGAAACCCGTGTCTATGGCCCTTTGAGTCTCGTGGACGAATAGCGCGAGCTGGGTTTCACACGATCGTCTTTTTCTAAACCCATGATGATTCCTACAGAGTAGATTTCTAGTCTCCAGAAAAGTCATTGTACTCGACAATAATACGTGTTCAAAAATTCTGCATTTGATCGACGTTAGAGACATAGGTCTATAGTTCTGCACATCTGTTAGACGTCCCTTCTTGAAAACGTGGGTGACTTGTGCCCCTTTCCAATCCTTTGGAACGCTGCGCTCTTCTGGGGAGACCTGCGGTATACCGCTGCAAGAAGGGGGGCAAGTTCCTTCGCACACTCTGTGTAAACTCGAACTGGTATCCCATCAGGTCCAGCGGCCTTTCCTCTTTTGAGCGATTTTAATTGTTTCTCTATCCCTCTGTCGTCTGTTTCGACATCTACCATTTTGACATCTGTGCGACAATCTAGAGAAGGAACTACAGTGCAGTCTTCCTCTGTGAAACAGCTTTGGAAAAAGACATTTAGTATTTCGGCCTTTAGTCTGTCATCCTCTGTTTCAGTACCATTTTGGTCACAGAGTGTCTGGACATTTTGTTTTGATCCTCCTACCGCTTTGACGTCTAGATGCGCACTGCGCTCGTCTCTGCAGTGAGCTGCGAGTTATTTCTATCGTCGCTGGATTAGATGGTAAATCTCTAGAAGACTGTTCGCTGGTGTAATTCTTCGACTGTATCAATAGGATTTCTGTACATTCCACTTTCGCAGTGACACCACATAGACAGTTCGAGATCAGGTGGTCTTGGAGGCCAAAGTACAGGCTGTAATGACACAGTTAGTTCCTGATATTAACCCCCTTTACTCGCACGTTAATTCCTGACGCGGTAATTTGCACAGATATCAGGGTAAACTCTGTGCTTGGACGCTCTAAAAGCTGTGTGTCAATGGTTTTAGGAGTGATTTATTACATTTAAGATACATACACAGTAAGTCATACATTGGGTGAGAAATATTTTCGTAGATAGCTGCAGTACCTCTCTGACAGCCAGCAACTTGTCAGCCTCTGTGCGAACACATCTATCAAGGATACTATCAAACCTCAGACACCTGAAGAGTAACCTGAATCGGTTTTCAATAATGCATAAGTAATGTTATTATAGCATGTCGCCCTTTGAGTCATCTCACAACTCTGATAAAATATTTCTACAACGTCTCAGAGATGCACACAGATATTGCAGACCAGTGGAAGCTCTGATCTATAAAATAACTGTTGGTTTAGCAATCCTATTCCTAGAAAAGCTACCTGCTTGGATGCGAACCCCGGCCCCTCACGTGGAATTCTGCTACTCTGGCCACTCAGCTACAGAGGTGGACTCATTGATGTAAATATTAGTACATGCTGCAATAATGCGTCTCACATTTTCATCTGAGAATAGCTTCGGAATATCTCTTTCGTTCTTCGTTAAACGAGCGCCATTCTCAGGTCCAGGTAAATGCATAGTAATATCAAAAGATCTTGCTCCAACGTTTGCGTTTCCACCATTTCGATATTCCAGCTCTCCCTAAAAGAAATAAATTCTCTTGAATCACTTCTTCCTGTGGTTCAAATTCGTCATTTTCGCACACTTCTTGCGACGCTCCTGTATCATAGACGCTTTCACGTACGTAGTCCTCGTTCTATAAGCCGGCAGTATCAAAGTCCGGGATCTTCATCACCCAGCTCATGGAACCATTCTAACGATACATCAGGATCTCTGCTAAACCCTGTCCCAGGTTTTTTCCTTTATCTTTGACATTTATTCCACAAACTAAAAATAAAGAGAATATTTAGTTCTCTTAGGTACGTATTGTAGGCAAAAAGGAAATTAACTGAAATTTAGATACGCCTAAAGCTGCGCACATGGAAGCCAGACTGAATCTAGGAAAGCAAATAAGTAACATATGCTTACATTGTTTCCGTCTGTAGGAGTAGAGGTCGCGCGTATGACTAGTGTCCTCCAAGCTATAAAAATGTTACGTGAACAATGCAACTTGTGTAACTGAAAGTCAACAGTGGCTGAAGCTAACGGATGGAGAGTCAACTGACAAGTACTTGAAAGGCTGTGAAATAAGTCTAACCCTGTCAGAATAAATAGATCGGAAAAATCATGTGGATGACCAATGTCGTCCGCGTGAGCAATGAAGATTTCGTACATTTAAGAAACTCACTTTTAAAACAAAGATACACCATGATTTTTCTTTCATATATTTGTAGATATCAACTGATAATTCTGTTTGTGGTTTTTTGATGTATTCGCCACAATTTTGTAAATCTAACAAGTAAAATATTTTGTTACTAGCATATGGAACTGTTCGCGTAAATTTAATCATTTTATTGGTTGAGAAAACTATTATTGTCGTGATCCATTCTCTCTACTGTAACAGTAGAACGTGTAACAAAAATAACCTCAAGTATGTGAATTATTTTATTATGTCTGTAAGAGAACTGCACTTGTTAAACAGATTTTGTTTGTTGTAACAAAAAATGGTTCAAATGGCTCTGAGCACTATGGGACTCAACTGCTGTGGTCATAAGTCCCCTAGAACTTAGAACTACTTAAACCTAACTAACCTAAGGACAGCACACAACACCCAGCCATCACGAGGCAGAGAAAATCCCTGACCCCGCCGGGAATCGAACTCGGGAACCCGGGCGTTTGTTGTAACAGCATCGAGTAGTAGTCTGTTGCTGGATGGCAATGTGTCGATGTATGTTGTTTGGAGTGGATCAGAATAAAAACGAATTACATGGCAATAAGGCGGTGCATGTCACAATTGCAGAGGAGATATATGAATGAGGAAAAAAGAAATTTATCGCCATGAATGATAAGATGCAGATTTACCACAGGGTTGCCGCCAAAATACGACATGCACAGCAACAATCCACTTAATTTTGAGATTCTTTCATAAACAGCACTTTCTTGATTACTCTTTCCGCTCACGTCTAGGAATTTGGAATTAAATGAGAAGTAGAAGAGCTGTTTTCTGATTTATTATTCTACAACCAATTAACATAATGGTCGCTGAATTTTGGCAAAAATATTTGAAGTCACTTTAAAGACGACATTTCCTAATCATTCCAGTATACTATTAGCTGAGCGCTACCATTGGTATTAATATGAATGTTGATTAGTGAGTGATTAGTGGTGTAATTTGCGTGAATGATTACTATATTTATTGAGATGTCGGGTTGTTGTTTGATTCAGTTCTACAGTACATTACATCGTTCACAGTACCTACTTCAACTTTCCCATGATCGCCGGCTGGAGTGGCCGAATGGTTCTAGGCGCTTCAGTCTGGAACCGCGTGACTGCTACGGTCGCAGGTTCGAATCCTGCCTCGGGAATGGATGTGTGTGATGTCCTTAGGTTAGTTAGGTTTAAGTAGTTCTAAATTCTAGGGGACTGATGACCTCAGAAGTTAAGTCCCCTAGTGCTCAGAGCCATTTGAACCATTTCTTCCAATGACCGTCAATTCATTTTTATTTCTTATTTCAAGTAATGAGTTTGTGGACGTAAAAGTAAAATATCTATACCACCTTTACTTAAAATTTGTTATAGCACGTCGTTGAGTAGTTCGATGCATTCATAGTCAGATTTCTTAATGAGTCAGAAAAAATAAATACTAAAGTACCGAAATCCACGCTGTAGGTCCCTACTGTCTTGGACCCCTTTGCGACCACATGGTAATTTGATTCTTGTTAATTTTGTATTCATGGTATGTGAATTTCAGGACTAAAATATCAATGCCCAAAAAATCACATCGATGCAATTCTCAAAAATTCTCTAGAAAATCGTCTATGAAATTTCACTAAATCAATATAGTTTTTTTTTCTTTTTTTTTTTTTTTTTAGAATTGTTCTTTGGTCGAGTTCTTGCCCACCACATGGGAGGCTAGCTTTCGATTCCCAACTGGCAATTTTTTAAACAATGGTGCATGTTCTGCAACCATTTCCACGCAGCATAAAATACGTAAATATGGGGAAAAAATGGTAGAGCTCAGGAGTTGTCATCGCTTGATCACTCGTTCGAGTCTCGTTTGGTCGCTACTTTTTCGTATTTTTGGTTCACTTGGAATACCTATGACATTTAAATACAAAATTTATCAAATATATGATAATTAACTTATACACTAATAAGCCAAAGCATTATTACCACTGCAAACCGCGACGTTGGATGTCAGCTTGTAAGCGTACTGTCATATCGCGGCCTTGGTTGCGGAGTATCTTTGCGGGCAGCTGTGTCTGTCGAGTCGAGCGCGGGACATGGAACTATTATATTGTGTTGTGTGTAGCTCTGCATGTGAGAGGCACTGTTAGATGGTAAGAGATGGAAAAGACCCATCGTGGTACAACAACCGAGTTAGAAAACTGTTGCGGAAGCAAAGGGAACTTCACAGCAAACATAAACATAGCCAAAGCCTTGCAGACAAACAAAAATTACGAGAAGCGAAATGTAGTGTGAGGAGGGCTATGCGAGAGGCGTTCAATGAATTCGAAAGTAAAGTTTAATGTACTGACGGAAGAAAATCCTAAGAAATTTTGGGCTTATGTCAAAGCGGTATAGGTGGATCAAAACAAAATGTCCAGACACTCTGTGACCAAAATGGTACTGAAACAGAGGATGACAGACTAAAGGCCGAAATACTAAATGTCTTTTTCCAAAGCTGTTTCACAGAGGAAGACTGCACTGTAGTTCCTTCTCTAGATTGTCGCACAGATGTCAAAATGGTAGATGTCGAAATAGACGACAGAGGGATAGAGAAACAATTAAAATCGCTCAAAAGAGGAAAGGCCGCTGGACCTGATGGGACACCAGTTCGATTTTACACAGAGTGTGCGAAGGAACTTGCCCCCCTTCTTGCAGCGGTATACCGTAGGTCTCCCCAAAAGAGCGCAGCGTTCCAAAGGATTGGAAAGGGGCACAATTCATCCACGTTTTCTAGAAGGGACGTCGAACAGATGTGCAGAACTATAGACCTATGTCTCTAACGTCGATCAAATGCAGAATTTTTGAACACGCATTATGATCGAGTATAATGGCTTTTCTAGAAACTGGAAATCTACTCTGTAGGAATCATCATGGGTTTAGAAAAAGACGATCGTGTGAAACCCAGCTCGCGCTATTCGTCCACGAGACTCAGAGGGCCATAGACACGGGTTTCCAGGTAGGTGCCGTGTTTCTTGACTTCCGCAAGGCGTTCGATACAGTTCCCCACAGTCGTTTAATGAACAAAGTAAGAGCATATGGACTATCAGACCAATTGTGCGATTGGATTGAAGAGTTCCTAGATTACAGAACGGAGCATGTCATTCTCAATGGAGAGAAGTCATCCGAAGTGAGAGTGATTTCAGGTGTGCCGCAGGGGTGTGTCGTGTGACCATTGCTATTCACAATATACATAAATGACCTTGTGGATGACATCGGAAGTTCACTGAGGCTTTTTGTGGATGATGCTGTGGTATATCGAGAGGTTGTAACAATGGAAAATTGTACTGAAATGCAGGAGGATCTGCAGCGAATTGACGCATGGTGCAGGGAATGGCAATTGAATCTCAATGTAGACAAGTGAAATGTGCTGCGAATACATAGAAAGATAGATCCTTTATAATTTAGCTACAATATAGCAGGTCAGCAACTGGAAGCAGTAAATTCCATAAATTATCTGGGACTACGCTTTAGGAGTGATTTAAAATGGAATGATCATATAAAGTTGATCGTTGGTAAAGCAAATGCCAGACTGAGATTCATTGGAAGAATCCGAAGGAAATGCAATCCGAAAACAAAGGAAGTAGGTTACAGTACGCTTGTTCACCCACTCACTGGTGTGGGATCCATAGCAGATAGAGTTGATAGAAGAGATAGAGAAGATCCAACGGACAGTAGCGCGCTTCGTTACAGGATCATTTAGTAATCGCGAAAGCGTTACGGAGATGATAAACTCCAGTGGAAGAGTCTGCAGGAGAGACGCTCAGTAGCTCGGTACGGGCTTTTGCTGAAGTTTCGAGAATACACATTCACCGAAGAGTCAAGCAGTATATTACTCCCTCCTACGTATATCTCGCGAAGAGACCATGATGCTAAAATCAGAGCTATTAGAGCCCACACAGAAGCATACCGACAATCCTTCTTTCCACGAACAATACGAGACTGGAATAGAAGGGAGAACCGATAGAGGTACTCAAGGTACCCTCCGTCACACACCGTCAGGTGTCTTGCGGAGTATGGCTGTAGATGTAGTATGGAAGTTGAAGTGTTGCTACAAGTGCTATTACAGTGAAGTGAAAATATAAGCAAATAATTCAGAGGAAAGTGAGTCAAGAAGTAATTTAAAAATGAGCAGTGGCGCCGATAGCGTATTTGTGTATCCTCTCGTTGCGTGTCGCACATCATTAATCATCCGCGCCGTGTTCGGTCTCCCAGATTGAACTGATCTGAATCAGTAGAAATTAGTTACCATAAGAGAGTGCAGTCAAATGCCAGTGTCTTGTATCGAGCGTGTGAACGTGCGTTCGATCATCGCGTTTCCGAATTATCAACAATCAGCCGCGCTGCGACGGTTACGCGGACGCTTGTACAAGTGAGAACTGAGAACTGAAAAATTTACTTTACGGACGGTGTTATATCATTACTAGTGTGAAGGAGGACTGGTACCATAGGAAATCTGCGTATGCCTGGCGAGCATAAGAACTTTCGTTCGATTATTCGGCTTTCGCATCATCAACAATCATCCGCGCCCTGTTCGGTGCTCCTACGCCCGTCCAAGTGATGATATTGTGGACAGATAATCATCAAGATTGTTAATTGGGATAAACATTTAAGGCTCAGAGTGCAAACAGTGCAACCTGTGATTTCTTATCGTCTCAGAATATAATTGTTCATTCCGGACGTCGAACAGTGTTGTGTTTTAACATTGAGAGGCTCCCGTAAACCCACTTGCATCTTTCGATAGATAATTTTAGGCAATTCAGCAGCAGTGTGGAGCAGAACAGTACGACCGCCGCGGGATTATCAGGTACGAGGTGTGGACAGGACTTATGGTCGAAACGACAACCAGTATAAAGTACCACCCCACCCATTTGTACTCAAGGGCGTGTTACAACCTGATGGCGTAGCAGGCACGGGACGCGGTAAAAGAAGTATGTGAGCAGAGCAGACAAGACGAGGGATCACCCTAGCGAAGATGTGGGCTGCAAATTAGCAAATGGGGGAAACCCACTGAGATAAGCGACTTTGATAAAGATCAGATTATTGTTACGCAGGGAATGTGAACGAGTATCTCGAAAACTTCACCGAACATGAGGTTCGGGGGCTTTTCTGCTCTATAAGGTAACTGCGGCACCTTTGCCGAAAGAGCAAAAAGCTGGTGCATGCACATGTGCTTCGGAACACATCGATCATAGCACATTGTTGAACATGGAACGCCGCAGCAGAGTACCCCAACGAGTTCACAAAATGACCCAACGACATTGTCAATTACGATTGCAGTGGACATGAGACCATCGGGATTCGACCGTCGGTAGTAGATATGTGTCGACTGTTCTGGTCAATTACATTTTTGCTACACTGGGTACACAGTCGTCTCCATAGATGCAATCATCGAGGTGAACAGTCGCTCGGATGCATGCTTGTGTGAGCAGTATTGTGCTATGGGAGACATTCTCCTGCGCTTGAATGGAGCCTGTGGTAGTAATCCAAGAAATGCTGATAACTGCATCCCTTCATGCTTGATGTCTGCTCCGACGGCGATAATTGTCCGTGTCTCTGAGTTAAAACCATGCTACAGTGGTTTGAGGAACATTGTAGTGCACTCACGTTGATGTCTCGACGACCAAATCTTCCTGACGTAAATCCTATGGAACCTGTCTGGGTTGCTAGCGGGTACCACCATCGTGTACGCAAATCAGCGCCCGTTATTTACGCGAATTACATGACCTTTTCGTAGATATCTGATGCCAAATACCTCCACAAACCTACCAATAAACTGTCGGATCCCTGATATGCAGAATCAGTGATGTATTTCGCTCCAAACATGGATAAACAAGCTATTAAACAGGTGTCATAATGTTTTTGCTCATCGCTATATACAGTCAGTTAAGTAAGCGTTCGACATTACACACATTATACACAGGTGGTAAAAGATATCGCTACAGTTCTTTCACAGCGCAGCTTTGTCGTTCATGCAGTGTCCCATACGCCGTTAGTGTACTTCGAGATCTTGACTGAGATACAGTACAACAAGAAGAGACGTGACTGCAACACACTGTCAAAGGGATCCAATTTACAGCGTGTTACCCACTTTTGTACAAATGACTTTGATCTCCCCATATGTTTAGACGCTGCAGCATAATTCATTATCGGACCTTTGGGGTGGCTACAGAGAAACACAGCCTCAAAACAAGAAACGCAAGCTGCAGCCATGTCTCTTCTTGTGTATCTCAATCAAGAAACCAAAGTAAAGTAATGCTTTATGGACACTCCATGAAGAACAAAGTTCCCCCTGTTGGGGTGTGTGTAATTCCGACCATGCTCTTACTCCAGAGACTGTGTAATTGTCATTTTTATGAAAAGCGCACGTCTTCACACTCCAGTTACTTATCGCACAAGAAATTCAGTATTTATTAGAAACGTATTTGAAATTGTTAATTACCGATCCTTTATAAAAGATAGTTAGTAATGATCGATTAAATTATATGAAACACTAAAAATTTATTTTTTTCATCTTTATGTTCTTTACTGAAATGCTCATACAATAAGCACCGCTGTTTAAGAAACGTGCCAAAGCCACGGCTCGAACCAGGACCACCCATGTGGTAAGCGAGCATTCTACGACAAAGCCAAGAGGACGGTCGCAAAAGTAAAGCCTTCTTTTAAGGTAATGAAGAAGCTCAGAAAACTTCTATGTCATTTTTCTCTCGATTTTTTAGAGTTGCTTAGAACTGCCTTATGGCATTTATATCTGAGTTCTGTACTTCATGTGCCATTAATATAAAGAACCGTAAAAACCCGACTGCTGCCGTGTGGTCTTATATGTAGTCTTATGTAAACGCCAAACTGTGCCGGTGCCCCTTCACGCATATACCACATTCCAAAACTTTCGGCCGTCAATGACATTTAAGCCCAGTTGGAGAGGGCCTTAATGGAAAAATTTACAGTTCAAGTATGTAATAGCGAAGATAGCATTTCATACTGCAGTAGGGGACAGCTCATAACGACACATTCTCAAATGGCTCGTTTGCGGACCCAGTTTTACTGAAACGTTTTAATTTATGTTGTCGCGTGCTTCCAGCATTAACTGTTTCAAATATTAATTGTGATACACACCGTACACGCTTTTAGATTTAAATGCAGATGTAGGGTTTCGTGGGAAAGTATGAGATTCTGCTGCACAGAGTCGTTTTTCGACTCAAAAGTTCATGGCTACGACTAACAAGGGAACCTCCCCATCGCACTCCTTTGAGGTTTTGTGGTAAGACGACCCAGTGAATAGCCCGTCAAAAACTGAATACAGGTCAAGCATGAAAACAGGAAGAAGCTGTAATGGACTGTGAAAAAAAAATAGAATAGAAACAGTGAACGGTCCAAGTTCAACAAAAATGAAACATTGTGTGAAGTGTAAGGGCCATGGCGTCCTGGTTAAGTGATCAGGGTAATGGAATGCGAAGCGCGCGAGCTGGGTTCGAGACCTCATCGTGCCTTTTTTTCAGAACTTTATGAACTATCCATCCAGTAATTGAAATGTTTTTGTCATTTTTACTCTTGGCAGCTGTCATTCTATGCATTGGTTACAGAGTGTTCGTCACGTGGGAAGAATACATTACCATCGCAAGTACAGTAAATATGATTAATAGTGAGAGCAGGCGAGATACCACAAAGATGACTAAAAGAAATGAGAACAGCAAATAAACACATGTGAACTACGTTATAACAAAGGAATTCGAGATTCAAAACTTCCAAAACGAAACGCAACTTCAAAACCGTTAAAAACATATGTTTTGACAGAGCACAGAGAAATTATGTGACTGTGAACCTGTTGCATTCATCTGTTGCAGCTAATGTGAAAAACTATTACGTTTCCACCATTTCTTTGGGAGTGATCAGATTCACATTGCTACGAACAAAAAAAATGGCTCTGAGCACTATGGGACTTAACATCTTAGGTCGTCAGTCCCCTAGAACTTAGAACTACTGAAACCTAACTAACCTAAGGACATCACACACAGGATTCAAACCTGCGACCGTAGCGGTCGCGCGGTTCCAGACTGAAGCGCCTAGAACCGCTCGGCCACAACGGCTGGCTGCTACGAACACCTAAATTGCAAGGAGGCGTATCTTTCTCACATACCAGGCGTCCAATTTAGGTCACATAATATGAGATACATACTGACACTAACATCGTGTATGACACACCAAACGTGTTTTCTGGTGGAGAGTTCGGGTGGCTTGTATCCTCCTCCTCATCAGAGGTTTGCGTTTCCCATTGAAAGCCACTTCCTTTCGGTTGCTAATAGAGCGGTTGTGCAGAATCAACATTCATTATAAGACCCTTCCTTACACCTCGCTGTTGCAGATGGACGCTACACCACGAGACAGACACAAATTTGAATACTGCAAACAGCGAAATAAAATTTTAAAAAAAGAAGAAGAAGGCACGAGAGAGCTTTGGGCGCTGCTCGCCTGCTTTGCAGTCGGACACCGTAACCACATAACCACGACGCCGACGATTGTCTCCTTTGAACAATATTGTACTTGTTAAGCTAGGACCGTTCACTGTTTCTGTTTTGCTTTCTTTTAACAGTTTAGTACACCTTCTCCTTGTTTTCGTGCTTGATTTGTTTTCAGTTTTTGAGGGGGTGTCCACTGGTCCCTCTTACCACCGCACCCGTAGCGGAGCGGGGAGCAGGGTGTGAGCTGGGGAGTTTTCTTTGTGAGTAAATGGTAGAACGATCTAGTTAGGAAGACAGTCGAAAGAGAAGCAAATTTTCAGTGCTGCATCTTTACTTTTGTCAAAAAGAACTGACTTCTCATTTTGCTTCCACGAACCAAAACACGAGCCCCGTCTGCGGACTGAACCTTCGCGTGAGACTGGTGCACAGAGCGAGGCAGAGATGGGGAGGCTGTGATGTCGCAGTGCGGCCCGCGGCCCGCGGCCCGCCGGCTCTCCACAGACAGGCCCCCGCTTTGGCGCTCGTTTACAGCGAGACACTGACTCGGCGCAGACAGCTGAATTCTTGTCGCCGAGTCCCCAATTCTCATTAGGCGTGAAGGAGAGCCCCGCTGCAGAGAAACCGATAATGGGACTCGCGAGAAGCAGTTAGCGGCCTTGTCCGTGTGAAAGACCGAGAAGCTGCTTAGGCCAAACAGGGCTTCCTTCTCCTTCTTATTCTGCAGGAGAGACTCCGGTCTAACGATAACGAGCGAATTCGCGAAGCCGCAATTCTTTTGTAGAACATCATGTTTGTTCGCCATCAAATGCAAATGTGAATAAATAGATGGACGACCGTTGTAAAGCAAACTGAAAGGGTTATCGACTGTGTTTGTTCATATTCGTCTCTTTCATATTTTGACGAACTAGTAACACCTTATTCTACGCCATATTGCGTAAGAATCAAGTGCTTTGATGACGTTTTGTTCCATATGTAAATAGAGAAATAACTGCAGTGTACTGACTATTAGACAACAAAAAGTACATGTCGTCTTTTTTGTTTTTCGGTCTCTTTTTCCTGCAGCCGCAGATATACAAGTTCTATAGTTTAGATACCATATTTTGCAACTTGAAAGTCTTATTAAGGCCAAACGCGTTTCGCTTTATTCTAAAGCATCTTCAATGGTCACTGTAACAATGTTGTTTTTTCCTCTTTCAATTTTTTTTTGTTCCTCAATCTGAAACAGAATTTCCAAATTCAAAAAGCAATAACAGAGAATACACACATAATGCATGACCAGACAGACGTTATTTAGACTAATAAAATATATTGTTCAGAAAGAACATCCTCCCTAGGACACAACAAAATAATATCACAAACCGGGCAATATCCCCACCTCATATCAACCACCACCGTACTACAGTAAAGTAATTAAAGCAATACGTAGGACACACACTAGTTAAGAAATGTTAGCTCCCTTTGCGCGCACACACACACACAAAACAAACATACATTACACGCGCGCACACACACACACACACACACACACACACACACACACACACACACACACACACACACACATTTAAAGCACAGCAACGACAAACGCTCCTACCACTACTGAAACAAACAAAAGACGAACACATCTCTAAATAGCAAAATAAAACATATGAAATTGTGACATGACAGTGAGTGGTTCTTCACAACAGACAAAAACGTAGATATGTTTAATGTTAGTGAAAGTGCAGTGTGTTAAAATATGACACATATATATTAAATGTAAATGTCGTGTGACTAGGGCCTCCCGTCGGGTAGACCATTCGCCGGGTGCAAGTCTTTCGATGTGACGCCACTTCGGCAACCTGCGCGTTGATAGGGATGAAATCATGATTATTAATACAACGCAACATCCAGTCCCTGAGAGGAGAAAATCTCCGACCCAGCCGGGATTCGAACCGGGGCCCTTAGGAGCAACATTCTGTCACATTGACCACTCAGCTACCGGGGGCGGATACATATACACAGAATAACAGGGAGAATGATGTGATCAACGAAAAAACATTGAGTACCGATAAGAATTAATACCGTTTATGATAAGTTAAAACTTGCGAACTCGTCATGATTTATCAAATGAAATTGTAAGATAAAAAGACCATATTGTTACACTGACCACTGAAGATGCTTCGGAAAAAACCGAAAGGCGTTTCGTGTTTATAAGTCTCTCATTACAGTTGCAAAAAACGGTGTTTCGCTATACAAAGTTAATACTGTCCAAAACTTTTATTTTACTGTATATATCAGCACCTTCTTTCTGAACTCCCACAAACACATCGTTTTTGCACAGATAGCGTACAGAGAAACAACCTGGAAATAAGATCAGAGCAGGATAGAATGTTCGAATGTAACAAAATTTTACAGTTAACCGTTGGTGGGTTGGTTCAAATGGCTCTAAGCACTATGGGACTTAATATCTGAGTTCATCAGTCCACTAGAACTTAGAACTACTTAAACCTAACTAACCTAAGGACATCACACACATCCATGCCCGAAGCAGGATTCGAACCAGCGACCGTAGCAGCAGCGCGGCTCCGGACTGAAGCGCCTAGAACCGCTCGGTCACAAAGGCCGGCCCGTTGGTGGGAAGTGCCCAGTTGTGGACTACTGCCATAAAATGACAGCCACTCAGCGAAGAGCACGTGGATGTTTCCGCATTGAGACTGACTTGTCCCAGCTAATACCTATTACGCTAAAGGGAATAGTTATCAATTATATCAGATGAATATAAGAGTTTCAACTAAAAAGTCAGCCTAGGCAAACTTTAATTTTTACCTCTGGCTGGTTGCGTTAGATACTAATTTTTCTCTGATGCTTATTTGGACCAGATTAACTACTAAATAACCAAGCGTAAGAAGGCCTGTAACTCGATTAAATTTTTAAGATAAGACTCTGTACCGCAGGATCAATACTGCACTAAGATGTGTGTCGACATATGGTAATGTAAGATGCAATGTTATTAATAACAATCTAAAGATCACGCGTTTTAATTGTTGCTGTTTTACAGAGAGCATGAATGAACTTTTAGTTGAAGAATTACTGTAGATCAGTAAGCGTGAACGAAAATAACAAAGAAAAAGGAAACAGATTTTTAAGCAGTTTTTTCTCAAACAACGTTTTTAAAGTAAATACTCAAAGTTCCTGACTCTAGCATTGCAACATCATCGAAGAAACGATTGATGTACCATATCAAAAATTCCGGGAATATTTCGAATGACTGTGATGGCCTCAAAAATTCTTGTGAGTTGCATGTGGTCTTTCATAAAACGAGACGCAAGTCCAGTGGTGGTAAATTTTTGAGTCCGCGAGGTCACTTTCGCGGATCACCCAGCGCTTAATTCATTTGTCGCCTGACTGCCAGAGTGGAATGCAGTGGAGCACCCGTCCTCTTGGAACATCATCCTACGGATGGAGATGAACGGTGGAGATGAACGTCTCCTACCTATATTGGCAATTCCACTGCTACGAATTGTAAATAATATAAATAATTGTGTCCATTTAATAGAGTTAGGTAGACGGAAAGGTCTAGTCAAGTAACACCAACAATCCCTGCCCAGATATTCCAGGAAATTTTTCCTGGTGATCATGTTCTACATTGTAATGAGGAATTAAATATGTCCAATCCTGATGGTTGTGGACGTTAAATAGAGCTATCATAGTGCAAACAGTCTCATCTGTAAACAGGATAAAGTAGAGAACATATACATTATTGGGGCACTACTGCTGCCTCCATGCCCAGCCAAGAAATTTTGTTCTTGGATTCTCTTCTACTTCCAAATCTTGGATCTTTCTTTCATGGTAATGATGCAAGCCGTTTCCCTACGCAACATACAAAAGAAGCCGATCAATAATTATAGTGATGATGATAATAATAATAACAATTTCGTGTCGTTCAACGGCCTGGCGCAAGACCTACAATTGGACGGCATTTCATTAACTTATGTGTGCCTTAGTCCTATAGTTTGACGGCATTTCATTAACTTACGTGTCCCTCATCTATCCCAATCGTCCTACTGGGGCAAAGGTACTTACAACTGCAACTGCTGTGTTCGGATGCAGGCTGAGTTGGCATCCCTTCGCTCCCAGCTTCAGGCAGTGTTGGCTTCGGTCACACAGCTTGAGGCTGTTGCCAATGGGCATCACTGTGGGGGTCCGGATGGGGGTTTGTTGGGGACGGCCAGCTCGTCCCACGCATCCCCTGATCGGACTATGACTGAGGTTGCCCGGGATACTGCCCGCATTGAGGCTGATCCCTCACCTGTGGTAGAGTGGGAGGTCGTCTCAAGGTGTGGCAGGAGGCGAAAGACATTCCGGAGGGCTGAACGGAAAGCCTCTCCAGTTTGTCTGACAAACCGGTTTCAGGCTCTGTCTCAGGCTGATACTGATCTTCGGCCTGACATGGCTGCTTGTCCTGTTCAAGAGGTTGCCCCTCAGTCTGCAAGATCCGGGCAGTCGCAGAGGGTGGGCTTACTGATAGTTGGGAGCTCCAACGTCAGGCGCGTAATGGGGCCCCTTAGGGATATGGCAGCAAGAGAGGGGAAGAAAACCAATGTGCACTCCGTGTGCATACCGGGGGGAGTCATTCCAGATGTGGAAAGGGTCCTTCCGGATGCCATGAAGGGTACAGGGTGCACCCATCTGCAGGTGGTCGCTCATGTCGGCACCAATGATGTGTGTCGCTATGGATCGGAGGAAATCCTCTCTGGCTTCCGGCGGCTATCTGATTTGGTGAAGACTGCCAGTCTCGCTAGCGGGATGAAAGCAGAGCTCACCATCTGCAGCATCGTCGACAGGACTGACTGCGGACCTTTGGTACAGAGCCGAGTGGAGGGTCTGAATCAGAGGCTGAGACGGTTCTGCGACCGTGTGGGCTGCAGATTCCTCGACTTGCGCCATCGGGTGGTGGGTTTTCGGGTTCCGCTGAATAGGTCAGGAGTCCACTACACGCAACAAGCGGCTACACGGGTAGCAGGGGTTGTGTGGCGTGGGCTGGGCGGTTTTTTAGGTTAGATGGCCTTGGGCAAGTACAGAAAGGGCAACAGCCTCAACGGGTGCGGGGCAAAGTCAGGACATGGGGGGACCAAGCAGCAATCGGTATTGTAATTGTCAACTGTCAAAGCTGCGTTGGTAAAGTACCAGAACTTCAAGCTCTGATAGAAAGCACCGAAGCTGAAATCGTTATAGGTACAGAAAGCTGGCTTAAGCCAGAGATAAATTCTGCCGAAATTTTTACAAAGGTACAGACGGTGTTTAGAAAGGATAGATTACATGCAACCGGTGGTGGAGTGTTCGTCGCTGTTAGTAGTAGTTTATCCTGTAGTGAAGTAGAAGTGGATAGTTCCTGTGAATTATTATGGGTGGAGGTTACACTCAACAACCGAACTAGGTTAATAATTGGCTCCTTTTACCGACCTCCCGACTCAGCAGCATTAGTGGCAGAACTGAGAGAAAATTTGGAATACATTTCACATAAATTTTCTCAGCATGTTATAGTCTTAGGTGGAGATTTCAATTTACCAGATATAGACTGGGACACTCAGATGTTTAGGACGCGTGGTACGGACAGAGCATCGAGTGACATTATACTGAGTGCACTATCCGAAAATTACCTCGAGCAATTAAACAGAGAACCGACTCGTGGAGATAACATCTTGGACCTACTGATAACAAACAGACCCGAACTTTTCGACTCTGTATGTACAGAACAGGGAATCAGTGATCATAAGGGCGTTGCAGCATCTCTGAATATGGAAGTTAATAGGAATATAAAAAAAGGGAGGAAGGTTTATCTGTTTAGCAAGAGTAATAGAAGGCAGATTTCAGACTACCTAACAGATCAAAACGAAAATTTCTGTTCCGATACTGACAATGTTGAGTGTTTATGGAAAAAGTTCAAGGCAATCGTAAAATGCGTTTTAGACAGGTACGTGCCGAGTAAAACTGTGAGGGACGGGAAAAACCCACCGTGGTACAACAACAAAGTTAGGAAACTACTACGAAAGCAAAGAGAGCTCCACTCCCAGTTTAAACGCAGCCAAAACCTCTCAGACAAACGGAAGCTAAACGATGTCAAAGTTAGCGTAAGGAGGGCTATGCGTGAAGCGTTCAGTGAATTCGAAAGTAAAATTCTATGTACCGACTTGACAGAAAATCCTAGGAAGTTCTGGTCTTACATTAAATCAGTAAGTGGCTCGAAACAGCATATCCAGACACTACGGGATGATGATGGCATTGAAACAGAGGATGACACGCGTAAAGCTGAAATACTAAACACCTTTTTCCAAAGCTGTTTCACAGAGGAAGACCGCACTGCAGTTCCTTCTCTAAATCCTCGCACAAACGAAAAAATGGCTGACATCGAAATAAGTGTCCAAGGAATAGAAAAGCAACTGGAATCACTCAATAGAGGAAAGCCCACTGGACCTGACGGGATACCAATTCGATTCTACACAGAGTACGCGAAAGAACTTGCCCCCCTTCTAACAGCCGTGTACCGCAAGTCTCTAGAGGAACGGAGGGTTCCAAATGATTGGAAAAGAGCACAGATAGCCCCAGTCTTCAAGAAGGGTCGTCGAGCAGATGCGCAAAACTATAGACCTATATCTCTGACGACGATCTGCTGTAGAATTTTAGAACATGTTTTTTGCTCGAGTATCATGTCGTTTTTGGAAACCCAGAATCTACTATGTAGGAATCAACATGGATTCCGGAAACAGCGATCTTGTGAGACCCAACTCGCTTTATTTGTTCATGAGACCCAGAAAATATTAGATACAGGCTCCCAGGTAGATGCTATTTTTCTTGAATTCCGGAAGGCGTTCGATACAGTTCCGCACTGTCGCCTGATAAACAAAGTAAGAGCCTACGGAATATCAGACCAGCTGTGTGGCTGGATTGAAGAGTTTTTAGCAAACAGAACACAGCATGTTGTTATCAATGGAGAGACGTCTACAGACGTTAAAGTAACCTCTGGCGTGCCACAGGGGAGTGTTATGGGACCATTGCTTTTCACAATATATATAAATGACCTAGTAGATAGTGTCGGAAGTTCCATGCGGCTTTTCGCGGATGATGCTGTAGTATACAGAGAAGTTGCAGCATTAGAAAATTGTAGCGAAATGCAGGAAGATCCGCAGCAGATAGGCACTTGGTGCAGGGAGTGGCAACTGACCCTTGACATAGACAAATGTAATGTATTGCGAATATATAGAAAGAAGGATCCTTTATTGTATGATTATATGATAGCGGAACCAACACTGGTAGCAGTTACTTCTGTAAAATATCTGGGAGTATGCGTGCGGAACGATTTGAAGTGGAATGATCATATAAAATTAATTGTTGGTAAGGCGGGTACCAGGTTGAGATTCATTGGGAGAGTGCTTAGAAAATGTAGTCCATCAACAAAGGAGGTGGCTTACAAAACACTCGTTCGACCTATACTTGAGTATTGCTCATCAGTGTGGGATCCGTACCAGATCGGTCTGACGGAGGAGATAGAGATGATCCAAAGAAGAGCGGCGCGTTTCGTCACAGGGTTATTTGGTAACCGTGATAGCGTTACGGAGATGTTTAATAAACTCAAGTGGCAGACTCTGCAAGAGAGGCGCTCTGCATCGCGGTGTAGCTTGCTCGCCAGGTTTCGAGAGGTTGCGTTTTTGGATGAGGTATCGAATATATTGCTTCCCCCTACTTATACCTCCCGAGGAGATCACGAATGTAAAATTAGAGAGATTAGAGCGCGCACGGAGGCTTTCAGACAGTCGTTCTTCCCGCGAACCATACGCGACTGGAACAGGAAAGGGAGGTAATGACAGTGGCATGTGAAGTGCCCTCCGCCACACACCGTTGGGTGGCTTGCGGAGTATAAATGTAGATGTAGATGTAAAGAGAAATCTGGATTAGGTACCGTTCGTGCTCCTACGCTGTTGCTCTGGCGCTGGTTGAAGGCACTGTTTTGAAGTACTGGAGCACTTGTTCGATTTCCAGAGGTTTCAATATTTTTCCGCACCATACATCGTCTTTTTTGCGTTCAAACATTCCCACATCTCTTAAACGATGATCCATAGCTCTGGAAAATGTTCAGTAGCTCGTCTTTTCGCACTTATAGCACGGTATCCCACGGCTCCGCAAGTAATGTCAGTGTTGTCTAGCTCGCTGATTGTATGTGAGTTGACTCCAGCGTGGTACAGTAAACTGCACCAAGTACAGTGGAACACAAAAACAGCTGCAGCTGAGTCGGACAAAACTGTACAGCTTAGCGAATAAACGTCTTCAAATGGTTCAAATGGCTCTGAGCACTATGGGACTTAACAGCTGTGGTCATCAGTCCCCTAGAACTTAGAACTACTTAAACCTAACTAACCTAAGGACATCACACACATCCATGCCCGAGGCAGGATTCGAACCTGCGACCGTAGCAGCCGCGCGGTTCCGGACTGCGCGCCTAGAACCGCGAGACCTCCTCCCGAGGAGATCACGAATGTAAAATTAGAGAGATTCGAGCGCGCACGGAGGCTTTCAGACAGTCGTTCTTCCCGGCAACCATACGCGACTGGAACAGGAAAGGGAGGTAATGACAGTGGCACGTAAAGTGCCCTCCGCCACACACCGTTGGGTGGCTTGCGGAGAATAAATGTAGAAATGTAGATGTAGATGTAGACCACCGCGGCCGGCTAAACGTCTTCGGATTCGTAGTTGACTGGCTACCGTTTTACGGTCGTACCTCTACAACGGTGAATTTCCGATCTACGCATAATTGGAAAATTTTACTCGATTGCACGCCCTCTACCCTTGTCTGATCTTGTTATTAGGCGTTTCTCTCCTACTGCAAGCTCTTTCCTTTCCATATTTTGAGGGTTGATAGTATGGACAAAAACAAGTAAAAAAATCGAGTAAACATTTGCTCTAAAGGGCATATCCCAAGAAGTATGAACACTTGTTCATCTTCGTTAATGTGAGACACATTTCTTCTACTGAACAAGTGCTCATAGCTCTGAAAATATGAATTTTAGAGCCCATGATCGTGCTTGGGACACCCCTGAATATTGAACATTTCTCCTCGGACACCTTGTATCTACAGGAAGTAAACGATAAACGTTTAAAAGGCACCACAGTGATGTAGGGAAAGTCTAGAGCTCCATCACACCGGGAAACAACTTCAAATTGGCCTACGAAAGCCACATAAGCTGTGGCGTATGCTGTAAGTAGGCTGTTTATGTTTTCTCTATGTAAGTAGGCTGTTTATGTTTTCTCTATGTAAGTAGGCTGTTTAGGTTTTTTTATTGGTAACGCCACCTCTGTATGAAAATCACTGGCTGTGCTGTGTGCAGTCTGTGGCTGCTTTGCATTGTTGTAATACTCGCCATTGTAGTGTTAGGCAGCTGGCTGTGAACAGCGCGTAGCGTTGCGCAGTTGGAGGTGAGCCGCCAGCAGTGGTGGATGTGGGGAGAGAGATGGCGGAGATTTGTAATTTGTCATGAACTGCTATATTTATATATGATGATATCAAGGTAAATACATTGTTTGTTCTCTATTAATATCTTTCATTTGCTAACTATCCCTATCAGTAGTTAGTGCTTTCCATAGTTTGAATCTTTTATTTAGCTGGCAGTAGTGGCGCTCGCTGTATTGCAGTAGCTTGAGCAGCGAAGATTTTTGTGAGGTAAGTGATTTGTGAAAGGTATAGTTTAATGTTAGTCAGGGCCATTCTTTTGTAGGGAATTTTGAAAGTCAGATTGCGTTGCGCTAACAAAATATTGTGTGTCAGGTTAAGTACAGTCGTGCATAATTGTTCAAAGGGGACGTTTCATATGCCGACCCTTAGCCGAGGATACCTCACTGGAATCTTCTGATTTTTTCTTGTAGTTTGTGTATTTAGTGTAGCTTTTGTTTATTGCTAGCGCGTAATTGTAGAGAGAATCTCCTTTGTAGTTGCAGTCTTTCATTGTTGTACTGTAAAACAGTTGTGGCATGCATGTAGATTTGCACCAAGTATTTCGCAGCTGCGCTGGTAATTAACTAGATATTATTTTCAGTGCTATGTTAATGTATTCCCCTATCTTTGCTCTTCAAATTGTGCTTTTCTGTGTTATCGTGTGAAATATTGTGACAATAATGGCGTGTGAAAAACGTAACACTCGGCTCCAAAGTAAACTGAGAAATGACAGTGAAGACGAAAGCAGTGTGTTGGCCCCACCATGTAATGAATTAACTAATATTCAAAGTAGTAATTTGGTAACTGTGCATAGGGAAATGGAGCGGGCGTCAAACAATGGCGTAGGCAGTGAAACAGGTAGTGAACAGGGAAGCATTATCGATCGATCGGTCGGCAACAGCTCGCCTCAGGAATCCGAAATGATAGGACACAATTTTGCAAACACTGTAGAATCAGGTTTTGCGTCCTCACCGTTTTCTCAAATGAGTCAAGACACGTTTTCCGCTTGTCAAAATGTGAATGTTGCCGGTGCAAATTCACTGCCGAAAAGCACTGAGGAACATGTTTCAGACACCAGTGCATTGTTATTACAGTTAATGCAACAAATGGGACAAAGGCTACAAAAGTTAGACACAACGCTTGAACAAAATCAGAAACAAACACAGCAACAGTTACACACAATGGAACAAAATCAGAGACAAACACAGCAAAAGCTTCAAAAGTTAGACTCATTGGAACAAACTCTCGAACAAACACGTGAGGATTTAACTGCTGAGTTACATAACATTGAATCGAAATGTCAGAAAGTGTGTAATGACGTAAAAACACAAATTTGTGAGCATTTTCAACCTATTTTTTCGCGGCATGAAAATGCATTACAGAATCACGAAGCAGCCATAAAAGAACTGCAAACCATTGTTCATGAAAATCATGAGACTTTGTGGGCTAAAATTGACTCAGTTGCATCTACCGATTCGGTTACGCAACTTGCAAAAACTCAGGAAAACTTAAAGGACACAGTAGATTCGATTTCAACACAAATGGACACTCTGAAGCTTGGTTCAGAAAAACACACTGAGGAAATGTGTTCATTATCAGAGAAAGTAGTTGAACTTTCGGATCAGCTAAATAATTTATCTACGAAGGTAGATGATAATATGAATGACGCAAAACCGGTAGTCTTTAATGACACAGAACAGAGCGAACAATTTAGGAAACTGAAACAAAATCTGAATCAAATTGATACGCAACACCAAAGAAAAATCCGGGAAGTACAAGATCAGCTGACACAGGTAATACAAGAATTACGTATTTCAGAAGACACTCGCGCTCCAACACGGGAAGAGGAACTTAGAAATACGCAAAAGCCACAAAATAATAACACAGGGCATTTCGGTAATTATGAAAGAAATTGGCAAGGTACACCGAATTTTGAGATGGAACCGCCGACACGACGTAACTATGACCGAGATGCTACTCGCCGACACGATGATTTTGACTATAAGCTGTTCATGACTACACGTAAATTCAAAACATTTAAGAATTCTGGCAACGACATTCATCCACAAGCATGGCTCCATCAATTCTCTCATTGTTTTCCTCCCAACTGGTCATTAGAGCACAGATTAGAATTTATGTGTGGCTACTTAGAGAATGAACCAGCTGTAAGAATGCGGTCGGTCATTCACGATTGCCACAGTGAAGGAGAATTTTACCATGCCTTCCTCTCAGCATATTGGTCTCAAGCCACACAAGACTGCGTAAAACATGGCGTCATAATGATGAAACATTTCGAACAATCTGAATTCTCCAGTCTTGTGAAATACACTCCTGGAAATGGAAAAAAGAACACATTGACACCGGTGTGTCAGACCCACCATACTTGCTCCGGACACTGCGAGAGGGCTGTACAAGCAATGATCACACGCACGGCACAGCGGACACACCAGGAACCGCGGTGTTGGCCGTCGAATGGCGCTAGCTGCGCAGCATTTGTGCACCGCCGCCGTCAGTGTCAGCCAGTTTGCCGTGGCATACGGAGCTCCATCGCAGTCTTTAACACTGGTAGCATGCCGCGACAGCGTGGACGTGAACCGTATGTGCAGTTGACGGACTTTGAGCGAGGGCGTATAGTGGGCATGCGGGAGGCCGGGTGGACGTACCGCCGAATTGCTCAACACGTGGGGCGTGAGGTCTCCACAGTACATCGATGTTGTCGCCAGTGGTCGGCGGAAGGTGCACGTGCCCGTCGACCTGGGACCGGACCGCAGCGACGCACGGATGCACGCCAAGACCGTAGGATCCTACGCAGTGCCGTAGGGGACCGCACCGCCACTTCCCAGCAAATTAGGGACACTGTTGCTCCTGGGGTATCGGCGAGGACCATTCGCAACCGTCTCCATGAAGCTGGGCTACGGTCCCGCACATCGTTAGGCCGTCTTCCGCTCACGCCCCAACATCGTGCAGCCCGCCTCCAGTGGTGTCGCGACAGGCGTGAATGGAGGGACGAATGGAGACGTGTCGTCTTCAGCGATGAGAGTCGCTTCTGCCTTGGTGTCAATGATGGTCGTATGCATGTTTGGCGCCGTGCAGGTGAGCGTCACAATCAGGACTGCATACGACCGAGGCACACAGGGCCAACATCCGGCATCATGGTGTGGGGAGCGATCTCCTACACTGGCCGTACACCACTGGTGATCGTCGAGGGGACACTGAATAGTGCACGGTACATCCAAACCGTCATCGAACCCATCGTTCTACCATTCCTAGACCGGCAAGGGAACTTGCTGTTCCAACAGGACAATGCACGTCCGCATGTATCCCGTGCCACCCAACGTGCTCTAGAAGGTGTAAGTCAACTACCCTGGCCAGCAAGATCTCCGGATCTGTCCCCCATTGAGCTTGTTTGGGACTGGATGAAGCGTCGTCTCACGCAGTCTGCACGTCCAGCATGAACGCTGGTCCAACTGAGGCGCCAGGTGGAAATGGCATGGCAAGCCGTTCCACAGGACTACATCCAGCATCTCTACGATCGTCTCCATGGGAGAATAGCAGCCTGAATTGCTGCGAAAGGTGGATATACACTGTACTAGTGCCGACATTGTGCATGCTCTGTTGCCTGTGTCTATGTGCCTGTGGTTCTGTCAGTGTGATCATGTGATGTATCTGACCGCAGGAATGTGTCAATAAAGTTTCCCCTTCCTGGGACAATGAATTCACGGTGTTCTTATTTCAATTTCCAGGAGTGTATTTTGAAGACAAGTTGCACAAGAATCAGTACCTGACAAACCCATACAGCCCCTCAGAACTCATCCGCATTTGCTTAATCAAATTGCCTGAACATTTACGACATATTATTTTAGCAGGACGTTGCAAAGACGACATTGAAGCATTTCAGGGACTGTTACAAGAACTGGAAAGTGACACTGACAATCGCGGAACGCGAAAACAAGGACACAACAATTACAGGTCACATCCGTCACAATTCCGTGACGACAGAAACAATAACCGGACACGACTGGTCTATTCTTACAACGCAAATCGTGACCAAAATAGACACCACCCGTACGACAACCGTTGGCAGAGTAATAATAGTTACAGAGAAAGATCGCATTTCCGTAGTAATGACTATCACATAGACAATCAGAGAAACAGACAATATGGGAACCAAAACAAGTATTATCAAGGGAGGCAGAATAACTTCAGACGCAACAGTTCGGCGCAGAGTTACGATTCAGGGAGAAATTCTCCACCACATGACCGACAAACAAGAAACTATGTAAACTACCGACAAAACGACAGACGTGAATTTCATCAGAACTGGCGGGATTCAAACAGAGCAGGGCCTTCTCGTCAGAGTGAATTTGTAGAAGTTATGTCTCCAAATCCCAATAACGGCGCTCGCCAACAAAGAGACAGACAATGACTCGCACAGCAGGCAGCCGCGTGCGCCCGCTGGCTCCGAGAAAAATAACATAAGACGCTAGCCTTGAGAAAAATTTTAGCATTCTTTACCGACGTATACCGCATGACAATCGCATTCGAGTTCAAACTCTGCGTACTAGGAAGAGTAAAGGTTTACACCACATTTCACATGTAAAACCATTCATTGAAAGATAATCTGCTTTTTAACTTAGTCTTTGCCATAAAATTTTTCACTTCACATTTCTAATATGCATTGTCAGACTTAGAATCTGTTAACATACAACAATGTTTGAAGTTAAATATCCAATCAAGAACCAAGAGAACTTACTTAAACAGAAATGACGAATGCATTGCTATAGTGAACAGACGTCACAGTGTTATTGTGTGTGTACATTCTTGCTTGTTAGTTGCACGATTATGGAACGACTATAAGGCTTACATACTTAGAACATTTACCAGTACTGCTAATGAGATTTTAATGCAACATTTTGGTTTACTTGAAAATATATTCTGGATTTAAAGTACTTTCTGTGAGATACCAGATGACACAGTGGTTAGTTTATGTGACAGCTACACGATTTTATCACGATGCTACTAATGAGTGACAATATACAATGTTGCTTTTGCGGTGTTTCTATTTTATATCTGCACAGTTTTTCTGTTTTATTCTGGAAAGTAAAACATGTTTTAGTAGTAACTTTTGTAGTATAGCTACAATGAGACAGGGTTTTCCGTAGCACAACAATACGTTACAGCACAGTACGTTCTTCACCACAACAATAAGCGTAATAACTACGATATCTATACGCAAAGCATTTCACTTTTGTTTATCACGTGGTAAGTTGACTTCTGCAGAACTTAGCTTTCGGAGGACGATAACTACGACACTTCCACAGAGATTATGTTGCGACAAGATGCACAGTTTAGCGCTACAGTACACGCATTTGAGTGATTAATTTTGTACTTAAAACATTTATTTTTAAAGATTTTTGAATTACAAAGAAAGTTTTCCGTGATACATTTCATTCCATTGCTGTAATCTGTAACACCTGAGGGTATAATTACATTTATCCTCAGGGGGGTATACGCCTACTTTGTGTACCATGTGTTTGGCAACCACAAGGAACCCTAGCTAATATGGTATTTGCTTATACAACTTTACACATCGGTACCATATTTCTCTAACACACAAATTACACAGCTATCTGATCATGTAACTGAGAGATAAACTTTTTTTATTACATCAGTGACAGATGTTTACGCAATTACACAGTTGGATAACTTCACACTTATGAAATTGTATTTTGTCTGTACTTTGTGAAATGCTCATATTTTTTCGGAACCATTGTGATACTATGAGAGCTTTGAATGATGTATTTGGTATGGATTCATGATTTTTAAAGTACGTTTGAGGCAGATGACACTTTTGACATGAGCAGAGAATTTTTTTAATTATTGGAGGAAGCTACCACGATTTTGAGATTTGACTGAGGTGTTATGATGTTATTTTTACGACGACGATGTGTATTATGCTGCTGAGGTATGTTTATGATTAATAGGCTGAGGCTATATGAGTTATTTGATTATGCTTCATATTTATAATGACGAAATATTGAAGAAGTGTCGACGAATATGTATATGTGTAATAAGGTAAGGAATAATGAGTAGTGGTTAGGGACTCTGATTTATGAAAAGGGTGTTGGAAACCAAGAATCGTACTTTAAGAGTTATGAAATGTGTGTGTATATGCGTGAATGTATTACAAAGCAGACGAAAATTTTTTGGACACTGTTATATCAATAGCATTTTGTTTCTACAGATTTGCAACGCTAATTCTTGACCTGTGAAATATTTTTATGTGAGACTGTCACTGTAGCGGAAACTGCTGTCGTAAATATTTCTGTAAGAAAGTTGAGTGACCAC